>NW_008339923.1:827630-855228 GCF_000622305.1 Nannospalax galili
TTTTAATTAGAACTTAGGGCATGTGGAAGGAAATTGAGAAAAACAAAGTCATTTTTACAGTCATCAGTAAAAAGTATATAAACAAAATGACATTCATTTTATATGTAGGGCTAAGTTTGTGATAAGATAGGAAGGCATATAACTGAATGAAAATATTTTTTTTGCAGAAGGCTATTTAAACATGTTAAGTAAAAATGGGACAGATGCATCTTAGCTCTGGAAATTGTTACTGACTATGTCAATGCTGTTGTCATGGATGCTTCTTCTAATTATGTGGTTATTAAATAAATAATTCTAAAAAATATATATATATATAAACCTTAAAAAAAAAAACAGGCTTACTTAAAGGGGTATTTACTCTTACCAAATCTTAATAATACTGTTTTATTTTCCTACTTTCTGACATCTATCATATTCTTCCTCATCTCCCCTCCCCCAATCTCTCTGTCTCTGCTAGGGACCCAACCCAAGGCCTCCCTGTCCATACATCACAGAGAGTGTGTAACCACTGAATTATATACCCCCTAACCCAAGTAGAAACAGTAGAGGGGTATTTACTCTTACCAAATCTTAATAATACTGTTTTATTTTCCTACTTTCTGACATCTATCATATTCTTCCTCATCTCCCCTCCCCCAATCTCTCTGTCTCTGCTAGGGACCCAACCCAAGGCCTCCCTGTCCATACATCACAGAGAGTGTGTAACCACTGAATTATATACCCCCTAACCCAAGTAGAAACAGTAGAGATTTTGGTAACCCTAATCCTAATTTACATGGTAGGAAGAGATGGCTGTCTTTGGCTAAAGGGACATTAGCAAACACAGGTTGAGCAAGGCCTTATAAAGGCTTGCATACTGAAGCTTTTGTTTTTGGAATGTGACAACAAAATAAAAAACTAGGCTATGGGGTAGAGATATCTAAATAGAGAACTCAGATCCTTAAGCCAACAGCCTCAGCTAACTGCCAGCCATGGAGATGAGTCCATCCTGTACCACCAGCCTTAGTTAAATTGCTAGGCAGCTACTGCAGTATAAGGAATCTGAGGCGAGAACAGCAGAACTGCTCAGCCAAGCTCAGCCAAAATTACAGAATCATGAGCAAGGAAATACTTCCTGTCTTAAGCCACTTATGTTTTATTTTTTGAAATTTTAAAAGTAAATTGTTCTTTGATAACTTTATATATATATATATATATATTATATATATATCACACTCACCCCCCTTCATCTTATATCCCCCTCCAAATTGTTCTTCCCAACACGTCCCCCTCCTGCTTTCAAATAGATAGATGATAGATAGATAATGATTGATAGCTAGAGATAGATGATTAATAGATGATAGATAGTAGATGATAGATACAGACAGATGATAGATAGATAGATAGATAGATAGATAGATAGATAGATATATAGAGATATATCCCACTGGGTTAGGGTTGCTTGCATGTGCATGAGTGTGGTATTATTTACTAGATCATGTCCAATTTACCAGTGTTAAGCCACTACATTTTTTTTTTTTTTTTGGTCTTTTTTGAGACAGGGTCTCCCTGTAGCCCCAGCTGTCCTGGAAGTCACTACTAAACCAGGCTGGTCTTGAACTCACAGAGATCCGCCTGCCTCTGCCTCTGGAGTGCTGGGATTAAAGGCATGCGCCACCACGCCCAGCAAGCCACTACATTTTAAATACCACAAAAGCCAGGTACAGTGGTGCATACCTGAAATTTCTGCTTGCAGAAGACTGATCTTGAAGTATTGAGAATAAGAGGCCAGACATGGTTTTAATAGCAAGATCCTGTTTCAAATAATAAAAAAGCAATACACACACACACACACACCCCACACCAACACACACAAGTCAGGTGTAATGATACATACCTGTAATCCCAGCACTAAGAAGAAGGCTGAGGAAGGAGGACCTTCAGTTTGAGGCCATCCTGGAGGGAAGACCCCCACACACACATTTATTGACAATAGTCCACTAGTATTTACAAAAATCAACAGACTCTTAGACAATTTTTTTTCTAATTTCTTCTACACTACTAACACAAACACTAAAAACATAAAGAATAGGTTGTAAAGAAAAAGATGCATGTCAATAGCTTATATTACAACAGTTTATTCATCTATTTATGCTAGCAGGTCTCAAAACAACCCCACTAATTAATTTCATAAGCAAACACATTCCATGAATCATTTTCTTTTAATCAATATAGCATAAAAATTCAACTTTTTTCTTTTATAAAGGAAACTTCCCCTTCAGTCTTGCTTGGCTAATTAAAATACACAAGGTATTTGCCAGTTTTTCTTGAGTGAGGTTGCTGGCAGTGATGAAACATTTCCCATTAGAGTACTGCAAATAGGCTGTTGCATTTATATGACTACAGATATGGATAAGAATTTTTTTTCTTAAATCTTTTTGAGACAAGGTTTCCCTGTAGCTCCAGCTGACCTGGTACTCACTATGTAGACCAGGCTGACTTTGAACTCACAGAGATCCGCCTGCCTCTGCCTCCCAAGTGTTGGGATTAAAGACATGCACGCCCAGTTTAGCCAAGAATTCTTGATTTGGCTGCTTTAAATGATCCAGTTTAAATTATTTGTATTGTATTTAAATTTCTCTGTTAGTTACAGATTATCTTAATTTGAAAGACTATGTCTTAAGACAAATTCTCAGTTTAACACAAGGTGATTTACTCCTTGGGTTATTCAGAAACAATCATGTAAAATCTCCCCCCACCTTCAATTGGGGTAAGCATTCCACCACTGAGCTAATATCCTCAAGTTCTCCTTAGAAAATTTTTTTTTTTCTAGGACAGGGTCTCCCTGTAGCCTAAAATGGTCTGGAACTAGATGCATAGATCAGGTTGGGCTAGACCTCATCGAGAGCCACTTGCCTCTGCCTCCCAAGTGCTTGGATTAAAAGCATGTGCCACTGTGCTCAGCTTATTTTGAAATTTTTGAGATGGGGTTCTCCTTAAGTTTCTAAGGCAGGTTTAATTTGGAATCCTCCTGCCTCAGTCTCCTGAGTAATTCAGAATACAGGATAGGATACCAGGCCCAGCTTATTTTGGTTGATGTAAGCAAAACACAGTAACTATGTATGTATGCATTCATGTATACAAAACCAACCAACCAACCAACCTATAATGCCAAAACACAAGTCTTGATGTCTGGTTGGTTGGGTTTTTTTTTGAGAGGGTCTTTCTGTGGATCTCTGGCCTGAAACTCAATATGCAGAGCAGACCAGGCTGGCCTTGAACTCGTGATTGTCCTGCCTCTGCTTCCAAGTAATGAGATTACTGGCATGTGCCAGCAAGCTTTGAAAATAACATGTGCTCTGTGTTCATGTGTGTGTGTGTGTGTGTGTGTGTGTGTGTGTGCGTGCATGTTGCTTTTTACCTTCAAAATTTTTAAATATTATTACTGTCTGGGGGGAGGAGGTGTGGTATATGTATGCCACAATGCATGTGTGAAGGTCAGAGGACAACTTTGTGGATTTGGTTCTCTACGTTTATATGGGTTCCAGGGATGGAACTCAGGTTGCCAGGCTTGTTTCACAAGCACCCTTACCCACTGGGGTGTCTCACTGGCCCCTCTTTCCCCTTTTTGCAATATGGTTTTATTGGAGGCCATTTAACTTTAATTTAAAAAACTGTTTTGGAGCTCAGTGTGGTGGAACACGCCTTTAGTCCCAGCAGAGGCAGAGGCAGGCAGATCTCTGTGAGCTCAAGGCCAGCCTGGTCTACATAGTGAGTTCCAGGACAGCTGGTGCTACAGGAAGACCCTGTCTCAGAAAGACCAAAAAAATAAAAAAACAATAAACTGTTTTTGTTTAGGTTGAACTCTTGGGCTCCAAGTCTACTTCTGTCTTAGGCTCCCAAGTAGCTGACTCTACTGGTGCATCACCGACCCAGCTTAACAGAGCATTTTAATTGTAGACCTAAAGAGTGACCATTCACCACTTCACTTCCAAGCTGTTCCTAGTCTGGGTCTGTAACACCTCAGGATCTTCCACCCTCAAGCTTGAGTGCCATGCAAGGGGAAAGGGAGAAGGAAGCTCTACCAGGGGCCACTAAGTTTGGTGGTGGTTTTCTACAATAATATCTGACATAAATCACCCCCCCCCATGTATAATCATGGGCTGGTGAGACGGCTCCGCAGGTAAGTCACCTGCCTTCAAGCCAGACAACCTGAGTTGAGTCCTTGGGAGTATATGGTAGGAGATCCAACACTCACACCGTGACACATGCACCTTCTCTCTTATTAAAATGCATATATATGTATTTAAATAATCTATGTTAAAAATAAAATATACCCTATAGGTGTTATAACTAATGAAAATAAAAATTGAGTGACAAATGAACAGAACTAATTAGGGATCTATTATATTTCTTTGCTTACAAAGTTTTTGAAGAGTTTCTTTCTGAGAATAAAAGTGACTGGCAAAAAGAAGTATTCTAAGACTGTTTCAGACTGTCACACTGCCATCCAAGCAACTGATTCAATTCAGATTTGACTTTTTTTTTTTTTTTTTTTTACAGGAAGGGTCTTAATATATATTCTGGATGTTGAAGTTGTGGTGATCCTCCTGACTGTCTCTCTAGTGCTGGGATTACAGGCATGCTCCACCTAACCTAGCATCAGAATTGACAGTTCCACGCAAGATCTACATCAAATGACAGATTTGGTATGGTACTAGTAAGGTTGTGTCTTGCTTGCCTCCACTCAGTCATCTTTGTATGAATCCAGCGGTTGTGCAGTTTTGTTTTAGGGGAATTTTTGTCCTAGGTTTTTAGCTGATATTCTTGGAGAGCAAATACTTAAGAATTGTGCCACTGATGAAAGGAAATCCCATTTAAGTGCGTGCATTTCTTTATAGAGCCATGTCATACCATCCTTTGGGCCCTGTTCTGATTTGTTCTTCATTGCTGTGACAAAACACTCTGACCACTACCAACTTTGGGGAGGAAAAGGTTTATTTAGCTTACAACTCCCAGGTTGCAGTTCATCAGGGAGCCCAAGGTAGGAACTCAGGGCAGGAACCTGGAGGCAGGAGCTGGAGCACAGGCCATGGAGGAATGCTGCTTACTGGCTTGCTCCTCTGGCCCCTGCTCAGCCTGCTTTCTTATGCAACACAGGACCACCTGCCCAGGAGTGGCACCACCCACAGTGGGCTGGGTCCTCCCATATCACTCATCAAGAAGATGCTCCTCAGACATGGCCACAGGCCAGTCCAATAGAGGCAATTCCCCAACTGAGGCGCCCTCAACCCAGGTGTGTCAAGTTGACACTAAAGCTATCCAGCACAGGCCCTCTGTTGAAAGTGGAGAACCAAGTTTCAAACAATGTCTTTTAAATTATATTCCCTAGTATTATAGTTGTAGCATAGTACAGTAACATACCTCTGTGAATGTTTACTATCTTGTACCTGCTTTATGCTATGTACTAGTGACCATGCTTTATCAGAATTGTGTTTAAAAAGAGGGGGCAGAAAGAATGTAAGAGCCAGAAGGACCAGACACCTGCTGCCTCTTAAAGGCACTCTAGATGTGACAAGGAGACTGCACCAATGAAGTCTCCACAGTATGGTAGTCAAACAAAGATCTGCATATAATGACTAAACCAGATGACATATTAAGGTGGATGGGAGAAATTTCAAGGGGTCCCATCTCAAGATGAAGTGCTGCAGGCAGTCAATGGATGCTGAGGGAAGAAGAATCAGTTTTCTCCAGGGACTAGATCCTGAAAGGTTATCTAATTCCAAATGGGGGGCTGTAAAGAGGTATACAGGAACACCACTGAACGGACTCAGTGCAATATATATGCATGTGTGTAACAATAATCATCAAAGAAGAGGACAAGAAATTGGAAGGGGGTGGAGGACATGGGAGGAGCTGGATGGGGACTGGGAGGGATGGAAATAGTGCAAAGACTATGCTCTTGTATGATATTTACATAAAAAATTCAAAAAGTTTTATTTTTCTGAGTATTTGCCTACATAGGTATGTGCACCACACGTGTGTGTGGTACCTGAGAA
This sequence comes from Nannospalax galili, assembly GCF_000622305.1. Taxonomy (NCBI): domain Eukaryota; kingdom Metazoa; phylum Chordata; class Mammalia; order Rodentia; family Spalacidae; genus Nannospalax; species Nannospalax galili. The sequence goes on from NW_008339923.1 coordinate 833,669, forward strand.
ATCCACGAGAGGGTGCTGGATCCCCTGGAACTGGAGTCACAAGCTGTTGTGAGGCACCTGGAGGGGCAGCAAGTGCTCTTAATGACTGAGCCATCTCTCTGGCCCCTCAGAGTTGTTTCTAAATGATGTTACTCAGAATTTTTTTTAACAAGGCGATGATTGAGAAGTTAATGAAAAAAACAGTGCCAGATATTACAAAAGTAACAGAACTTTGCTGTTTTCTGGGATTTTGTTTACTTTCTTTAAAAAAATATACAGTATAGCTGGGCGTGGTGGCACATGCCTTTAATGCCAGCACTCGCGAGGCAGAGGCAGGCAGATCTCTGAGTTCAAGGCCAGCCTGGTCTACATAGTAAGTTTCAGGATAGCTGGGGCTACAGGGAGCCCCTGTCTTAAAAAGACCCCCCCCCAAAAGGAGTATCTCACTGTCTATGTAATTTTGTTTAAATGACTGCAGAACTTGAAAAAGCTGCTGCTGCTATTGATACACAATATGCCATTATTGGTTTTATTATATGTATATATATAATTTGAATTTTTAGAAAAAAGCATCCCAGTTTACGTGCTGAGTTGGCATTGTACAAAAAGGAACACTTTATTGGCCTAAAAATGTTAAAGTTAATTTTGTTTTCATTTGTACAGAGGTAACACATTGTATTAAATATGTAAGGGTAGCCAGTGTGGTGGCCCACACCTTTAATTCCAGCAGAGGCAGGCAGATCACTGTGAGTTCCAGGGCAGTTGGGGCTGGGAGACTCGGTCTCAAAAAAACAAAAAACAAAAAACAAAAAAAAAAGGCCATGGGCTTTTAATCTCAGGATTCAGGAGTCAGAGGCAGGTGGATTTCTGTGGGTCTGAGGCCTCGAGGCCTCGTTTACATATATATATGTGTGTATATACATATATATGTATATATATTTACCTATGTGGGTTGATCATATAAACTAATATTCTAAATAATGAAAATACACAAAAAAAAACCTCAAGCCAAGAGGTTCTGCAGTACTGAGTGCTTCCCTGGCTGCATTCTGGACCTCTTGAAAATTATCTTGCAGTCTCTTAAGAAGACACAGTGTTTTTGTTTGTATTCATGTGGTTTATAATTTTGTATTACAAAGAAAGGAGGACTTGCTCTGGTTATAACCCTCTAGCTCAAGTCCCAATTTGCTGAAACGCATCTTGCTCATTACTAGAATTAGAGAAACAATTTCTTGTTGAGTCTTAAACCTAGTATGCAAAGAAACTGAAGGAACTGGTTATATGAGTTTGAACGATAAAACATGCGATGTCAACCGGTAGTGATGAGACATGCTTACAACTTCCAGCACCCCTGAGGTTAAGGCAGAAGGATCCAAATTCGAGGTCAGCCTGGAGAGTGACTAAAAAATAGAACTATGTACAGTAAGGCATGTCAAAAATCCCATGGTAGTGGGGAGTTAAGTTCCCGTCTCCTATATCCCTGATCAATGATGATTATGAACTACATTTGGCCTCAACTTCGCCGACTCCACTACCTTCTGCTATTCCATTGTGCCTTCTTCTCGGCATGCTGTTTGTCCCCCAGCACATGCCTTCACGCTTCGGTTCAATTCTCAATTCCATACACTACCTGTAATATACGTCAGTTCAACTACTACTCAATTCTAACCTTGCCATCAACAACCAGGTCTGTTTCTAACACACACCAACTTCATGCATCTGGCCCTATCATTAACCATGAAGGTTTTGCAAAGCTAGCAAAACAGGTAGCACTTAAATCTTATCCAAATTGTTCAAAACAAAACCCAACCCACTACCTTGGGCTTCACTAATTTACATGTCACTCTCGGATACAAAATAACCATTTGTAGGAACCTGAGCTTAACTCCCCCGCTCTAGAAGCGTCATTTTTGTAGAGTCAGGGCTTGAGGGGCTATCAGGGTAATTAAGGAAGTGGATTCCCGGGCCTGGAAGATAAAGGGATGCGCCGAAGGGTACCAGCGCTGGGCGTGTCGGGAGCACCTAAACTAACCTGAGGGTCTTAGGATGGGCGCCAGCAGGGGGAACCGCAGAACGCGCGCATACCGCGCACGGCCACCCCAGGCCGCAGTGACGTCAGAGAACCGGGTTCTCGTCCCTGGGTCCCGCTTTGTCGCCTCTAGAACCCACCCAGGGCCGCGGCGCCCTGTAACCCAGGGACAGCATCCTCCGCGTGGGGCGCCGCGTGCTCGACGCTTCCTGCCGCCGCGCGCACGTGACTCAGCCTCGGCTCCGGGTCGTGACCTGGCGGGACACGGTCCAGTCGGACAAAAAGGCCCCGGGGCCGACGCCGCGGTTTTCCCGCCCCGGCCTCTGACGCTCAAGCCGCCTGGGCCCGCAGGTCCCAAAGAGCGCGAGGCCGGGGGCGTGGCCCTGCGGGCGCGCGAAGCTCCGCCCCGCCCCGCGGCCTGCCGGACTCGCTCCGCCTCGGCCCGCCGCTCTCTTCCTCCTGCGCCACGGTCAGGACGGCAGCCCTGCTCTCTGGTAGCGTTGTGAGGCTCGCGTGGGCGGTGGCGGGCGTAGCTCGCGGGCTCTGGGAAGAGCGGGCCGCGGAAGTGACGTGTGGCCCCGGCTGCGGCGCATTTGAACCGGTTCCCGGGTCGCTCCTCGCTCGGTGGCTGCTCGGCCCCCACGACGGAGGCGGAGGTGCCGCGCGGCCGGTCGAGGCCCGGAGCTGCGGCGGCGGCGGCGGCTGGAGCCGAGGGCGCCCCGCGGAGTCGGCGTTTCGGGGCCAAGCGTGCGGGCGCGTCTCCGGCTTTTCTCCCGTCCTCCAATATGGCAGCGGCGGGCGCTGGCGGCCCCTCGGCGGGGTCTGGGGACGCTGGCAGGCCGGACGGCTGCAGGACGGTGTACTTGTTTGACCGGCGCGGGAAGGAGTCGGAGCTCGGGGACCGCGCGCTGCAGGTCGCGGAGCGCGCCGACTTCGCGGGCTTCCGCGCCTCTGTGTGTCAGGTACCGGCCCGGGCACAGGAGGGATGCGTGGGGAGTGGACTGGCTGGGAGGCGGGAAGCCACGCGGGCCATAAACCTGTCACTCGGCCCCGGGCTGTCCACTTCTCCCTCCCGGCTGCCGGTGACCCTGACCGGCCTGGCTCGGTCCCGGGAGGACGGAGTCCCGCCTCTCCATGGGCCTCCGTAAGGCCCTCGCGCCCACGCCGCCCCGCTGTTCCCGACCTCGGGGTTGCACGGTGCTCCTTGGTCTCAGCCACGGCTTCATCCCTGCCGGATCGTTGCGTCATCCGTGGGAAGAAACACTCGTGTTTGCTTTTGGTTTGTAAGCTAGAAGTCGGCAGCTCTGTAGTGAGCGCTGCTGGTATGGGGGTCAGAAGTTGTGAAATTCCTGGAGTCCGTGTCCCCACCCCCCCACCCCCGGCTGCAGCGACGATGTGTCCATTTCTCCGGTCGTGCTGTCAAGGTTTGCGAGTCCCTCCGTGGCAGGGCTCTCCTCGGCCCAGGGGAACTTCGTAGGTGGAGCTGCCCTTCTGGTTTTCTGAGCTGCAAGCTTTGAGTCCCCGAGCGAACCTCAGGTGTCCACGGGGACTGCAAAGGCCGCGTATGCTTTTGGGCTTTTAAAATGAATGACTGTAGCAACCTGCTTTAAGCTGTAGATAAGTGGTGGTACAGTTGCCTTAACTTTGTTGGGTATTGTGTGTCCGGGTTGGGGGGGTGGTATTAGTTTGTTTGGAGACAGTCTCGCAGTGTAGGAATTTTCGATCATCCTGCTTCCTCTGCTCTCCAGTGCTGGAATTCACAGGCCAGAGTGCCACCTCACTGGGCTCAGCTTTTAAAAAACGGAATGTAGCCATGTCCCGAATTGGCCACAAGAATACTTAGCTTCCAAGGAAAAAGAACTTTAATGTTTTGCTTCCAAGAAGACTAACAGATTTAGAAATGGCCTAGGACACAATTTTGGACAGTTGTTGAAACAATGGAAATTGAGAGCCACCTTGGGAAAATGAGCTTTGTTTTTGTTCACAGCTGTTTTCCTAGTGTCTAGTATAGCTTGACATTATAAATGCCCACCCAGATTAAAATGGACAAATTAGGACAAAACTCAATAAAATCTGAAGCTCAGTATGAGCCTGTAATAATAATGGTAGTAGATTCCCACTGTCTGTCTCTCTCTTCCGTTTGTTCATTCTTTCATTCTTTCTTTTCTTGAGACAGGTTCTTTTAATGTAGCCCAGGGCCAGCCTGGAGCTCTCTGCATATCCCAGTGCTGGCCTCAGACTTCTGAGCCCCAGTTTTATCGTTGAGCCTCTCTTTTCAATCATTATAGTACATATTTTACCTTCAGTTTATTTTTTTCAGTTAACATTTCCAGAAATATCTATTTCCAAAAATTGGGGATACTTGGGTTAGTATAACTATTTACATAACAGTTTATGTTTACTTTCAGCATTGTAATTTTTAGTACTGCTATGGTAAATATGTGTGTGCGTGTGTGTGTGTGTGTGTGTGTGTATACATATATTTTTGGGGGGGAGGTTCTTTTTGAGACAGCATCTCCCTGTAGCCCCAGTTGTCCTGGAACTCACTATGCAGGCTGGCCTTGAACTCACAGAGATCCAACTGCCTCTGCCTCCTGAGTGCTGGGATTAAAGGCGTGTGCCACCATGCCCGGCATGGTAAATATTTTTTAATATATAGCTTTTTGTCTTTATTGTTTCAGGAGTATCTTTTACGTTCTTTATACTTTTTTTGCATTGTAATTTGTGTGTGAGTATGTGTGTGCGTGCGCACATGTGCTCTGCTGTGGTGTGGTGTAAATCAGAGCAGCTTGGAGTCAGTTCTCTCCTTCTATCGTGTGGATTCCAGGGATCAAATCCAGGTTGTCAGACTTGGTGGCAAGTGCCCTTTTTTTTTTTTTTTTTGCCTTTGGTGATAGGTTTTCTCCAATGTAGCCCAGGATGGCCCCAGACTTGGTGGCATTCCTTAGACTCCAGAATCCTGAGATTGCAGGTATGTGTTTCCATGTCTTGGCCTATTTTTATTTATTTATTTGTTTGTTTATTTATTGGCTGGCCCAGAACAGAGAAATCTGCCTGCCTCTGCCTCCTGAGTGCTGGTATTAAAGGTGTGCACTATCACATCTGGCTTACCCCATTTTTTTTTTTTTTTACACTTGTTTTTAGCCAAAAAGCTCAGAAGTAGTGGTTGATATGTATTTTTTACTATTTAGAGTCCAGCAACTTACTCTGGACCCTCGTTTGCCTCCCAAGTGCTGATATGGGTACCATACTTCTGATGATAGATGTGTATCTAAGTGGCTTTTCAAGAAGGTTGTGCTGATTTCCCTTCTGTCTGGAAATACACTATTTATATCCTTTCCCCTAGGATATATCTAACTTTCTTAGACGGGTAGGGGAAGTACTGTTAGCTTTTTTGTTACAGAAATAGAAATTCACTCTTGGTGAAGGTAACTAACTTAAGTTGGATAATGAGATTTCAGGTAGTAGCTAACTCCAAAACCCCTGTACTTTCTGTTGTACTCCTTTGCCTCAAATGAAGTTCTTTGCTGTAGGGAACAGATAAACGTAACCCTTTCAGTGTTTCCAGATTCAAATCAAGGAAAATATTTCCTTTAGTAATTTTTCTTTTTTCTCTTACTTGTTTATCCTAGAACCGATGGAGGTTAAATTTGACTAAAGTGGGTTTGGAATCTAGATTAATTTGTTGTTCAATTTCAGTTTTTAAAAATGTTTTCTTAGTTTATGTGTATATGTGTATTGCCTGCATGTATGTATTCTTAATTTATGTGTATGAGTGTGTTGCCTGCATGTATGTCACACATGGAAATTAAATTTGACTAGAGTGGGATTGGAAACTAGATTAATTTGTTGTTCAAGTTCAGTTTTTTTTTTTTTTTTTTTTTTAAATTTTATGTGTATGAGTGTACCCATGTCGTGCAATGCCATGGAAGTCAGAAGAGGGCTTCAGATTCCCCTGGAATTGGAGTTAAGGACTTGTAGCTACCATATGGGTGCTGGGACTCGAACCCAGGTCCTCTGCAAGAGCAGTCAGTACTCTTAACCACTGAGCCATCTCTCCAGCCCCTCAAGTTCAGTTTTTAAAAAAATGTATTCTTAAGCTGGGTGTGGTGTTGCACACCTTTAATCCCAGCACTTGGGAGGCAGTGGATCTCTGAGTTCAAGGCCAGCCTGGTCTGCATAGCAAGTTCCAGGCCAGCTGGGGCTACTGGGAGTCCCTGTCTCAAAAGAAACCAAAAAAAAAAAAAAAAAAAAGTATTCTCATACACAAAAATTAAGAGTGCATTTTAAAAATTTTATTTTATGTATTATTTTTTTATGTGTATGAGTGTAGTGCCTGCATGTATGTCGCACAATGCCTGCAGAGGACAGAGGGTGTAAAATCCTATGGAACTAGAGTTACAGATGGTTAACTGAGGGTGCTGGGAACCAAACCCAGGTCCCTCAACAAGGGCAACGGAGGTCAGAAGAGGGCTTTGGATTCGCCTGGAACTGGAGTTAAGGACAGTTTGTAGCTGCCTTGTGGGTGCTGGGAATCAAACTTGGGTCCTCTGCAAGAGCAGTCAGTGCTCTTAACCACTGAGCCATCTCTCCAGCCCCCTAATTTCATTTTATGAGATAGGGTCTTGCTTTGTAATACAGACTGATCCTGATCTTTTGTTCTCCTAGCTCAGCCTCCCAAATGTGGAATAACAGGCATGCATGACCATGCTCAGCTTTGGATCAGTTTGATTCCTAACAAAAACCAAAATTCCCACAATGTTTTATTATTTTCCCTTTCCTACTTCCTTCTTTCTTTTCTTCCTTTTTTTTTTTTTTGACATAGCATCTTGCTATTTAGCTCTAACTTGGCATCCACTATGTAGCCCAGGCTAGCCTCAAACTATGGACATCCTCCTACCTTAGCTTCCCAAGTGCTAGGGCATGAGCTGCTAAACCCTGCTTAAATCATACCATTTAACTTGAACCTGTTCTTTCTTTTTGTGGTGAGAACACTTAAAATCTACTCTCTAATCTCACAGTTTTCAAATCTGCAATATACTATTAGTTTTAATCTTACTTAGTTTTGATACATAGGCTTACTCTGTAGTCCTCAATGGTCTCAAAATCCTGAGCCTTCTGCTTCAGGCTTCTGAGTGTGGTATTATAGGCACCATTATGGATTTTTGTTTTGTATTTTTTTTTGTTTTGTTTTTAGGCGGGGTCTCTGTATAGCTGGCCTGGAACTCGATATGTAGACCAGGCTGACCTCAATCTCACAGGGATCAGCCTCTTTTTAGAGCCTCCTGCTTGCTGAGATTAAAGGCATACACCACCATGCCTAGCTCATTATATGGCTTTAAAAAAATTTTTTTATGTGTATGAGTGTTTTTGCTGCTTGTATGTAAGTGCACTCAGTTGTTTGGTGCCTTTGGATGCTCTGGAACTAGAAATAAAGATGGTGTTAATTAAGATGTGGGAGCTGGGACCCAAATTCTAGTCCTCTACGAGAGCAGCCAGTGCTCTTAACCATTGAGCTATCTCTTCAGTCCCTTATGGATTTTTTTTTTTTTAATGTGTATGAGTGTTTTGCCTGTATATATGTAAGTATGCTCAGTGGTATAGTGCCCGTGGATGCCAGAAGATGGTGTTGAATCCTCTGGAACTAGAGTTAAGGACAGTGTCATCCACCATGTGGGTTCTAGAAATCAAACCCAGGTCCTTTGGAAAAACACTGCTGAGCCATCTTTCCAGCTCCCCTTCTGTATTTAAAAAAATTTTTTTTAATTTAAATACTTTTAAAAATTTTTTTAGAAGAAGCATTTCATTACAGCTTTAACATACTCAATAACAGTTTCCAGAGTAAAGATACATCTCTTTCAAAAGTGGCTATAAAATTTTTAGGTTTGTTGTTGAATTAATAGTTATACAATATTGAACTCAGTATAAGCCCTATAAGACATAAAATTAAATGAGTTTTTAACCTTTAAAACAGATTGATTTTAAAATATACTGTTTCTTACAGAAACACTCATTGTTTTTACTAATAACACTGAGATGTTGGCGCATGTGTCTCTCATCTGTATGTATCTGATTATTACTAGTCATAATCGGTTACACTCGGATCCTTGGTGCCTGTGTATGTCTATAAAGTCATTGGGTAGATTTCAATGGTAATGTTTATCACCTCTACTAATTAACATGACGTAAATTTTTATGCTTCTGTATTTTTAATGTAGATAAAAAAATGCAGTCAGTCTTCAATTTAGGATGATTTGACCTAGGATTTTTCAACATTGTGATAGTACAAAAGAGAGATAAATTCAGTAGAATGTACACTTGAATTTTGAATTCTGGTCTGTGTTTTTTTTTTTTTTTTTTTGGTTTTTTTGAGACAGGGTCTCCCTGTAGCCCTAGCTGTCCTGGAACACTATGTAGACCAGGCTGGCCTTGAACTAGCAGAGATCCACCTGCCTCCTAAGTGCTGGGATTAAAGGCGTGTGCCACCTTGCCCACCTGGCCCTGAATTCTGATCTTTTAAAATATTTTATTTATTATTTTCATTTTATGTGTATGAGTGTATTGCCTGCATGTATATGAGTGCACCCATGTCATGCGATGCTGTGGGGGTCAGCAGAGGGCTTCAGATTCCCCTCTGCGGTTCATAACGGCCACGTGGGTGCTGGGAATCAAACTGGGTCCTCTGCAAGAGCAGTCAGTACTCTTAACTGCTGAGCCAAAATTCTGATCTTTTAAAAATATTTTCGGGGGGGGTATTTTCTATTCATATATGTATATAGTGTGTTTGGATTAAATTCATCCCCCATAGTCTTCCCTACAGTTCCTCTCCTAACCCCTGTACCATTTTCCCCTCCCAGCTTTGTGTATTCTTTGTTTCAAATACCCACTGAGTCTATTTAGTGCTGTCTGTATGCTCATGGGTGTGGGACCATCTACTGGAGCAAAAGTACTCAGGGCCTGCACCCCTGAAGAAAACTGACCTCCCCCCCCACCCGCCCAGCAGACTTCATAAACTCCTTTTCTTGTCCATGGTGGGATTTTGGCTGACTTGATCTTTTGCATGCTGTCCCAGCTGCTGTGAGTTCATGTGTGCAGCTATGCTGTCATGTCCAGCAAAGTGTTTCACTTACAGATAGTCTCTCCCTGTGGGTCCTTACAGTTTTTCTGCCCTTCATTAACAATCCCTGAGCCTTAGAGGGAGGGGATATGAATTTCATCTTTTCCTGGGTTAGTTATATGCTGTACAATATGGTTTTGCTTTTTACTTTTAGTAAAGTATTTACTAAGTTACATGAGATATTCTGCACTTTAAAATATCCTTTATACCTGATGATTTTGCTCAACTGTAGGCTGATACCAGTCAAGTCTTCTGAACAAATTAAGTAACGCTAGCACACGCTATGGTATGTGGTAGCTGTGTGGGTCTATATAATATATTTTCTATGTAAGGACATTTTTATTTTACAATGAGTTTATTGGAATGTAATCCCTTTGTAAGTAAAGAAACATCTGTTTAGTCTTAGTTGGGAAAAACCTTGGTTCAGGTAACAGAGTTGCACATGTTTGAAAAAAAAAATAAGATGCAGCATTCCTATTTGCAGGTCTGTAGCTAGACATTGACAGTTGAAGGGCAGAAACCTATGAAATTAATTACAAACAAGAAGTATGCAGTGTCATTACTCTAAAGAGTCCTTGAGAAAAGTTACAAACAATAGATTTATGGGGAGATTGCAAGAAATAGATAAATAATATATATTTTTTCTTTTTTAAAGCAGGGTCCCCCTGTAGCCCCAGCTAACTTGGAACTCACCATGTAGGCCAGGCCGGCTTCAGTCTCACAGAGATCTGCCTTTGCCTTTGCTGAGATTAAAGATGTGCACAACCATGCCCGGCTTCCCTCACAGTTGATAATGCCATTTCTATTTGCTGAGCTACCCGTGTGTGTGTGTGGGGGGGGGGTATTTCAGAGCCCTTTATTCCCTCTTGTCTATTCTAAGAATCTTAAATTAGAAATTTAAGAATTAGAAATTTTCATATGAAACGTTCCAAACATGTACAAAAAGAGAATTGTGTAATGAATCCCTGTGTATATACTCATCACCTACATTCAGTGGTTAGCCAGAATGCTATGCTTCTAGAAAACTTTTTCTTCTTTTAGTATGTTTTATAGTATACTGCAGGCCTTAACCCTCAAAATTCAGCTTCGGTGTTTTGTTTGTGAGTCAAGTTTTGCTGTGTGCTAACCTCCATCTTGATACCCTGTCTCTAATCTCCCATGTGCTGAATTATAAGTACACTATACAAGTTAAGTACTCCAGAGCCAGGTGTGGTACACGCCTTTAATCCGAGAGGCAGGTGGGTCTCTGTGAGTTCAAGGCCAGCCTGGTCTACATAGAGAGTTCCAGGCCAGCTGGGGCTACAGAGAGACCCTATCTCAAAAAGACCAAAAAAAGGCCAGGAGCGGTGTGCACGCCTTTAATCCCAGCACTCCAGAGGCAGAGGCAGGCGGATCTCTAAGGCCAGCCTGGTGTACATAGTGAGTTCCAGGACAGCTGGAGCTACGGGGAGACCCTGTCTCACAAAGACCAAAAAAAAAAAAAAAAATTAAGAACTCCAAAATTAAGCATTTCCGGTCCATATTTCGGTTTCTTATTGTTTAAAAAGTCTTTAAAATTAGTTTACGGAGGCTGATGAGCTAGCTCAGCAGTTAGAGTATGTACTGCTCTGACAGAAGATCTGAGTTTGGTTTCTAATACCCATGTTGTTGGGTGGCTCACAACTACCTGTAACTCCGTAAGATCTGACACCCTCTTCTAGCTTCCATTAGTACCTATACTCACATGCACATATATATGCCCACACATGCATGCATAGATGTAATTAAAAATGTCTTTGGAAAAAAAAGTTTGCTTTCTTATTTAAACAATAATTAAACAGTCCTTATATTGACCTTGGAGTGTCTCCCCCCACCATTATTTCCTAATTCTTGGGAATTTAAATTTCCAAAGGCCCTTCCCTCAATTTCTTTTTAATTTTTTTTGCAATTGGCAAAATCAACTAGGTTTTTCTTTAATTTTCCACATTAGGATGAGTGACTTCACTTTCTTGACTAAGGAAGTATCTTTATGCCTTCTTACATTTTCCCCCTCTAGTTTATAATTTGGTTTAAATGTTTTAAAGTAGTTCTTTTAGAACATATAGCTTCTTTAGATATCCTGTAGCTCAGGTATTCTATTTTAGTGTGATATAATGCCTATTTTGTACTATTTTGTTTTTATGTATTCTTAATTTGTATAAAATGTTACATTAATGCTTTGTTTTAAATAAATTGCTTGCTGGGCATGGTGCTACATGCTTTTAATTCCAGGACTTGGGGAGGCAGAGGCAGGCAGATTTCTGTGTGCTCCGGGCCAGACATAGTGAGACCCTGTCTCAAAAAACCAAAATAAATAAATAAACATAAAGTTGATTACTTATATAGTGGCATGAAAAAGTGTGTCTTTGGGTGATTCCTCTTGATGTTAAAATCCTTTCAAGGGCCTTGGGATGGTTCAGCAGGTAAAGGTGCTTGTTACTAAGCTGAATGACCTGCGTTTGATCCCCAGAGCCCACATGGTACGGAGAACTGACCTCCACAAGTTCTCCTCTGACCACCACATATATCTATAGCACTCATGCCCTCCCCTGTAAATAAATGAAAAAAATAAATGTAAAAAATTTAAATCCTCTTAAAATGCTCCTTCTAACCTTGAGTTTGTTTATTTATTTATTTATTTATTTATATGTGTGAGTGTTTTGTATGCATATATATATGTAAGTGCACCCATGCCATACATAAATGCTTGCAGAGATCAAAAGAGGACATTGGATCCCCTGTAATTGGCAGATTCCCTGAAACTGGAGTTACAGACAGTTATTGGTTGCCATGTGAGTGCTGGAAATTGAACCTGGATCCTCTGAAAGAACAGCCAGTGCCCTCTATCTAGCCCCACAAGTGGGGTTTGTTTTTTGTTTTGGTCTTTTTGAGACAGGGTCTCCCTGTAGCTGCAGCTGTCCTGGAACTCACTATGTAGACCCGGCTGCCCTTGAACTCACAGAGATCCACCTGCCTCTGCCTCCCAAGTGCTGGGATTAAAGGCTCACAAGTGGTTGTTTTTTTAAAAAAATATTTATTATTTTCGTTTTATGTGTATGCATGTAATTGCCTGCATGTAAGTGCACCCGTGTTGTGCAATGCCTGCAGAGGACAGAAGAGACTGCCCCTGGAACTGGAGTTATGGAGGTTGCTAGCTGCCATGTGGGTGCTGGCATTCAAACCCCGGTCTTCTACAAGAACAGTCAGTGTTCTTATCAAGAACAGTCAGTGTTCTTATCCTCTGACATCTCTCCAGACCCCCACAAGTGTTTAAACAATGTTTTCTATTTATGCTTTGCTGATTTCATAATGTATACAAAGTATCTTGCTCATATCCAACTCAAACCTCTTCCTCTCCTCTAGACTCCCAAGTACTTTCTCCTCCCCCCTTCTTGTCCTCTTCATGCGTATCTATATAAACACACACATGTTAGTATGTATGTATGTATCGGGTCATCTACCAGAGCTTGGACCACTTATCAGCAGCCACATCCCAAATAAAAACAAGTCATCCTTCCCCAGAAGACACCAATATCTACTCCCTGTAGGGTGGAACTTCATAGGTTCTTCTCTGATTCATGCTGGAATGTTCACTGGCATGAACCATTGTGCAGGTAACCATAGCTGCTTTGAGTTCCTGAGTGTGGTGGCTTTGTCATGTCCAGAAGACAACTTTCATAGCTCTCCTTTCCCTCTTCCGGCTCATACATCTTCTGGGAAGTTATCAGAGCTTTGGGGGTGGGAATTAATATTAATGTCCCATTTAAAGTTGAAAGCACAGTCACTTATTCTCAGTGCTTTGACCGGTTATGAGTCTCTGCATTTGACTGTTGCCCACTACAAAAAGAAAATTCTCTAACCAAAGGTTGAGAGCAGCATTAATCTAGAGGCACATAATAGTCTAAATATTCAGAAGGCATTCGAGAACATGTCCATTTAGCAGAACTTCACAGTACCATTCATTCCCTCCTGTGAAGCAGGCTTAAAATCCATTCAGAAAACAGTTGAACACCCATATAACAATCATGCCACTATTGTACCCAAAGGTACATCTCATCTGGTAAGTCAGTATTGTAGCATTGAGGTCCACTGCTGGTTAAGTCTATTGTGACTTTCCTCTCTCAGTGGCACTATGAAAGCCAGCCAGAAGGAAAGAAGTTTTCTCGTCACTTTCTGTTTGGTTTCTCTATGTCTTGTAACCAAAGTGTGCTTTAATAGTAGGAGGCAAATAAGAGCAATAGCAATAGTCAGTGTTGTTTTGGGGGCCTCTGGGATCTCCCTGATCAGTAACCTGTAGGACAATATCCCTCACCTGGCATTGAGGTTTTCTTTAAATAACTTAGACCTGCTGGGGGAAGCATTGTCCACCTATGGCAGAGTACCTCCATTCAGACGCCTTTTCTTTTTTTTTTTTGGTCTTTTTGAGACAGAGTCTCCCTGTAGCCCCAGCTGGCTTGGAACTCAGTATGTAGACCAGGCTGGTCTTAAACTCACAGAGACCTGCCTGCCTCTCTGCTTCCTGAGTGCTGGGATTAGAAGCATGAGCCACCATGCCTGAGTCCTTTTAAAATTTTAAAATATTGTCTCTCTCTGGATCTAGATATAGATACATAGACATACAGATATGTACATTATCATTTTTCTGCAATTTCCAGATAGTATAGTATGGTGGTATTTAGCTCCTCTTCCCTGTCTGCATTGCTCCCCATTGCCTCCCCCTACCCCCTGCCCAATTTAATACACTCATATACACAATACGGCCTATGGAGTCTGCTTTGTGTTCCTAAATGTCTTTCAGTGTGGATTCATCCTCTAGGCCTACCAAGAGTCCCATCTCTATAAGACACTGTCTCTTCCCCTCCCAGGAGCCATCAATTGCCAAAAGTTCTTTAGGTTGGGTTGGGATTTCCTGCCTGCTTCACAATGTCTATGATGGGATTTTGTCTGGTTTTTAGCTTGCATAAGACTTGTGCATGCTGTCACCATTGCTGTGAGTTCATATGCGTAACTAACAGCTGTCTCGAAGACTGTTTCCTTGTGGTCATCTACCACTTCTAGCTCTTGTAATCTTTCTGCCTTCTCTTCCACAGTGATCTTTGATCCTTAGGAGGTAGAGGTTTGAAATAGGTGTCCTGTTTGGGTATAAGCACTCTTTGGCCTCTTGTACTCTGCACATTTGGCCTATTGTGGGTTTCTGTATTAATTGTCATCTATTGCATTAGGAAACTTCTCTTCAGGCTACCAAGGAGAAAACCAATCAGTGGTCCTATCGAGCTTTAACGTCTAATAAACAGTAATGACTGGTTCAGCAAACTATCACTATTGGTGCAGTAGTGGCACTTTTATCTTGGAGGTAATTAACACCTTTCTCATTGGTATTTAAGGCTTGCCCAATGGGAAGGAACTCATGTATGGTACTGTAAACATCATCAAATACGTATGAGTGGAGAGGTCATAGATCCTAGAGAAATACCTACTTCTGCCACGTCCGTAGACCAATATAGTTCCTTACTTTGTACTAAATATGCATCCTTGCATTTATAAACAAGTGTACCTTTGGTACCCCCACCCCCACCCCACCGAAGAAACTTCTTTTTGCAACAGATGGAAGCTGCTAGAGAGCTCCAGAACTGGTCAAACCCTAAGTGGCACATCTTCAATGCAGCCTCTACACATAGGATGAATGCATCTCTCAGCTCTCACTAGATACATATTTTTTGAAACAGGGTTTCACTACCCCTGGCTGGCCAAGCACTCACTACAATAGACTAAGTCACCAAGATTAGCCTACCTCTCCTTCCAGAGTGTTGGGATTAAAGACATGGGCCATCACACCTGGCAAATTACATATATTTTAGCTTATAAAGCACCGGGTTTCCATAAGGCTTTTTCATACTTGGTTTTGAGTAATCCACCTCCTTAACCTCATCCTCCTGTGTCCATCCCCACATAAACCTTTAGCTTTCAAGTATTCCCCCTTCTCCTTCCAGATCACAATGTTCTATATCTATACTCTGTGAAGGCTTCTTCTCCTTTTTCTTACAGGGCCTTTCTGGCTTCCTGAGCTCTGCAGACAAAATTAAACACAGAATTATGAAAACTTGAAGCTGGGGTCCACATATAAAACAACATTTGATGTTTGTCTTTCTGGACCTGGGTTACCTCAGTATATTTTCTAGTTTCATCTGTTTTCCCAAAAATTTTGTAATTTTTTTAATAGCTAAATATAATTCAGTTGTGTATATGTATCACATTTTCCTTACCCATTTGTTACTGGTCTTCTGGGTTATTTAACAGCATAAAGAAATCTTCTTAAGTAAGTAATTTGTATGGCTTGCATTCTATTAATTTTACAAAGTCAAAATTTAAAAAGGCAAGAATTACAGATTTCCTAGACATATATGTATAGTAGTTATTGCAAAATTATATCAGTATTTTCACATTTTTTCAAGCTTGAATAATAAATACATTTATTTACTTTGTGTAATAATTTTATTTTTTATTTTGGATAGACAATTGGCATCTCATCTGAAGAAAAGTTTGTTATTACAACTACAAGTAGGAAAGAAATTACCTGTGATAATTTTGGTAAGTGGTATTACTAAGCTCATCCTTCCATATTTAATATATAATGGTAGAGCAATAGCTGTGCATAAATATATATCTATATTGGTGTTCCTTGTGAGAATGAGAGAAGAAATTGGCCGTTTGCACAGAGTTCATATTTTTACTGCTGTCATTTGGGGCCATAGAAGATGAGATCTTACCTAATTTGTAGCTGTATTTGGACACTTAAGAAGCTGATGTCTTAGCAATCTTGAATTCTTTCATTATCTACCTCTTAGTTTCTAGAATCTGCCAGATTTCATGTCGATTACTTTTTTTTTTTTTTTCCCTCCCCTCATAGTATGACTTCCCTGTGTAACCCAAACTGGCCTGTAACTGGATCAAGTTCTAGTTTACAGGTTGCTCCTGTAATGCCAGGTTGATTCTTTTTCTTGAATAAAACTAATGAAGGATTCTAACTTAAATCTTTACCTGTTTCTTTAATCCCAACACTAGGGAGGCAGAGACAGGTGGATATCTGTGAGTTTGAGACCAGCCTGGTCTACATAGTGAGACTCTGTCTCAAAAAATCAAACAGACAAACAAAAAGCCAGAATTGAATGTTTGAAAAACATGGGTGGGCAGGGTGGAGCATGCCTATAATCCTAGCAGTTGGGATTGGAAGCTCATGAGTTCAAGACCAGCTTTGGGTACATAATGAATTAAAAGACAGCCAGAGCTATATGAGACCCCTATCTCAAAAAATAAAAATTTTAGCAGGCTTGGCAGCAGTCTTTATCCACTGAGCCATTTTGCTGACCCATCTTACGGTGTTTTGTTTTTTTTTTTTAAATTAAAAATAAAAAGATTGATGGGCGTGGTGGTGCATGGCTTTAATCCCAGTACTCCAGAGGCAGAGGCAGGCAGAGCTCTGTGAGTTCAAGGCCAGCCTGGTCAACATAGTGAGTTCCAGGACAGCTGGTGCTACAGGGAGACCCTGTCTCAAAAAGACCAAAAATAAAATAAAAGAAAATAAAAATTAAAAATAAAAATAAAAAGGTTTCAGTATTTCAGCTGGCTGTAGTGTCTCACACCTATAATCCCAGGTTTAGGAAGTTAAGGCAGGAGGATTGCCCAGAATTTGAGACTGGTTTAGGCTAAATAGTGAGTCCTAAGCAGCAAATGCAGGCTTTAGTGAGATTATGTTTCTTTGTTTGTTTGTTTGAAAATAAACCCATATTGGGCATGGCAGTGTACACCTAAATTGCTAGCACCTGGGATGCAAATGCAGGAGGATGTCACCAAGTTCAAGGCCTGTCTACTATTGAATTCCAGTCCAGCCAGGTCTATCCAAGCCATAATAAAGAAATGCACATTTCAAAGCTACTTGTGGTAGAGTACACTTGTAATCCCACAGTATTCAAGTGCTGAGGAAGGAAGATTGAAAGTTTGTATGTTTGAGAGTGCTCTGAGCTGTATGTTAATTTCCTGGTTTTGTTTTTTTATTATTGATATTTTTTATTTTTTAATTACTGATATTTTTGATTGATTGATTGATTGATTGATTGATTGATTGATACCGAGTCTCCCAGTAGCCCCAGCTGACCTGGAACTCCTTATATAGACCAGGCTGGCCTTGAACTCACAGAGATCCCACCTGCCTCTGCCCCCAAGTGCTGGGATTAAAGGCCTGTGCCCCACTAAGCCCAGCTTTGATGTTTATTTTTGAGATAGAGTCTCCCTGTAGCCCCACGTGACCTGGAACTTGCTGTATAGACCATCTGGCTTCAATCTCACAGAGATCCACCTGCCTCCACCTCCTGAGTGCTGGGATTACAATGTCTGGTCCAAGTTCCTGTCTTTTAAAAACAGAGTATCAAGGGCCACAGAGATGGCTCAGTGGGTAAAAAATACTTTCTGCACAAGTCTGATGATTTGAATTACATTCCTGAATATCACAGTGGAAGGAAAGAACAGACTTTGGAATTGTCTTCTGCCTTCCAAATACACACTTGTGAAGCTCACACATACATGTGCATACACACACACAGTAATAAAATACAAATTTGCTTGTCTTAGATTTACGGAAATGTTTATGCCTCTTCCTATGATATTCTTTTAAATCTACAGCTGGAATTTATAGATAGATCCGTTGGTTGACATTTACCTACCATTAAGTATATTTCATAGAGTTTACATGTTCAAAATAAATTCATTGGGTTTCTGATGCTATCCTGGCACTTATGATTTGAACTCTCGATTACAGATGAAATCGTTAAAGATGGAGTCACCTTGTACCTGCTACAGTCAGTTGATCAGTTACTATTAACAGCTACGAAAGAAAGAATTGACTTCCTACCTCACTATGACACCCTGGTTAAAAGTGGCATGTATGAATATTATGCAAGTGAAGGACAAAATCCTTTGCGTAAGTATTCTGTTCATAAAAATTTTGGGAAACTTTTTGTGCTTTGGTCACACGTCCCATTCCTTCACATTTTATAAATCCTTTCATTCTACTTTAATTTTTTTTCATTCTGTAGCTTTTTTTTTAAAACTTTTAAAGAAAATTTTAATTTAATTAAAAAAAAATTTATGTGTATGCGTGTATTGCCTGCATATAAGTAGGTGCACCCGTGTCGTACAATGCCTGCAGAGGTCAGTAGAGGCTATCGGAATCCCTGGGACTGGAGTTACAGACAGTTGTTAACTGCCATGTGGGTCCTAGGATTTGAACCCAGTTCTTCTGCAAGAAGAACCAGTGTTCCCAACTGCTGAGCTATCTCTCCAGTCCCATTCTACTTTGTTAAAAGACTTACCACTGATCTTGAGCTCCTTTCAGTTTATCATAGTATTCAACTAATTTTTTTATTTATGTGTACATGTGTGTTTGTGTGAATGTATCCACACAGTGTAGAGTGCGTATGCTCATCAAGTCCAGAAGAGTTTCAAATACCCTGGAGCTGGAGGTACAGGTAGCTGTGAGCCATTAGTCACAGATGCTAGGAACCAAACATGAGTCCTCTGAAAGAGCAGTACAAGCTCCTAACCACTGAGTCATCTCTCCAGCCCCTGGAAATAAAAGTATTCTTCCTCATGTCCTAAACTTTTATCTTAGCGGCTCCACCCCTGTGATACAGAGGAGGCTGAAGCCTGTGTATACTCTCTTTTTTGAGACAAAGTTTCTATGTTACTGTAGGCTGGCATCAGACTTGGCAAACTTGTTTCCTCCTGTCTCAGCCTTCCAAGATCGTGCTGCTAGTGAAAATTACGGAGCCAGGGTTTAAATTCTGGCAGAGGGATTTCAGAACATGAACTCAAATGTGTATTTACCTTTACGAGTGAAAGCCAAATCTTTATAATTCGCTTAAGGACTTAGCTCTATTTTACTTTTCTCCTTGGATATTCACTCCACACCACTGCCCAGCCTACTTTTAGTTTAGGGTCCCCTGTCTGAGATACTTTTACTCCAGATAGCCCTGGATTTTGTTCTCTCAAATGCATTCAAGCCTTGGTTATATTACTTTTTAAAAACTTGATTATGGGGCTGGAGAGATGGCTCAGCGGTTAAGAACACTGGTTGTTCTTGCAGAAGACCCAGGTTCGAATCCCAGCACCCACATGACAGCTAACAACTGTCCGGAACTCCAGTCCCAGGGGATCCAACAGCCTCTTCCAACTTCTGTGGGCATTGTACGACACGGGTGCACTTACCTACATGCAGGCAATACACGCATACATATAAAATAAAAATAAATTAATAAAAAAACGATTATTTACAGTTTGTTTTCCCTCTGTGCCTTTGTTATTTGATTCCTTTACTGATCTTCTGCTATAGCACATACTACCTTTTAATATGCCATAGAATTTATTTATTGTGATCACATTTTTGTAAAGGTAATTTTTATTTTATGTGTATGCATGAAAGCTTTCCTGTATGTAAATGTGGCTGGTGCTTGTGGAGTCCAAAAGAGGATAGCATATCAGATCCCTTGGAACTGGAGTTACAGGTGGTTGTGCACTGCCTGATATGGGTGCTGGGAATGGAACCTGCATCCTCTGGAAGAGCAGCAAGTACTCTTTAACCACTGAACTATCTCTCCAGCCTCCTGCCCCCTTTTTTTTCTTCAGACAGGGTCTCATTTTGTAGCTTAGACTGACTTGGAACTTGCTTTGTAGGTCAGGCTGGCCTTGAACTTAGAGATCTGCTTGCTTTAACCTCCTGAGTGCTAAGATTAAAGACATGTTGCCACCATGCCCAGCCCGTGATTACATTCTTAAAGTTTTCTTTTGTGTATATGTGTGTGGGCACATGTGCCATGGCATACATATAGAGGTCAGGGGACAACTTGGAGGTCTTGGTTCTCTCCTTCCATCATGTCAGTCTTGGGGATCCAGCTCAAGGTTGTTAAGTGTGGTGGTTAGCACCTTTACCTGCTGAACCATCTCCTGACCCATGATTGCATTATGTTTTGCATCTTCTCCAATAAAGTGTTGACTCCTTGGAAATAGAGCCTTTGCTTTGTCTGTTCCTAGAACAATGCCTGGCCCATAGTAGGTTCTTAAATATTTGAATACTGAGCCTTTAATAGTTTTAAAGACTTTAAATTTTTTATTTTTTAATGTGTATGTGTGATTTGCCTCCCTGTATATAAGTACACCTATGTCATGCAGTGCCTGTGAAGGCCAGAAGAGTTTGTCAGATCCACTGGAACTGAGTTATGGTCAGTTGTTAGCCACCAAGTGGTGCTGGGAACCAAACTCCAGTCCTCTGCAAGAGCAGCCAGTTCCCTTAACAGCTGAGCCATCTCTCCAGCCCTGTTTTTACAGACTTTCAATATCATTTAACCATATTACAGATTCATTGTATCCGTATCCATTTGTAACCCTGTTTAGTTTATAGTGTATCCCTATATCTTTTCCTCTTGTTTCCTTCTTCTGGTTCTTACTATGTTGTAGCAATTTCTTCAGGTCATGGTCATCATTATGTGTATTAGTGTTTTGTCTGCATGTATGTAAGTGCAGTTGTGTCGTGCAAAGTCCATAAAGGCCAGAAGAGGGCATTGGATCACCTGGAAGTGGAGTTATGGATGGTTGTTAGCTATCATGTGGGTTCTGGGAATTGAACATGGGTCCTCTGCAAGAGTGGTTAGTACTCTTAACTACTGAGCCATCTCTCCAGCCCCTCTTTTATATCTTAAAAAAATATTTTTTTAATATTATCTTTAAAAATATGTTAAATTGCCGGGTACATTGGTGCATGCCTTTATTCACAGCTCTTGGGAGGCAGAGGAAGGAGGATCTCTGAGTTCAAGGCCAACCTGGTCTACAAAATGAGTTCCAAGCAACCTGGGGCTACCAGGAGACCCTGGCTGAAAAAGACTCCCCCAAAATTTATTTGATTTGTTTTTATTTTATGTATATAAATGTTTTTCCTGGATATGTACAAGTGTTCTGTGTGAATTTAATATCCATGGAAGCCAGAAGAGGGTGTTGGATGCTTTGGAACTAGAGTTGTGCATGGCTGTTAGCCACTATGTGGGTGCTGGGAACCAAACCTGAGTTTGGTAAGAGCAGCCAGTGATCTTAACTGCTGAACTATCTCTCTAGCCCTATTTATTATTTTTTAAAAAAGATTTATGTGTATGAATGTTCACCTGCGTATGTGTATAAATGCACCATGTGCATGCAATGCTGGTGAAGGCCAGAAGAGGTCATTTCATTTGGAATTGGAGTTACAGACAGTTGTGAACTGCCATGTGAGTGTTCCAGCTCCCTTTTTTAAATCTCTCTCTCTCTCTCTCTCTCTCTCTCTCTCTCTCTCTCTCTCTCACACACACACACACATGTTTGTGTGTGTGACTCTCTATA
>NW_008339923.1:855278-864370 GCF_000622305.1 Nannospalax galili
AGATAGATAGTGTGGTTGCTCTTGCAGTGTGCCTGGGTCTGTTTGTTAACCCTCATGTCTCTCTTTCCCTCTCTCTCTCTCTCTCGCTCTCTCTCTCTCTCTCTCTCTCTCTCGTACAGTGCCTGTGGAGGACAGGAAAGGGTGTCAGATTCCCTGGCGCTAGAGTTATCAGGCAGTTGTGAGCTACCTGATGTGTGTGTTAGAAACTGAACTCAGATCCTCTGAAGAACAGTATACGCTCTTAACTGCTGAGCCATCTCTCCAGTCATTTTTTTAGATCTTTTCCTTTAGCAGATAGGTCTGAGTTTTATTGTATGCATACCAGTGAGGCAAAAAGCTTTACACTCTGGCTATCTTGATCTCTGTGTTAAGGACAGTATCTGCTCCAGCTTCCAGTTTAACATCTCTGCTTATTGAATTTGCTGTGTTAAGCATTACATATAAATTATGTGTATTTTAAAGACAGAAATTCAAACTTGTCTTAAATTTTTTTCCCTTTTCTGTTTTTTCATCAGATACCAAGTTCTACATATTTTCTTCTCTGAAATCTTTTCTAGTTACTATTCTTAGCCAGAGCCTCATGTATACCTGATTTGTTGTAACTGCTCATAATCAGTTTATAAATACAGCTGTTGGTAAAGTGTTTAGCGTGAATGGAAGTGCTTGCTAAAGTACTATTTTGTGGATTAGTTTGTTTTAGTTCACTTATATTTCTTTGAAATTAATTAGCTTTAGAATTTTCCTCTCCTCTTTTTCTTTGTTTTTGTTTTGCCTTTTAAGATAGGGTCTCACTACCTAGTCCAGGCTGGTGCAGAATTAAAATTCACCTCCCACTTGCTGAGGTAACAAGCATATTTTAATTAAGGAGGTAAAAGTGAGAAACAGTTTTGAGTGTTTGCTTTGCAAAGAGGAAGATATAAGTAGTGCTGAGCTAGTCATAAATTGAATGTCAAGTTGGTGGTGTGGTAGGGAATCAGTAGCAGTTATGGAGATATAGCTTGCCTTTTGTTGTATGGCTTATCCAGGAGAGATGTGCACAAATGGTCTATTCACCCCATATTGGGCACTAATGATGAAATCATTTCACCCAAGTCTAGCTTAGCAAACCCCACTGAGTTTATGGGGGTTACCAGGACCATGAGTACCTAAAAAGCAGCTGTAATTGCTGAAAATCTCCTGAGCATGATGATGGCTCATGAAAGCTGTTTCCCTGGAGTTCCCTGTATGGACAAGCCAGCAGTTGCTACTACTTTTTATAACATTAGGGATTACTTTCATGAATTTTGTGTTTCAGGTATTTCCTTGGTGTGGTTACATTTGGAGAGAGTACAGAGTCATGTCCATTTTCTTAACTTTGAGTCATAGGAGTCTTTTTCTCTCTCTAGGAGAGAATGTTTGTTTTGAAGGAAGTAGCTAAACTATAGCATTTAACAAGTTTTTTGGTTTGTTTGGTTTGGTTTATGTATTTTCCATTACTGTGACAAAATACTCAATGAAAAGCAATTTAAGGAAGGGTGTGTTATATTCTGGTTTACAGTCTCACTTTCATCATGGCCGCAAAGGCATGGCAGCAGGAGTAGGAGGCCAGCTGGTCACATTCCATCCAGTCGGGAAGCAGAAGGGGGTGAACACTGGAACTCATGTGATGTCCTAGTTTTCTTTCTGTTGCTGTGATAAACACCATAAATAAAAAGCAATTTAGGGGAGGAAAGGGTTTATTTGGCTTAAAGTTCCAGGTTGCAGTCCATCATTGAAGGAAGTCAGGGCAGGAACTCAAGAAGAAACTGACAGAAACCACTGGGGAATGCTGCCTACTTGCTCGCTCTCTGGAGCCCTCTGCTGGTTTTCTTACATAGTTCATACCCATCTATGTAGGGTTGGTGCAGCCCACAGTGGGCCAGGTCCTTCCACATCAATCATGAATGAAAACAATCTCTCTTAGACATGTCCACAGTCAGAGTTGGGAAGATTCCCTCTTCCCAGGTGCCTTTAGGTTGTGTCAGGTTGACAATATTACCAGCACACATGACTTGGTCCTTTTTTTTTTTTTTTCCCCCCGGCCTGGCAGCTAGGGTAGGTCTTCCTACTTCAATTAACTTAATCTAGAAAACACCACACAGACATTTCCAGAGATTTGTCTCCAGGGTTACTCTAGATTCTATCAAGTTGACAATATAAGCCATCATAGTTGGGTTTTCTGAGACAGGGTAATGATGTATCCGAGGCTCCCTTTGAAGTCCTGGCAATCCTCCTATCCAGAGTGCCACGGTCACAGGTACACACATTCACATGTGGCTATTTGACAAGGTTCTTTTACTCTCTATAATTCTGTATCCTGACTAAGTCCGGGGGGATGGGTGTGTGTGTGTGCGTGCATGTGTTATGTTACAGGGGATTGAACCTAGGGCCTTGTGCATGCAAGGCAACCACTTGTACCACAGAGCTTGTATCTCTAGTGCTCTTTTTGCTTTTTATTTTGAAACAGGTGCTCACTAAATTACTTGGGCTGACCTTGAACTCACTATAGTCCAGGCAGACTGAATTTGCAATCTTCCCACCTCAGCCTCCTTAATAGCTGAGGTTACAGATAGGTTTATGGCTACGAAGCCAGCTTTTCAAACTAGCTCTTTTTCATTCCTAGTATTTTTGAGATAGGGTCTTAATATGTAGTTTAGACTGGTTTCAAAATCCCAATCCTCTTGAGTGCTTAAGATTTATGCACTACAGTTCTAAGCCCCAGATTAGCTTTTTGTTGATGATGGGTTTTTGTTTGTTTTGTTTTTGTTTTTTGTTAGAGCCAGGCTGGCCTGGAATCTGTGGCAGTCCTTTTGCCTCAGCCTTCTGAGTGCTGAGATTACAAATGTTAGCCACCTCAGGGCTGATGAAATGGCTAAGTATGGCACTTGCCACCAACCTAATGACCTGAGGTTGATTCCAGAGTCCCACATAAGGAGAAAATAAACTCAAGCAAGTCGGCTTCTGAGCTCCATAGACAGCACTGTGGATTGTGTGCCCCCCGATTCCCACAGACACGCACATACACATACATGCACACATGTAATAAAAATGTAAGTTACAGCTACCATACTTGCCTGCAAAGTAGCTCTTAAGAGACACTGTTGTAGTTACTTGATATTGACCACTGTATCTCTAAATGTGCTAACTTTTACTTAAATATGATACAAGTACATATCATAAATTGCTATATGAGTTTTTTAGGCTTATGGTTTTATCTTTGTCACTTTATGTATGTATGTTTAGATTATAAACTACTTGAACCAGGAATTATGGGTAGCTGACTCATGCTGTGTAGTGTCACACAAGTACTGGTTGATGACTGCTTTTTTATGCTGGTGGTGACTGGTGGTGATACTTTTATTATGTATTATATCATTAGAATCAGAATAATACTTTGATACTTCTAGCTCTTAGGAAAATAAAAGTAATGGCTTTAAGGCACTTTAGAGTTCCTTCTACTTTGAGCTTTTGTATAAAGTATTTGGAACGGAAAGGTTAAGCAGTGTTTTCTCAATCTCTTTCAGCATTTGCTCTTGCAGAATTAATTGACAATTCATTGTCAGCTACTTCTCGTAATGTTGGTGTTAGAAGAATACAGATCAAATTGGTAAGAAAATAATACATAAAGAATGTAATTTTTATGAGTAGCATAAACGAGGAGGAAAATTAAAAATAAAGGTAAGTGAGAATTAGAAATAAGCACCTGATTTTTTTTTTTTTTTGGTGACAGGGTCTCCCTGTAGCCCCAACTGGCTACTTGCTGTGTAGACCAGGGTGGCCTTGAACTTACTGAGATCTGCCTGCCTCGGCCTCCCAAGTGCTGGGATTAAAGCACGCCACCATGCCTGGCTCTCATGTTAGAATTTTTTTTTGGGGGGGGGGGTCTTTTTGAATCAGGGTCTCCCTGTAGCCCCAGCTGTCCTGGAACTTACTATGTAGACCAGGCTGACCTTGAACTCATAGAGATCTGCCTGCCTCTGCCTCCCAAGTGCTGGGACTACAGGCGTGCACCACCATGCCTGGCCATGTTACAATTTTTATGGTTCCTTTTATCTGTGCATTTGTATACGTGTATTTGTACACTTCATTTTTTTTTAATAACCTCTTTCCTTTAACACTATATTGTAAACATTTGACATGAATATTTTACTATATAGGAATCCATACTACAGAGGGCTTTTGTTAGCTGTAATGTAAGTTACAGAATTGGTCTCTTGTTAAACAGATTCCCCTTTCCCCCATATCTTTGCCATTATAGAAATGGAGTATATTTATATGTATGTCTTGATTATTTCCTTAAATTAAATCCCAGAAGAGGAATTTCTCTGTTAAGTGGCATGAAGAATTCTAACCTTTTTGTTTTGTTTTATTTTTTTATTTTATTTTATTATTTTT
This sequence comes from Nannospalax galili, assembly GCF_000622305.1. Classification (NCBI taxonomy): domain Eukaryota; kingdom Metazoa; phylum Chordata; class Mammalia; order Rodentia; family Spalacidae; genus Nannospalax; species Nannospalax galili. The sequence goes on from NW_008339923.1 coordinate 859,692, forward strand.
GTCTGTTTGAGACAGGGTCTCCCTGTAACTCACAAAGATCTGCCTGTCTCTGCCTCCCAAGCACTGGGATTAAAGGCGTGCGCCACCACGCCTGGCTCTAAGGTTTTTGGTAGACAGCAGCTTAAGTGCCTTTCAGAAAATTGTATTACTTTATACTTTCACCAGCAATATATGAGTGAGCCTAACTTTTCATGTTTTAAATATTGATTTTGAGTTCTGTCTTTTTGTTTCTTAGCTTTTTGATGAAACACAAGGAAAACCTGCTGTTGCAGTGGTAGATAATGGAAGAGGAATGACCTCCAAGCAGCTCAACAACTGGGCTGTGTACAGGCTGTCCAAATTTACAAGGCAGGGTGACTTTGAAAGGTTAGAGAAGCTTGCATTTTCTTTTTTAATGTGAACTGTATATTTTAATAGGGATTAAAAACGTCAGTGTTTTTAATATATGTAGATATATATGATATATTAGAGGGTTTATTCTTATCCATATATTTAGGTTATGTTTTAGAATTTCATGTGCGGTACCCCAAAACTAGAACTATCTAACATTGTGCTTTCCCACTGAACTGGGTTATTGGGGTTTGTGTTTTTGTTTTTTATTTCCCAGTGGTCTGTATGAGCTATGTTGATATATTGAATATGTTAGAGTGGTAGAATGCAATTTAAGATAATCTTTCTAAATTCATATCTTAAAGTGTCTAAGATGGCATATAGTTCTTTAGAACTCTATTTCTCTCTATTTTTAGGCTCAGTTTTTCAGACTTTTCTGAGGTATTTGGGAATAACATCCTGTTTTGTATCAGAATACCTGTAGAAATGTTTAGAATGAGAATAGCATAGGGAGGCTGGGCATGTAGTATGTGCATATAATCCCAATTTGAGCACCTTTAGAGCTTTCCTCAAATTAGCAAAGATTTCCAGTGACCCTTTCCATTTGTGGTATTGGCAATAGAACCCAGGGTTTGATGCATGCTAGGCAAGTGCTCTACCCTCAACCCTTCCAGTGCCATTCACTACAGATAATGTAGTGAAGAATAAGGACTCTGCTATCATTTGTCCTGGTTTGAATTGCTTTGCCAGTTAGTAGTGTGGATCATTGGTCACAGCACTTTACCCCTAACTACGTCATTTTATATACTTGGAAAATGGGAACATAGTCTCAGTTTTTTGAAGGTTGAGTTAGGAAACATACAAAATCTTGAAGATAGAGCCTGTCATATAGTAAGCACTTGATAAAAATAAGCTGTCATTTTAGTTATCTCTTTTATTCCTGATGTAATACTTTTCTATAATCTTTCCTTTCTGCTAACTTCCTGAATGTTTGTGACTTAAAGGAGTAATAATAGCCAACATGAAGGCAAGCATCACTATGTTTTTATAGTCTCAGGATAAGATTTGACATCTGATTTGACTGAATTAAGAAAAATGTCAAGAGGCTGGAGAGATGGATGGCTCAGTGGTTAAGAGAACTTGCTGCTATTGCAGAGGACCTGGGTTTCATTCCCAGGACCCACATGGTGACTACCAACCATCTGTAACTCCAATTCCAGGGGTTCTGTCATCCTCTTCTGACCTCTGTGGGCACTGCATGACCTGGGTGCATTTAACATACATGCAAGCAAAACACTCATACACATAAAAAATTTGAAAAATAGAATAATTTTTAAAAAAGAAAAGGACCAGACATGGTGGTGTACACCTTTAATCCCAGGACACTGGTGGCAGAGACAGGCAGATCTCTGAGCTAAAGGCAAACCTGGTCCACATAGCTGGTTCCAGGCCAGCCAGGACTACATAGCAAGACTCTATTTAAAAAAAAAAAAAAAAAAGGAAAATGGATGGTAACTATGGGGGAATACCAGTTACATCAATTGAGAAAATAGATATAATCTATAGTTTATTAAAATTATTCACTGGATTCACAGGACATTGATTTTTTTTCTAGACGATGACTTTTTTTTTCTTTCTTTCTTTTTTGAGACAGGGTTTCCCTATAGCCCCAGCTGTCCTGGAACTCACTATGTAGACCAGGCTGGCCTTGAACTCACAGAGATCCGCCAGCCTCTGCCTCCTAAGTGCTGGAATTAAAGGGGTGCGCCACCACGCCTGGCTGATGATAACAAATTTTTAAACTTAATCCATTTCTCAAGGACATTTTAATTTAATTGTGTAAAAATAATCTATTACTGGTTTTGAGCCCCCCCCCATCCATAAACAGTTAATCTTTTTGCATCTTTATATGGTGTTTGACCCACTCCAGTGTCTGTCAACATCATGTTATCCTTCAACCCCTAGCATCTTCTTCCATAGAAAATTTCTGCTTGCAGTTCAGTTTTCAGTTGATGGAAGGATGATGTCAAGCAGACTGCCTATGAAAGAAAAGGAAGACTCATAGTACAAAACAGCTCTATAACTTGTATACTTGTACTGTTGAAAAACTGATGTAAACACAAAAATCATATTTGTAAGCATTTTTCTTTTTTCTTTGGTCTTTTTGAGATAGGCTGGACCTCGCTATGTAGACCAGGCTGGCCTCCAACTCACAGAGATCCACCTGCCTCTGCCTCCTGAGTGCTAGGATTAAAGGCATGCACCACCATGCCTGGCTAATAAGCTTGTTTAAAGTTATTAACTAGAACTGTGAAGAAAATGTGGAGTTATGTGATCGAATTGATAGGCATCTTGCTTAACTAAGGTGGTTTGAGAAGAGGCCCCCTTTGACACTACTTTGTGTTGAGGCTTTTATGCTTACAAGGGAGCCAATTTGTATCTTAGCCTATGCCTATTATTCAACACTCAGTGATTTACTTCTATCAATTTATTAATTGATTAATTTGTGTGTGTGTGTACATGCATTTTTTTGTGTGTGTGTTCACGTGTCCAGAAGAGGATATCAGATCCCCTGGCACTGGAGTTACAGGTTGTTCTACACTGCCTGATGTGGGTACTGGAAACTCAACTCTGGTCCTCTACAAGAGCAGCAAGCCGAGCCATCTCTCTAGCCCACTCTGAATTTAGGCTAAGGGAGGTATGATCACCAGGCCAGCCTGAGCCATAGTGTGAAACTCTGTCTCAGTAGATGGATGGACAGAAGAAAGAAGGAAAGCCAACAAAAGCAAAGATGGCTTGCTTTGTTTGAGGGAGAAAAAGGAGACCAGTGTGGTTGCAGTGTAGTTAAAGGGGAGAATCAGTGGACATAATTAATATTTATTTATCTTGTGGTACTGGGTGAAGCTTGGAGGGTCTTGTTCATTGAAGGCACGCTTTCTGCCACTGGGCCTAACTCCAGTCTTATTTTACTTTATTTTTGAGACAAGGTCACAGTAGATTTCCCAGGGTCTCACTTATTAGATTGTCCAGGCTTGCCTAGAACTTGACAGTCCTTCCACCTGAGTTTCCTCAGTAGCTGGCAATATTCTTTTTGTTGTTGTTGTTGTTGTTGGGTAGGGGGAGCATGTGCCTTTTTCATGTGTAGAGGTCAGAGGGCAACTTTGCGGAGTCATTTCTCTCCAACTTTATGAGGATTTGGGTAATGTAACTTAAGTCACCAGGCTTGCTTGCTGAACCATCTCCTTGGTCCAGCAATTTCCCTTATAGCCCTCATTCCTCTGACATCTGCCTTCTCACTGATCCTTTCAGTTTTGAAAAATTCTAACTCAATAGCTAAATTAAAAGAACAGTGCTAGCAATCATATCTCCACCTAAAGCTATCAGTTGTTAATGTTTTGTCATGGTTATTGACTCTCCAGTTTCTCACATTTCTCAGATACAAAGTCCAAGATCATAGGTGTTGACAGGGTTGGTTTCTTCTGAGGTATCTTGTGTGCAAACTGTAGACAGTGCCTTCACATTGTCCTCATGAATTTCCTCTGTGCATGGCTATCCCTAGTGTCTCCTATCTCACTCCCTAACAGTATAGCATTGTCTCTCAAGAACCAAGGGTGTTTTCATAAATAACCATAAAATCATCAGACCCAATAAATTTATCATTATTATAATAGCTAAGATGATACCCTTATTTGGATTTTTTTTGCCCTCTCATCTGCCTGATCTTCATTCTAGGTTAGGTGTTCTGCTTTTTACGTGTTTTATAATGATTTATTTTTATTTTTATGTGTATGAGTGTTTCCTCTGTAAGTCCACCACATGCATGCAGTGCTTGAAGAGGCCAGAAGAGGGCGTAAGAGCCTCTGGATCTGTAGTCATGGATGGTTGTTAGCCACCATGTGGGTGCTGGGACCTGAACCTGGGGCCTCTGCAAGAGCAACAAGTGCTCTTAACCACCAGGCCATCTCTTCAGCCCCTATGATGACTTTATTTTTAAAGTAGACCTCAGCCTAGTTTTTGTAGAATGGTTAAGAACCATTCTTTTCCTTAATGTCTTCTCTCTTCAAACATATGAAAAAGTTGAAATTCTACAGTGTGGGTCTTTCTCTGAATCTGGAGTTCACCAAGATCTAGTCTAGTGTCTTAGTTTGTTTCTCCATTGCTGTGACAAAACACTCTGACCAATACCAACATGGGGAGGAAAGGGTTCATTCAGCTTACATCTCCCAGGTCGCAGTTCATCAGGGAGCCCAAGGTAGGAACTCTGGGCAGAAACCTGGAGGCAAGAGCTGGAGCACAGGCCATGGAGGAAGGCTGCTTACTGGCTTGCTCCTCTGGCCCCTGCTCAACCT
>NW_008339923.1:864479-870657 GCF_000622305.1 Nannospalax galili
AGAGGAAATTCCCCAATTGAGGCTCCCTCAACTCAGGTGTGTCAAGCTGACACTAAAGCTATCCAGCACATCTATTTACACAGTTGAGATTACAGGTAGCTGCCATGCCTGTCTGAATCCAGCCTTTGCCTGGATTCTAGAGATCTGAAATCCAGTCCTTAAGGTTATGTAGCAAGCATTTTATCCACAGAACCATCTCCCTAGCCCTGCTCATAATCTATTTTAAGTTTGTCTTTCTTTACGTACGTACGTAGGTTATCCTACAATGTTTTTCTTTTTAATTATGTGTATGGGTATGTGCACATGAATCCGAACGCCAGGGGAGCATGTCAGATCCCCTTGAGCTCAAGTTATAGGCAGGTGTGAGTTGCCTAGTGTGGGTGCTAGAAACTGATTCCCCAGCTTTTCTTTGTAAATGATTAAGTCTTAGATTTTTATTTTTCTCCAGGTGTTTTTGTTTTTGGACTCTGTGTGATAAACAGTTGCCACTGATTTTTTTTTTGTCTTTAATTTTATTTGTTGTTACAGTGGGTATGTGTATGATTTGTAAGTATAGGCACATTCATGGAGGTCAGAAGACAACTTTTAGGAGTTGGTTCTCTCCCTCCACTGTGGGCTTCCAGGATCAGACTCAGGTTGTCAGGCCTGTGTGCTAATCATTTTGATATTCTGGTGGTATGAATGAGAAGTGTCTCCAATAGGTTCAAATATTTGAACACTTGGTCAGTTGGTGGCCCTGTTTGGGGAGGGTCATTGAACCCTTAGTGGGTATTGCTTTCTTGGAGGAAGTGTGTCACTGAGGGAGGGCTTTGAGAGGTTAGAGCCTTGTCCTACTTTCAGCTTACTTCCCCTCTCTGTTTCCTGTACCTGCTTAAAGATGTGAGCACTCAGCTTTCTGCTTTAGCTGTTTCTTTCCATGCCTCTCCTACCTTGATGGACTCTTATCCCTCTGAACCATAAGTCCAAATGAACTCTTCTTTCTTCTGTAAGTTGCCTTGGTCATGGTATTTACTACACAATAGAAGAGTGACTAATATACTCTTAGCCATCTTACTAGACTCCACCATTTTTGTTTTTGACAAAAACTCCAGGAAAATACTTTTTGTTAGTTATGAAACTCTGAATTGGGCAAATAAAGATAAGTCCAGTAATGATAGTATGGGGTTTGGCAAATTCCAAACCTCTTAACAGTGTCCTGTAGTGACTTCAAGGCTCCTGTAGAACTGGTGAGAAAATGGGATAACACAGGAAGCTTGCTCATTCACTGAGAGTCAGCATGTTTCTTGAAGACACAGTGAATGGATTGTTGTAGGCCTTTTTGGATTTCCAGTCCTCATTCAAAAGGTTGATTTTGACAGTTTTTAAATGTATTCTTTTTGTTGTTGTTATTGTTGGTTTTGTTTGTTTGGGACAGTGTCTCTCATGCCTGGAACTCAGTGTAGACTAGGCTAGCCTCAATCTCAGATTCACCTGCCTCTGCTTCCCAAGTGCTAAAGGGATGTGCCTCCACACCTGGTGTTTAAAGGTATTCTTAATAGTTTTATCAGTGAGTAGATTTTCAGAAATCTTTACATCGCTATTTCTGAAAGTTTGTTTTATTTACAGACTTAAAAACTTTTCTTCAGACAAAGTATGCGCACTGACTGACTTGGAATTTGCCACATTGCTGTGTAGATAAGGATGGCCTCAATCTTGCAGTGATCCTTGTACCTCTGCCTCCCAAGTGCTAGTATTATGGACAGTGTGCCACCATGGCTGCCCTGTATACTTATTTTTTGATTAATGGATACACTTGTGTACCACAAACCCTATTATGATCTAAGACAGAATATGAATCCAGAAAATTGACTTATAACTTGGGCATTATTGTTAATTATTGAGGATTAACTTGGCTACATAAACCATAATTGTGATATTCTGTATTCATGGAGTTTTCTCTAGTAGAAGGAGGTATATTAGTTAGGTTAATTGCATGGCCATAATTCAGTGGTTGGTTGGATCAGTGCTGTTTTCAGTACTTCACCTTGGTTATATGTTAAAAGATTAAACTCATGCCAGGTGTGTTGGTGCAGGCCTTTAATCCCTGTACTTCTGTACTCAGGAGGCAGAGGCAAGGCAGATCTCTGAGATTGAGGTTAGCTGGGAGACCCTAATCTCAAAAAACAAAACAAACAAATAAAAAAGATTCTTAACTTAGAGAACCATTTTGGGGAAAATAAAAATGACATGTCATATGGCCTATATTTTTTTATTTTGTTTTTAGTGTGTGTGTAGTATGTGGGGAGGTGAAAGGACAACTTCTGGGAGTTGGTTTTCTCCTACTGTGGGTCCTGGAGTGTTAAAACTCAGATTTGTCAGTCTTGCTGATAAGTGCCTTTACCTGATGAGCCATCTCACTAGCCCCAGCCCTTACATTTTTGAGTGTTAGAAATGGACCTCAGGGGCTGGAAAGATGGGTTAGCTTAGCAGTTAAGAGTGCTGGTCAAGCAGGACCTTTGACTTATCTTCACGTATGCAGAACTAGTAAAAAGAAAGGAGCCAGGGCCTCCTCCCAAGTCCATGTTACCTCTGAGGAACAGATCCTCAAACAACCTTAAGAGTAAAAATAAATTGTTTTATCTGGGCCAAATGTAGGGTCTTAAACACCCCAAATGAAAGTATAACCAAAGATTAATGGGGTCAATATAATTTTTAAGAGTCCATATGTGGAGCTGGAGAGATGACTCAGCGGTTAAGAGCACTGACTGCTCTTGCAGAGGACCTGGGTTCGATTCCCAGCACTCACATGGCAACTACGAACCGTCCTTAACTCCAGTTCCAGGGGAAATTGAAGCCCTCTTCTGACCTCTGCGGCCTTGCCCGACATGGGTGCACTCACGTACATGCAGGCAATATACTCATACACAAAAAATAAAATATTTTTTAAAAAAGAGTCCATATTTATAGCTAAAGGCTACATAACAAGAAACAATGTCAGACAGGAGATACCTTCCTTTGAGTTACTGGCCAAGGTGGCGCAAGAGAGTCCCAGACAGTAACCCAGCATAGAACTGGGAAAATGAACAACAGACCCCAATCTTATCTAAAGGAATATTGACAAATGATTGCTGCTAGATGAGGAACAGCTGATCTTCCTAAAACAAGGATCTCTAAATAGGCTGACTACCTTCAGCAGACGAACAAGCACTGGAGAATGGCTGGGGGTGTCGACAATACAGAGGACAGTAACAGGGATGACAGTATATGGGCTCCAGTATGTGGGAGAGGGGAGGCTATGGGAGGGTGCCATTTGGGAAGTGGGTATATAGATGAATAAGATTATATGGGATGTTCTGTATGATATATACACAGAAAAATCAACAAATTAAAAAAAAAAGATTTGAGGAGGAAGCACAAAAATTTACTTCATGTTAAATAGTAGGTGATAAACAGTACCAGTGAAATCTACCTGATGACTATATTCATACTCAGGTACTAAGGATCGGAGTGTAACCAACTGTGACTGGTAATCATCAGATACATAGAGATTAAAGACATATGTGCAAACATCTTAAGTGTTAGTAGCATTAAAAATGTAGGAAACAGCTGGGCGTGGTGGCTCACGCCTTTAATCCCAGCACTAGGGAGACAGAGACAGGTGGATCTCTGTGAGTTCAAGGCCCGCCTGGTCTTCATAGGTAAATCCATTACGGCTGGGCCTAAGGGGAGCCCCGTTCCAAAAAAACCAAAAAAAAAAAAATTAGGAAGCAGCATATTTTAAAATGAAATGGAGATCTTCTTTAAAGGGTAAAAACTCATTCAATTTTGTGTCTTACAGGATTTATACTGTGTTCAATATTGTATGACTGTATTAATTCAACTGTGAACCTGAAAATTTACAGCCACTTTTGAAGGAGATGTATCCTTGCTCTGGAGTGTGTTACTGAATATGTTAAAGCTGTAATGAAATGCTTCTTCTAATCATGTGGCTATTAAAATTTTTTTCTTTTAATCTTTTATTTATTTTTTTTACTTTATGTGTATGAGTGCATTGCCTGCATGTATGTGAGTGCACCTGTGTCGTGCAGTGCTGCGGAGGTCAGAAGAGGGCTTCGATTTCCCCTGGAACTGGAGTTAAGGACGGTTCATAGCCACCATGTGGCTGCTGGGACTCGAACCACTTCCTCTGCAAGAGCAGTCAGTGCTCTTAACTGCTGAGCCGTCTCTCCAAAAAATAATTCTTCAAAGCATAAAAATTTGGTCCTTAATAATTAGTAGATGTGAAAAACATTACCATTAAAATATATCTGATGACTTTACATCCATGCTCAAATGCCAAGGATCTCAGAAAGTAACTGACTATGACTAGTAATAATCAGATATATAGATTAGAAACACATGTGCAAACATCTTAGTTGCATTAAAAATTTTTCTGTATGAAATTGTATTTTAATAATGAAATGGAGATCTTTTAAAGGTTAAAACCTCATTTAATCTTATGTCTTCTAGAGTTTATACTGAGTACAATATTGTATAACTGTATTAATTCAACTGTAAACCTAAAATTTACAGCCAATTTTGAAAGAGATGCATCTTAGCTCTGAAAATTCTTATTGGATATGTCAAGGCTGTTGTAATGAAATGCTTCTTCTAATTATGTGGTTATTTAAATAAATAATTTTTGAAAAAAAAGCACTGGCTGCTCTTGCAGAAGACCCTGGTTTGATTGTCAGCACCCATATGACAGGTAACAACCATTGGTAACTCCAGTTCCAGGGGATTCTGACATCCTCTTCTGACCTCTGCAGGTATTGCATGACACGAATGCACTTACATATATGCAGACAATACACTTATACACATAAAAATAAAAAATATTTAAAAAGAAAAAGAAATGGACCCCAACAGAATTTTCCCTAAGTTTCAGAAAAGGCTGGTTTGTACTAAATATTTTCCAGCAAATTATGAACTCCCATTTAATTTATAGTATTTGTATTAATTGAATCAACAAATGTTGCAGTCAACAAATTTGTGGCGTGTATGTTTGTTGTCTTTTTGTTTTTTTCTTTTTGCTACAAGGTCTCACTATGTAGCCCTGGCTGGCCTGGACTAAAGGTGTGTACCACCACACCCATTCCATTTGTAACTTTTAAGTATCCTGCTTTAATTCGATCATTTATTTTGGATTTATATATTTATTTTACCAACTCTGGTGGGAATTGTTGGTCATTTCACAATTTTGTAGTTTTCTTTATTTGGTGGATTTTCCTCTTTTGATAGTTTCAAGGTGGTGATATAAATACTCATACAAAGTCACTATACCCTATTTCCTGACTGTTACTTAGATTGTTTTTATTTTTAATTTTCTAATTTGATTGTCTTTTCTGTTGCTTTGGTTTGGCTTTTATGGTTGTAGTTCGTTTTTTTGAGACAGGGTCTCCATAGATAGCAGAGATAGGCTGGGTTCTCTAGCTTGCCTTATCCTGGCAGAAATCATCGTGTCTCCCAAAGCACTGAGGTTGTAAGCATGAGACACTGTGTCTTGCTTTTTTTAATCTGGCAATAGTCTTTTCTTTTTTATTTTATTTTATTTTTTTGTCTTTTTGAGACAGGGTCTCCTTGTAGCCCCAGCTGTCCTGGAACTCACTATGTAGACCAGGCTGGCCTTCAACTCACAAAGATCCACCTGCCTCTGCCTCTGCCTCCCAAGTGCTGGGATTAAAGGCGTGTGCCACCACGCCCAGCCTAAAAATATTATTTTTTACGTCTATGAATGTATTGTCTGCCTGTATTTATAAGGGCACCCCTGTTGTGCAGTGCCCACAGAGGTCAGAAGAGGACATTGGATCCCCTGGAACTGGAGTTACAGATGGGAACTGAACCCAGGTCCTCTGTCAGAGCGGCCGGAGCTCTTAACCACTGAGCTGTCTCTCCAGTCCCCATAGTCTTTTCTTATTACACTTTTTCTGCTTCCTTACTGGGTTTTTTTTTGTTCTTTTTGAGACGGTCTCCCTGTGTTCGGGGTCCGTAAAATTCCCTAAATTGACCACTTGGACACTGTGTTTCAGTAAAAAGGAGCACTTTATTGGAGCCAACCGGTTGGGGACACAGTCTCGGGAGCTGTACTGCGACCCTGAGCAGTGAAAACGCAGGGCTTTTAAGCAGAAAAACCACAAAGCAGGGGATGCCCATAGAAACT
>NW_008339923.1:870679-873083 GCF_000622305.1 Nannospalax galili
GAAAGGATTGGAACAATCTAGGGCTGATTTCCAGAGACTTTACCTATACAGCCATTGACTGTCTTACCTGGGGCAGAATGTTCTTTCTCTTCTGCCCCGGTATTCCCATAGAAACCATACAGAGATGTATCAGGTATACTGCCATTGGCTAGCTAACCTGGGGCAGAACATTCTATCTCTTCTGCCCCCGACCATTTCCATAGAAATCATAAACAGATACCAGGAAAGGGTTTGAACAATGAAGGGGATTTCCAGAGTCAGGTGGAGGGCAGCTTTTTCTCAGAGGATAGGGAGGGGGTCTGAGGGGCACTCTCCTTCACCTGAAGCAACAGCTGTCTTGGATTCACTTATGAAGACCAGGCTGGCCTCACAGAGATCCGCCTGCCTCTGCCTCCTGAGTGCTGGGATCAAAGGCATGCACTACCAGGCCCGGCTTCCTTACTGTTTTTTAATTTATGTATTTTTTTCCTTGTTGTCACTGAAATTCTGTAGTGAATGTTCAACTCTAGACTTCCCTTCAGTACACATACCCTAATGCCTACCTTTTTCTAACCATACCATATTTTGTTTTGAGACAGTCTTACAGGCAATTGTGAGCCACCTGATGCGGTTGCTGGGAAGTAAACCCAGGTCTTATGTAAGAATAGTACTTGCTCTTAACTGTTGAGCCCTCTCTCCAAGCTCCCACCATTTTTTTTTTTTAAAAGAAGGGCCTTCCTCTGTAGCCCCAGCTTGCCTAAATCTCCCTAGTAGACGACGATGACCTCCAGCTGGCAGAGATCCCCCTGCTCTTGCCTCCTTATTGCTAGGATCAAAGGCATGAGCCACCACACCTGGTTCTTTCTTGTAAGTTCTTTGGATGTATTTTTCTGTTCTCTGGTTCTCTCTAGCCTTGTTACACCTGGCTCTTAAACATTTTGTTTGTCTCTAATGATGAGAAATACTGTCTCTGGCGATTTCTGTATTTGAAAGACTGACAATACTACTTCTGCGAAGTGTAAGTCAGCATGCACTGAGGTTTCTTTGCTCTAACCCATATATTTTTTTTTTTTCTCAAATACTTTGACAAGTTTTGATATAGCAAACATTTTTGAGGGGAAGACTCTATAGGCATCAAAAATATAGAAGGGTTTTTAAAAGGTATTATTCACTTCTTAACATTTCCAGGTGAAGCGCATGCAGTTGTTGAAACTGTACTTAGAAAACCAGTGGACTAGATAATGTCTTGAATTTTAGTTCTGACCTTTTACCTTTCGATTAGGTGTGGTAGTTGACTTGAAGATTGTTCTGTTAACATTTCATAAAATTCTATAAAACTTCCTTCAGCAATTAAGAAGATTGTTTTGAAACACTGCATTAACACAGTGTTTTCTTTTAGTGATCATTCAGGATATGTTCGGCCAGTACCAGTACCACGCAGTTTAAACAGTGATATTTCTTATTTCGGTGTTGGGGGCAAACAGGCTGTTTTCTTTGTTGGACAGTCAGCCAGAGTAAGTAAAAAAAATTATAAATGAAAATATTTTGTAATTAACGAGCTTAACTACTCAAACTTTTTAATGTACTCTTTTAAAATATTTGACAGATGATAAGCAAACCTGCAGATTCCCAAGATGTTCACGAACTTGTGCTTTCTAAAGAAGATTTTGAGAAGAAGGAAAAAAATAAAGAGGCTATTTATAGTGGATATATTAGAAACCGAAAGGTACAATACATTTTAAAACTAGAAATTATATAAATTTATTCCTTCGGTCAGATCAAACAGATTTTTTTCTAATTTATTACTAAAATGTCAGTGTTTAAAAACTTTGAGATAGATTTTCAAAATGAGGTACTCACATTTTCATATTTTCCTTTAGTCAGGTAAGTAGCAAAAGTGATCGTTTATGTGCTTTTTTAGGCTAAAAATCTTTTAAAAAAATATTTTGTTATTTTTATGTGTATAAGTGTATTATCCTCTTGCATGTAAGTGTACTTGTGTCGTGTAATACCCGCAGAGGACAGAAGAGAGTGTCAGATTCCCCTGGAACTGGAGTTACGGACCATTGTTAACTGCCATGTGGGTTCTAGGAATGGAACTCAGGTCCTCTGCAAGATTAGCCCGTGCTCTTAACCACTGAGCCATCTGTCAAGCCCCAAGGCTAAAAGTCTTTAGACAATAAATTTTCTTAGAAAACCTAGGAAACTTTCTGTAGATTGCTTATAAAATTCAAGACCCTGGTTAGAATTTGGGCTAAATTAAAAAAAAAAAAATATTTTCTGCTGGGTGTGGTGGCACATGCCTTTAGTCCCAGCACTCAGGAGGCAGAGACAGGCAGATCTCTGTGAGTTTAAGGCCAGCCTGGTCTATGTACTGAGTTCCAGGACAGCTGGGGCTACAGGGAGACCCTGTCTCAAAAAGACC
>NW_008339923.1:873119-878934 GCF_000622305.1 Nannospalax galili
TCCTGTGTGTGTATGTATGTAGATATGTAGGTGCCACAGCCCACATGTGGAGGTCAGAGGACAACTTGAAGGAATGGATTCTCTTCTTCACCATGTGGGTCCCAGGAATCAAACTCAGGTCATCAGGCTTGGTGGCAGATGCTTTTATTTACTGAGCCATCTCTCTGTCCTGGAATTTTGGTTTTAAAGTCTTTTGTTTTTAAATAATGACAGAAACCAGGTAGAAAAACAGTGGATGGTATAATGTAAGTTCAAGAAATTGTTGTTAAGAATATTGTGTGTGTGTGTGTGTGTGTGTGTGTGTGTGTGTGTGTGTGTTGTGCTTTGTTTTGAGACATAGTCTTCCAGCATATGTAGTCCAGGCTAGTCTTGAACTCATGATCCTTCTGCCTTAACCTCCTAAACCTTGGGATTACAGACATGAACTACTGTGCCTGGCTTTTTAGTTTGCTTTTAAACTGTTGTTTTACTATCCAAATTTGTTTTGTTTTGTTTAGACAGAGTCTTAGTACTGGCTGGCCCGAAAGTCACCATGTAACCAGGCTGGCCTCAAACTCAGAGACCCACCTCCCAAGTGCTGAGATGAAAAGGTGTGTGCTACCACACCTGACTTTAATATGACAAATTCATAATAAATTTGTATCTTGGTGTTTATGTTTCTTCAATTATTTTTGTTTGAAACAGTTTTTTATTTAAAAATCTTTGTAAAAATGCTCAAAATTTTCTTATTCTAAAATGGTTTTTTTTTCAGAATGTTATGGAATAGTATAAAGAAAATATAATATTCTCAAGTGTTAGAAAAAGGAACTGATAACATTTTGATGAGTTTCTTTATAGTCCAATGATTTCAATATGAAGATACCTGTCTTCTGTCTAGTTACAGACACACTTAGAACTTTGATTCCACATTTCCTACATTACCATTTTGAATATTTTTTCATTTTAGTATATGACACATTTTTTAAAAGATTTATTTTTATGAATATGAATGCTTTGACTATATTTTCCACACCTTTGGAGGTCACAAGAATGTGTTTAGTTATTGGAAATGGAGTTAAAGACAGTTTTAAGCTATTATGTGGGTGCTGGGGACTGAACCCAGGTACTTCTTAAGAGCAGCAAACTGTGCTCTTAATTGCTGAACCATCTCTCCAACCAGCATACAACACATTTTAATAGCTTTATAATATTTCTCTTGAAGGTTGTACTGTTATTTTACTGAGCATTTAGCATAATTGCGGGATTTCCCTGTAATTAGAAATACTGTGCCATGAATATCTTTGTATAACAGTTTCCTGAATTACTACTTTTTTCCCATAGGTTCTTAGACATTTAATAATGGTGACAATTTGAATTTTTTTTAAAACGTTCATGGTATGTGTTACAGTTTTTTTTGTTGTTGTTTGAGAGGTGAGACTCAAATTATCTATGCAATTAGCTATTGTGTATTAAAGTACCTATCTTTTTGTTTGTTTGGGGGTTTGTCTTCCTTTTCTGTTGCTATGATAAAATATACGATGACAAAAGCAACTTAAGGAAGGAAAGAAGGGTTTATATTGGCTCACAGTTCTAGAGTAAAGTTCAGCCTGCCTGGTAAGTCACGGGGTTAAGAACTTAAGGCAGCCTGTCACATTACATCCTCAGTCCAGAAGCAGGGGCTAATGAATGCTAGTGATCAGCTTGCTTTTTCCTTCATATAGTCCAGATCCCCACCCAGGGAATGGTCCTACCCACAATAGTATGAGTCTTCCAATATCAATTAACCTAATCTAGATAATTCCTCATAGACCAGAGGCTAAACTCACTCTAGATAATTTCACATGTATGCCAGCAGGCTTGTCTCTAGTGACTGGATTCTGTCATGTTGACAATCAACACTAACCATCACAGCATATTTCTTTTTTCTCCATTGCTAAGACTTGAACGCAGAGTTTCACACATGCTTAGGCAAGTGCTCTACCATTGAGCTGTATCCCCAGTTCTGTATTTTAGCAAAGGGGAAAAGGAAGCAGAATGCTGGCAATTGACAGTTGAAACTTTCATTGCTAGTAGGCGATTTTCTGCCATGCTTAGTAGTTTCATTTTCTCTCACTTGACATTCTCTGTTTAAGAAATTACTTTTGCTTTTCCCACTTTTTTCTCCCTAAATATTGTTGCATTTACGTAGCAAAGCACACATTTTAATACATTTACATAACTTTCTCCACTGTCTTACCATCACAAAGTTTTCCAGATAAATTGATGAAATTACTTCCATGTTAAAATTGGGACAAAGTAGGAATTGAGAATTTAAATTATTTTACGTATTATGAAATTTGGGTAGAGCTGGGGGCTCTTAGATCAGCCTATTCTGTGTTTTTTGTCAACTTCATCCCAACCAACACTTCATAGATATCAGTGGTACTTGCTCCTTGTCTTTTCTGAGCAGTTCTTTCTAGCTCCTTTTGTTGGGTCTTCCTATCCTTGACCTGTTACCAGTTTTCAGAAAGTGGGTGGATGTGGTGGTTCATGATCTATAATCAGCAGTTAAGCCTTTTCTGTCTCTGTGTATGCTACTTAACAATTCTCAGATCCATGTTTCTTGAAGACTTTCCTGTTAGGATTGAGATACTGATACTGGGAATTATTAGAAGGGCCAGATTATATCAAGGTGTTCTGAACTGACCCTCCAGAGATGCTGTAGCATCTAAATTAAGGAGCACACTGCCATGTTTGTGACTGGAGAGTTGGAGAGATTCCAGTACAATGATTACAATTGTTCCAGCACTTGCATACAGAATTTCTGGCAGTAACCAGGGTCATGGTGACATTTTTTGACACTTTGAAGCTGGCGTTAAGTCCTTTAGTGCTGTGCATGCTAACAGAAAACCATTAAGAAATTTCAAGAAATAGCCTATGCGTAAATTTTTCCTTCTGAGTTTTTGGGTAGTCTACTTGATTGTTGTCGAAAACAGACTTGAATCCACAGCTCAGAACTGCTATGCAGGGGCTAGAGAAATGACTCAGCAGTTAAGAGCAATTGTTTTCTCTTGCAGAGGACCTGAATTTGGTTCTTAGCACCCATGTGGTGGCTCACAGTTCTTTGTGACTTCAGTTCCAGAGGATCCATTGCCCTCTTCTGAGCTAGGCAGACACCAGGCTTGCACCTGGTGCTTTTATTATATACATGCAGGCAAAACACTTATACATATTGAATAAAAGTAAATCTTCAAAAAATTGCAGTGCAGTAGCACTCTTTTAGAGAAGTCTACTTCTGAGTTCTTGGGTATGTGTGTTACTGTTTTTCTGAGTGTCTTTCCTTCTCCTAACCCTTACACTAAAAATCTATTTTAAAACATCTTTAAATTTTTTATATTTTATGTGTATGTTTTGTCTGAATGTATGTGAATGCACCTGTGTTGTGCAGTGCCTACAGAGGTTAGAAGAGGACCTTGAATCCTCTCAAACTGGAGTTAAGGATGGTGGTTAGCTATCATGTGGTTGCTGTGAACCAAATCTAGATCCTCTGCGAAAGCAGCCAGTATTCTTAACTGCTGAGCCATTTCTCCAACCCCTCTTTAAAATCTCTTTGAATAAAAACTCCAGCTGCTTCATTAAAATAAGCAAACAAAGCCTGCTAGGTGGACAGCTGGAAAGTGTACTTTTTTTGTCCTTCCAACTTCTTATTTCTTTTAAAATATTTTATTTATTATTTTATGTGTATGAGTGTATTGCCTGCATGTATGTAAGTGCACACATGTTCTGTAATGCCCGGAATTCGGGAGAGGGTGTCAGATCTCTTGGAACTGGAGTTATGGATGGTTTTGACTCACTGAGTGGGTGCTAGGGACTGAACCTGGATCCTCTCAAGAGCTGCCAGTACTCTTAACCACGGAGCCATTTCTCAAGCCCCCCAAGTTCTTATTTCTTATTTAATTTTTTTTTTTTTTTCTGGGTATGAGTGTTTTATCTTCATGTATGTAAATGCACCACAGGCATGCAATGCCCACGAAGGCCAGAAGCGGGTGTTGTAGCCCCAGGAACTGGAGTTACAGATTGTTGTTAGCCTCCACGTGAGTCCTGAGAACCAAATCTGGGTCCTCTGCAAGAGCAATAAGTATACTTTACTGCTGAGCCATCTCTCCAGCCCTGTTTATTTAGTGTTTCTAGTTACACATACATGTGTGTGCTTGACTGCATTCATTTGCACTATGTGCATGTGGGTGCTTGTGGAGCCTAGAAGAGGGCATCAGATCACCTGGAACTGGAGTTAGAGGTGGATGTGAGTCTCCTGAGGGGGTGCTGGAACTGAACCTGGGTCCTCTGGAAGAGCAGTATGCTCTCTTAATCACTGAGCCATCTCTCCAGCCCATCTTTCTAGTTTCTATATCCCAAAACTGTATAATAAAAGGTAGCATAAATATGTGAAAAATGTCAGCTGACAACATCTAATACCACTCTCCTGCTTGTTTATACCCCTATTCCTATCTGTTTTTTTTTTTAATTTTGCTTTTGAGACACGGTTTTGATACCTAGCACAGTCTGGCCTCAAATTTGGGATCTTCCTATCACCTGTCTCTTCCTCTCAAATGCTGGCATTGATTATAGACACGCACCACCTTGCCTGGCTCAGTTCTCTTTTCAAACAAAATAATCCCTTTCCTCTGTCCTTTCTTCTGCCCATTTCCCATTGCTCTAATTCAAGCTTTCTAGGCTCATCTTTCAATATATGTTTATAATTTATTCTTTTGTTAAAATTTTATGTTACATTTATTTATTTTGTGTGTATGTGTCTGTGTGTATGTACATGTGCACATGGCATGGGACCTGTGTAGAGGTCAGAAGACAACCAGTGAGTGTTCTCCCCACCATATGGGTTCTGGGTAGAAAGTCAAATTCAGGTGTTATCAGGCTTGATGGCAAGCACCTCTATTCACTGAGCCATCTCGCCAGGCCTGTTGTTTTCTGAACTACCACGTTTCCCATACACTCTTAATTAATCTTTTTTTTTCTCTCTCTCTCTTTAGAGAAGGCCTCATGTAATGCAGGCTGGCCTCTAACACACTCTAGGTGAGGCTGGCCTTTATCCTCCTGCTTCTACCTCTCAATTGCTGGGATTATAGATTTGGGCTACCATATCCTTCCTGGAATTTTCCTTTTTTATTTTCTTTTTTTGGTCTTTTTGAGACAGGGTCTCTCTGTAGCCCCAGCTGTCCTGGAACTCACTATGTAGACCAGGCTGGCCTTGAACTCACAGAGATCTGCCTGCCACTGCCTCCTGAGTGCTGGGATTAAAGTCGTGTGCCACCATGCCCGGCCCTGGAATTTTCTTAGTCATTTTCTGTATGAATATCGTCTTTAGGTTTTTATAGTTCATGGTTTATATCTTTATATTGGCATGTTATTTTGTAGTCATTTCTTTCATGACCTGCCGGGAGTAGGAGGAGGATAGCAAAAACAGAACATTTATCTTGAACCCTGTCTTTTTGAGGTCTATCTTGAGACATAAGATTCACAGAATGTTTGCCAAATATTTAGATAGGAGACGTATGTCATTAATAACCCAAAGTAATCTACTAATTCTCAATGTGTATAAAATATTGCTAGTGTTATACTTGTAGTATTAGTAATTATCTAAATTGGATTAGAGTAGTTTTACTTTTTTAGTTATTCATTTATGTGTGTTTTGCCTGCAACTGTAGCTGTATCATGCCGTGTCCATTGAGACCAGAAGAGGGTATTGGAACCCCTGGAAGTTGAGTTACAGACTGTTAGCTAACATGTAGTGTGCTGGGAACTGAACCCAGGTCCTCTGGAAGAGCAGCCAGTGCTCTTA
>NW_008339923.1:879200-881291 GCF_000622305.1 Nannospalax galili
CCTTTTCCCCAACCCTTTTTTTTTTTTTTTTTTTTTAAAGTGTTGTAGTGTTTTTTGTTTTTAATTTTATTGAAATTTTTGTGGACCTCAAGACATTTTAAAATGCAGTATTGCAGGCATTCTCACCTACTCAGCCACAAGACATCTTAAAATACAGTATTTGTCTTTACTTTTTCTTTTATGATCCCAACATTTGTTTACCATTACAAAATGTAGCAATCTTTGTTAATTTGTCTGTGAAAGTTCTGTTCTTACAATCTTGTCATCTAGATTATCTTTTCAGATCCATTTCCTCTCAGTTTTTCTAAAGATTGTTTTTTAAACAATCAAAATATCTGAATCACATTAAAAGTTAGGTGAAATTATGATTCTAGATTATTTAATCTGTTGTATTTGTATTCACCCTTTTAGCCAGCTGACTCTGTTCACATTACAAATGATGATGAAAGATTTCTACACAGTCTTATCATAGAGGAGAAGGAAAAAGATAGCTTTACTGCTGTGGTTATTACAGGGGTCCAACCAGAACACATACAGTACTTGAAAAATTATTTTCATCTTTGGACACGACAGTTAACGTAAGTAATTTGGTTCAAGAAATGTTGTTGCTTCGTTCTTCCTTTCTTTCTTGAGATAGGGTCTTGTGATATACCTCCAACTGGCCTGGAACTCTTGATCCTCCTTTCTCCTTCCTTCCACCTGGCTCACAACTTGCTGCTGTCCCCATCCCCCTTAGCCTTTTTTTTTGGTGGTCTTTTTGAGACAGGGTCTCCCTGTAGCACGAGCTGTCCTGCAACTCACTATGTAGACCAGGCTGGCCTTGAACTCACAGACATCCGCCTGCCTCTGCCTCCCGAGTGCTGGGACTACAGGTGTGCCACCACCACACCGGGTCCCCCTTAGCCTTTTAAAGACAGAAAATAATTACAGCTACTTTGAAGCCTCTCTAGTCCAATTTCTTTCACATTAATGCTTTTTTTTTGGGTCTTTTTGAGACAGGGGTCTCCCTATAGCCCCAGCTGGCCTGGAACTCACTTTGAAGACCAGACTAGCCTTGAACTCACAAAGATCCGCCTGCCCCTACCTCCCGGTTACAGGGATCAAAGGCATGCACCACCATACCCGGCCCACATTAGTGCTTTATACAGTGTTCTGGTGTTGGTTTTAAGATAGTTACTCATTCATTCATTCTGTAAATGAATCACATCACCTTTTTGTGTACTTAGCATTAATTGAGGCACAAGATTTTTGACACCTGCAAAATTAAAAATATGCTTGAGTGAGAGTTTATCATAGGCATCAGTGCCACTTTTGAGTTACACTTTTGTGCTTCTTTTCCATCACACAGAACTCTTGCATATTGTATTTTATTTCCTGTTTTCCTCCTGTAGTGTCTTTCAGTTCACTGCTATCACCTCTGTTTTCAAGAGTATCTGCTATGTAGTAAATATTTAATAAATGCTTATCAAATTCAGCTCATTGAAGCAAGAAATACCTGAATTTACTGTATATGACAAATTAGTAATTCTAAAAAGTGATTCTGTGTTTAGTCAAGTGAAACCTCTAGATTATATATATAATGATGTATATATATATATATTAGACCAAATCAGAATATTCAGTTACAGGCTAAATATGTTTCTCCTGTGTCCTAAATTATATTTATCACCTACTAGATTGTTTCTGTAATTTGTATTATTCTGGAATATCTGGTCTTTAAAAATGCGTATATTGCTGGGCATGGTGGCGCACACCTTTAATCCCAGCACTTGGGAGGCAGAGGCAGGCGGATCTCTGTGAGTTCAAGGCCAGCCTGGTCTACATAGTGAGTTCCAGGACAGCTGAGGCTACAGGGAGACCCTGTCTCAAAAAGACCAAAAACAAAACAAAAAATGCATATATTGGCACAAAATTCATGTTTAAAAAAAAATCTCACATTTACCCCAAAGTCTATTGTAGTTACGATTCTGTGTTATGTTTATATACATGTTAACACAGTTTACATTTCTTTTTCTATTTTGTAGGAAATGAAATAGACTCAGGAATACTGTTTTTCTGCTTATTGCCTGATTTTTTTTTTTTTTTTGGTCT
>NW_008339923.1:881388-904209 GCF_000622305.1 Nannospalax galili
AGTGCTGGGATTAAAGGTGTGTGCCACCACGCCCAGCTGCCTGACATTTTTTTATTTTTATTTTTTTATTACTTTTTAAAAATTTTTATGTGTATGCGTGTATTGCCTGCATGTAGGTAAGAGACTGTCTGATGCCCTGGAACTGGAGTTGCGGACAGTTGTTAGCTGCCATGTGGGTGCTAGGAATAGACCCTGGGTCTTCTGCAAGAACAGCCAGTGTTCTTAACTGCTGAGCCATGCCTGACATTTTTTTATTTTTATTTTTTTATTACTTTTTAAAAATTTTTATGTGTATGCGTGTATTGCCTGCATGTAGGTAAGAGACTGTCTGATGCCCTGGAACTGGAGTTGCGGACAGTTGTTAGCTGCCATGTGGGTGCTAGGAATAGACCCTGGGTCTTCTGCAAGAACAGCCAGTGTTCTTAACTGCTGAGCCATCTCTCCAGCCCCCTGCCTGACATATTTATATAAGACACTGGGTTTTTCTTCTAAGTATACAGTAGCTGTTTTATATAATTATGGTTTCTTCCTTTTGAGAAAACTATGCCCAATACATGAGCTAAATATATTTTAATAACTGAATAGCATAACTTTAACCATTTTCCAGAATAGACAATTGATAGTATGGTGTCATTTATTTAGACATTTTTGAAGAAAAAAATTAAAGGTATTTTAATGATTTTTATGTCTGTTATTTTAAAGAGTAACTATAATAATTAAGTTTAATTTTTTCCTCTTCCCTTTCCTCTCTTCCTCTGTCTCTCCCTTTCTTTTTTTTTAAGAGGAACTCACTTTATCTCAGGCTGGTCTGGGACTTGTGGTCCTCTTGCCTCTGCCTAATGAATGCTAGACATTGTAGGTGTGTACTGCTGTGCTTGGCGACCTCATTAAAAACAAAATTTTGAGAAAGAATTTTGTAAATTTCTATTTGAGGAATAAAGAAATATTTTGCTATCTTAAATAAAACAAAATGCAGTTTTATTTAACCTTTACTTAAGAAATAAGGTAGTAAATTTTTCTGATGATTTTCAGTGGACTTATGTTGACTTTAATAAATTTGATTTTGGAATGTTGGGATAATTGTAGAGTAATTCTCCTACTGTGAAGATTATTAAAGATGTAGAGTTCAGTATGCTTCATTGTATTTTGAGTATTTCGTATCCTCTCCTTTTTGAATAGAGTTAGGGACTCCTGCTTTCTTATTTGATAAAACTTTCTTTGAAGTATAGTGTATATAGCTTTTGAAGGGAAAGGCCTGGTTTCATCCCCAATGAGGAAAAAAAAAGATGCATGGTTAGTAAATGTATTAAATAGTGAAGATAAAATGTTTTGGTAGAAGATGATATTAACTGTAGTTTTATGTTAATTTAACATATAAAGTTATTCTTCTTTATTTTAGGCATATTTATCATTACTATATTCATGGCCCCAAAGGAAATGAAGTACGTACATCAAAAGAAGTTGGACCTTTCAACAATATTGATATTGAAGTAAGAAAAAAGTCCGTCTTAGAATATTACAAATTATTATCCCAAGTGACACTGAATAACAAACATTAGTCAATAATTAGATAAATGATCTCTCCTTGTCTTTTATCCAAGTACTTTGGTTATTTGAATATCTGAACGAAGAAGTCATTTTTAGATACATTTTTCTTGACCTTTTGCTATAGTACTCAGTTTCTTCTTTTTCCACTCTCTATGGAGATCAGAATTGTGGCTGAACATGATGCTTTTGAAAACAAGGAGAAAAGAGGATATGTATGTATATGACATAGTTCTCCTGTTGTTCATCAAAGTCTTATGGTAGTGACAAAACTTAGACGCACAGAACATTTAAGTATTGGATTCTCCATATCCTTGTCCACATATTAGAAGGAATTTCACTTAAAAATGTCCTACTTTCTACTGCCTACAAGAAGTCTTAAATTAAGAGTGCTTATGACTTACCTTTCCTTCAGCTTAGATTTGTTATTCCTTTGCTTATTTTCTGTTTTATAGTTGTATATTCCTTATTGAGCTGCTATTTAAAGCTGTTTGATCCATGCATAAATAAATATGTATTTCATTAAGCTAGGTGATTTCTTTACAAATGAAGGTAGTTTTGCTTATTCTGTTATTGGATCATGGCTGAAAAAATTAAAGTTACCATAGAATTTAATTATTTTTATTTTATTTTTATTTTAGATTTCTATGTTTGAAAAAGGGAAGGCACCTAAGATTGTCAACCTAAGGGAAATACAAGATGACATGCAGACATTGTATATAAACACAGCATCTGATAGTTTTGAGTTCAAGGCTCATGTTGAAGGAGACGGTGTAGTGGAAGGGATTATCCGGTATCATCCTTTCTTATATGATAGAGAAACTTACCCTGATGATCCATGCTTTCCATCAAGTATGTTAATCTGTTAGCTGCAAATATAATGTGATTTAGGATAGAGATTCTCTAGAATGGTTTCCAGCTGGGCTAGTAAGGCTAGATAAATATTAAACATTGTCCTTATACAAGTCTTAAGTTGCTAGCTGTTTGTAATTTTTATAACTCTTGATGCTTTTTTCATTTTTATTTTAAATTTGACTTACCAATAAATGTTTGGCTTATATATCTGTTTTTATTGTTTGACAATTTCATATATTTATATAAACTTTGGTTTGTGTATATTCAATTCTACATTTAAAAGAAAAGCACTGACTTTATTCAGAAACTTTTAAAAGAATCTACTAAACTAAGTTTTTAAATATGTGCATGTTACTCCTTTATATCTTTATATACTCCCCAGATTGTCTTTCCTTTATGTGTATTTATTAGAGGTTTTATATTTTATAAAGTGACATCTTTTCATTTTTCCATTTTATTTTCATTTGTCTTGCTTTAGTAAGGCGTTTTACACCTTAAGGTTTTAAAAAGATCCTGTAGTCTTTTGTCTTTTTAAAATTCAGCTTGGGCTACAGGGAGACCCTGGGGTTTTTTTTTTTTTTTGTTTTTTTTTGTCTTTTTGAGACAGGGTCTCTCTGTAGCCCCAGCTGTCCTGGAACTTACTATGTAGACCAGGCTGGCCTTGAACTCACAAAGATCCACCTGCCTCTGCCTCCCAAGTGCTGGGATTAAAGGCGTGCACCACTACACCCAGTGAGACCCTGTTTTAAAAAAAAAAAAAAATTGGGGGGGGGTTTGTTATATATATCTTTGCTCTCACTTTTTGTGCTTGGGTAAGATAGAATTTCATTTAATGTTTTTGGTGTTGTATTCATTTACTTTAAAACAACACCCTAGTGAGTTTATCGAGATTGCATTGAATTTTTAAATTTTTATTTATTTAGTATAGAGTCTGACCTATAACTCAGCATCATATTTTCCTGCATTTTTCTTCAGAGTGTTGGGATGATAGGCATGCACCACTCTTTTAGACAAACTACTTTCTGTGTTAGTGTCCTCATCTGTAAAATGAGTTTACTAGTTTGTATCTCATGGTTATAAGGACTGAAGAAGAAACTGAGGCTGGGTATGGTGGTACACACCTGTAATCCTAACACTTGTGAAACTGAAGCAAGTTCAAGTCTGATATGGGCTATAGGACAGTACTGCACATCCCTCCGGAGATGGTGGGGGCAGGCACACACATGGAGAGGGGAGAGAGAAGAAACTGAGGCAACTTCTTTGAGTAGTGCCCAGGTATAATTTAATGAGTGCTTAGTACAGGCAATACATGTTATTCCATAGCTGTATGTCCTTTGGGTCTCTGACCTCTGCTGAATTTGCTATTTCTGATTTTTGTATGCTTATAGACAGAATGAGACAATTCTTCAAATGCTAAGAGTGATGATCAGAGAAATTCTCTTAGGACTAAAGTGATTTGATTTGATTGAAACTTTCTTTTAAAGACTTTTTGAAAAGCAAAAAGGCTTTCTTTTTTGTTTTTAAGGTGGAGGACTTAATGCAGGTGTGTTTTAATACATTAAGAACATAATGTTTATGTTATGGGAATGTATTGCTAAGAAGCACATTATTGTTGATAACTGTGCTAATTATGCTTTTGATGCATGGTACCATATCTTAATTCTTTCTACATGTAAATTTCCTCCCTGTGTGAATGTGGTCTTTGGAAACACGGTTGTTTATATAACTTTAAATTCAGTCCTATTGACTAATTTGTCCTAAATAGATAAACTTGTTACTTGACACTTGTAGATTTCTCAGATGATTTTTCTTGTGAACATTACTAGTTTTGATAGAATTTTGAAAATTATGTTTCAAATACAGATTTCAAGAGTTTATTTATAGAGAAGAGGGAATTTGCTCTAGACTACAACCTTTTTGGATGTGAAACTTTATCGGGGGGTATATTTTTGAGACAGGGTCACCTTGTAGGCCCAGCTGGCCTAAAACTCACTATGTAGGGCTAGCTGTGAACTCATAGAGTTCAAAACCTGCCTTTGCCTCCTCAGTGCTGGGATTTAAGGTGTGTGCCACTGCACCTGGTGTGAAACATTTTTTAAAACTGTTTTAGAAATAGCTTTAAAGATTCCCAGATTATTAGCTAGTGTGGCACTCCTACTACTGAGTAGTTGGTGTATAGTGATTGTTTACGTTAACTATGAATTCCTTTAGAAGTCTGCTTTTCTAAGTGTAGAGTGAAAACAGATTTTTAGGATGCAATTTGAAGTCCTTTACTTATTTGTGTTATTTCTCTGAAGCAGTATGTCACTCACAGAAATTGACATTACAATAGTAAAAATTGTTTGTTTTATAGAAATGAAAATTTTGTTCTACTTACTCTTCTGATCTAGAATTAAAAGATGAAGATGATGATGATGATTGTTTGATACTTGAGAAAGCAGCAAGAGGGAAAAGACCTATTTTTGAATGTTTTTGGAATGGACGATTAATCCCATATACATCAGTTGAAGAGTAAGCCTTGTTTTTTGATGAAATTACTTTTTTTTTTTTTTAGCCTAATCTTTTTATTGACTGATAATGTGATTCTCTTCAAGCTTTGACTGGTGTGCCCCTCCTAAGAAGAGAGGGCTTGCCCCGATTGAATGCTACAATAGAATA
This sequence comes from Nannospalax galili, assembly GCF_000622305.1. Taxonomy (NCBI): domain Eukaryota; kingdom Metazoa; phylum Chordata; class Mammalia; order Rodentia; family Spalacidae; genus Nannospalax; species Nannospalax galili. The sequence goes on from NW_008339923.1 coordinate 886,447, forward strand.
TCTGGTGCGTTATTCACTAATGACAAATTTCAAGTCAGCACAAATAAACTGACATTTATGGATCTTGAACTTAAATTGAAAGATAAGAACACACTTTTTACAAGGATTTTAAATGGACAGGTATGACTTTTAAGTTAAGTTTTAAGTTTTGAATATTTGTTAATGTTCTGTCTTTAAATAAAACCAGAGATATTAGGCTTTTACTAATATTTTGCATACTTCGGTTCATTTACTCAATAGACTTTTTTGGATACTTTCGTACATGTATGTGTGGATACCCACCAAAGCCAGATGAGGGCATAGGTTCCCGTGGAGCTGGAGTTACAGTTGTGAGCTGCCCAACATGGGTCCTAGGAACTGAACTCTGGTCTTCAGCAGCAAGTGCTCTTAACCACTGAGCCATCTCTCCAGTCCCAAGAAAAATGTTTAATTTGATTTAAATATTATGTAATATGTACATATATGAACTTTTACATAATACCCCATCAATATGTACAACTTTTATGCTTTTGTGAATTCAATTATTATTATTATTTTTACAGATTATGGGCTGGAGAGCTGGCATAGCTGTTAAAGTCCCAGGCTCACAATTACATGATTATGGTGTTTAAGTATTTTTTTCTTAAATTTTCAAGTGTTCATTATACTAAAAACTTTTCAAGCTGGTTAGACTGTTTATATAAAATTTACCTGTCTTTATTGCATTTTTGCCTTTTGAGATAATCTCACGTAGCCCATTTTTGCCTCAAACTCTATATAGCCCATCTGAGCCTTGAACCCTTTGTCCTCCTACCTCTACCTCCCCATGTGCTGAGAGCATGTGCCCCTCACCCAGCTTTATTAGATCTTAACTATCAGGACCTTGGCATTGTCAGAGCATCTCTGCTTCATAAGAATATGAACAATTGTAGCTATTTCACAAGATCTGTACATTAACTCACTATGCAAGTTTTAAAAAAAAATTTTTTTATTACATGTGTGGGCAAGCGCTTGCGCATGCACACTACAGTATGCACGTGGAACTCGGAGAACAACTTGGCTGAGTGAGTTCTCTCCTACTGTGGGTCCTAGGGATCAGACTCAGGTGACCTGGCTTGATAGCAAGTGCTTTACCTGCAATTTCAGTCTTGCATTGTGGTTAAAAATTGGCATAGAATTATGAATACTTTTGGCCTGAAAGTGATTCGACATTGATTAATACTAAAATACACGCATTGATAATTGTGAAGAAAAATTTTGTTTGATAAGCTAGTTGTATACATTTCTACCTACATACCTCAGAATCATTTATTTATACTGCACCTTCAATAGTTTAATGCTGAGCTGCCAAAAGATAATTTTATTATCAACCTAAAATATCTAAACAATAACTATCACCTAACATAGTATTTACAACCAGTCATTCCTGTAAGTTAAATATTTTAATTTTGTCCATTCTTCTTTAGAAATTGTTTATTATGGCATAAAATAGATAGAAAGTAAAGAAATTCTTTAATTTTGTAAGTTATCCTCTGATAATCTTGTTTGTGTAAGTAAAGGATCCAGCAAGGTACTTTAATTTTCCTGTTTTCTGAAGTGTGGTACATGGAAGGAGAATTATAATGAGTAACATTTCTAAGGCTATATTTGTTTACCAGATGTATATTTGTTTACCAAATGTTCATAGAACATTTCAAAATTTTACAGGAACAGCGAATGAAAATTGACAGAGAATTTGCTTTATGGCTGAAGGACTGTCATGAAAAGTATGACAAACAAATAAAATTTACACTTTTTAAAGGAATAATTACTCGTTCAGATCTTCCCTCTAAAAAGCAAGGTCCCTGGGCAACATACTCAGCAATAGAATGGGATGGGAAAATATACAAAGCAGGACAACTGGTAGGTTTAGCCTGTTTTTTTAAAAAAATATTTTATTATTTATTATTTTTATTTTATGTGTATAAGTGTATTGCCTGCATGTATGTGAGTGCACCCGTGTCACGCAATGCTGCGGAAGTCAAAAGAGGGCTTCGGATTCCCCTGGAAATGGAGTTAAGGACGGTTCATAGCTGCCATGTGGGTGCTGGGAATCAAACCCAGGTCCTCTGCAAGAGCAGGCAGTGCTCTTAACTGCTGAGCCATCTCTCCAGCCCTGATTTTTTTTAAAAAAATATTTTATTTTTATTTTATGTGTATGAGTATATTGCCTGCATGTATGTGAATGCACCCATGTCCTGTGTCGTGCGGTGCCACAGAGGTCAGAAGAGGGCTTTCGGATTCCCCTGGAACTCACTATGTAGACCAGGCTGGCCAGAGATCCATCTGGCTGCCTTTGCCTCCCAAGTGCTGGGCCCCAGCTGCTTTTGGTTTTTTTAGTGATTGTTAACCAAGAGTATGTTTGACATGTATAAGAGTTCTGTGAAGTAGTTAATTACTAAATCTGCTTTCTGTTAGTGAGTATTAAAATGAATCTTTTTTTTTTTTAAACCCACTAAATATTAGGTCAAGACAATCAAGACACTTCCCCTCTTTTATGGAAGCATAGTAAGATTTTTTCTTTATGGTGATCATGATGGAGAAGTATATGCTACAGGAGGAGAAGTTCAAATTGCAATGGTAAGACAGCCAAGTGAATAATACTGAAACATTCTTGGTAACACTTGTGTAAATGTTGGAATAAAGATATAGTATATTATATTTTGCTTACATTCATTTTTTCCATTGAATAAAATATCAGCATGCTTTTTTGTTTCATATTTAGTTTTTGTAAATCTATAGTACTTTATATCTGTATGTCTAATATTTTACAAATTTTATATGCATACATACACAACACATATGTATGTATATATATAATTGCTGATTTTCACAGTATAAAATGTACCTTTCTACAAGAGCTCAGAAACTAGTAATCACTAGATACTGGAGCCAGAATTCTATTTCAATGATAAATAATTCCAGGACCGAAATGAATTTTTTTTTCCCTTACATTATCTCTTATTATTTGAATTTTATTAGGATAATACAAGTTGAATAAAAAGTGAAAATAGGACCAGTAAGCTGGTTCAGTGAGTAAAATGCTTTTTACATAAGCCTGATGATCTGAGTTTGATCCCTGGAACTCATATGAGAACTGACTCCCAGGAGTTGTCCTCAGACCCTGAGTACACACATATCATACAGAGTAATTTTTTTTTTTTTTGGTCTTTTTGAGACAGGGTCTCCCTGTAGCTCCAGCTGGCCTGGAACTCACTATGTAGACCAGGCTGGCCTTGAACTCACAGAGATCCTCCTGCCTCTGCCTCACAAGTGCTGGGATTAAAAGCCCAGCTCAGAGTAATAATTTTAAAAAATAGATTTTTTAAAGTAAAAATAAACTGTTAGAATGCAAGAATAACTACTTCATTTGTGTGCTTAATTAGAATAAAATTGTTGTCTTTGAAATTAACATGGATTTTTGTAATTAAATTTAAAATGTATTTATGAATTCTTATAGGAACCTCAGGCCCTATATGATGAAATAAAAACTGTACCTATTGCAAAGTTGGACAGAACAGTTGCTGAGAAAACTGTTAGAAAATATGTAGAAGATGAAATGGCGAGGTAAGTCAAGTTTCAAGAAACATGGCTAAAATAAAAATTTCAGAACTTGTAGTACTTTTCCATATTCTTGAATATGTTATATACTTTTTTTGAAAAGGCATTTGTAAGTTTTAAGATGTAAATTGAAGTAAGCTCCTTGTCATTACATTTTGAGTCATCTGGTTAGGTTGGAGCTTAGATTTGTAGAAAACAAAGGAAGGAAATCTTATCTGAAGCATCACATTTATATGTAGCATGGGTATTTGAAGAAAACCATTTGGCTTGACTTACAACTAAAGGAAAATTGTACATTTCTGAGAAGTAAGAGTAGTTAAAAAAGTAAGGGGGAAAAAAAAAAAAAAAAAAAAAAAGGAGCTTAATAAGGTGGTACAGCTACAATCCCTTGCCTCAGGAGGCTGAGGCAGGGAGTTGTGAGTTTAGGATCAGCCTGTATTAATGTAGAGCACCATCCCCTGCCCGCCTCAAAAAAAAAAAAAAAAAAAAAATGAAGGAAAGAAAATGAAGTAGATAAAATTCACTGTTCTTGGATCATTTGGATCTTTTGCTTGTGTAATTCGAGATACTATTTTATTACTGAATGTTTCTATCCTTGGAGTTTATTTTATCTCCAGAAGGTAACTTCTGAGTGCTAATGCCAAGAAATTTTTATCTTGGCTTTTTAGTAGTTACAGCAAGATGAAAGGTGAAAATTTTTTAGGTTGATTAATCATGTAAAATATCAGACATAACCTTTGAAAATATAGCAACAATATCTAATATTGTAGTAACTTACATGCTTCTTATTAATACTGTAATTACTAAGCTCATGAAACATTAATAATGCTGGTCTTTGTAATAGGCTGCCTGATAGATTGTCTGTAACTTGGCCTGAAGGAGATGAATTATTGCCAAATGAAATTCGATCTGCTGGAACCCCAATTGGTATGTTTTGTTTCTTAATACTCTCCCCAAAGCTTTTATTTTGTTTGTTTCTAAATATGAAAGTTGAAATGCAATGTGAAGACCTTCCAGACTCTGGATTAACTAAGGCACCCTTTTTTTAAATTTTGAACTCATAGGTGCGTTAAGAATTGAAATACTAAATAAAAAGGGGGAAGCAATGCAAAAACTTCCTGGAACAAGTCATGGAGGATCAAAGAAACTCCTAGTTGAGCTTAAAGTTATATTACACAGTAAGTATACAGACTAATTTGGAGCTTTAGTAAAGATAAAATAAAAAATTTAAAATCCTCATTTAATTATTGATGACTGTGATATGACTGCTTAAAGTTAAGAAATAGATGATTCGGTGCATTCTCTCAAAAAGCCAGGTGGGGGGCAACACAACTGAGGGGAATAGCTGAGTGTCCAGAACATAGGAGTCAGGTGATTTTTATGGGCAGAAGGGAAGTGTTTTACTTATATTATGCACATAACTGAGTTTTTCTGGAGTTGAGAAGACATTTCCAGGGTTTGAGGAAGGAGAAGTAGTTTGATCAAACCTGGGACTCTTAGAACCCAGGTGATGTTTAGAGGGAAGCACCATGCAGAAAACTCTAACTATTAAGGTTTTTTTTATTTCAGCTTATCTACCCCTGCAGCTCTGGGTAATTCCCCTGTAGTGCACAGCTAACTGCAACGGCAGTGTTCTGCAGTTGCTACCTGGATAAGGGCCATTGACTATCAGGTTTAATTTAGATCCAATGTCTCTGTGGTAGCCATGTCACCTACTTCCAGTCTGCTTATTCAGCTAAGAATTAGAAATTGTGTATGTCTCTTTGTGTGTCTGTGTGTGCTACATGCATGTGAGTGTGCTGATGTGTATACCAGGGGCTTGTGCCCAAGTGCACACATGCTGAGACCAGAACAGGACATAGGGTGTCGTTTTCTATCACTCTCCATCTTCTGCCTTGAGACAGGGTCTCTCAACTGAACCAGAAGCTTGTCATTTTAGCAATGCTGCTTTGCCAGCAAATCCTCAGAATATGCCTGTCTTTGGACTCAGTGCTGGGGTTACAGTCAGATAGCTATGGCTCTGCATTTGGCATGGGTGTCAGGGATTCAAACTCAAACCCTTATCTTTGTAAAGTACCGACTGAGCCATCTCCTTCCTCTAGTATTAAAAATATTTGGAAGATGGGGCTGTAGACTGAAGAGATGGCTTAGCGGGTAAGAACACTGACTTTCTTGCAGAAGACCCAGGTTCGAATCCTAGCACCCACATGGCAGCTAACAACTGTCCATGACTCCAGTTCCAGGGGATTCAACAGTCTCTCCTGTCTTCCGCAGGCATTGAACAACACAGGTGCACTTGCATACGTGCAGGCAATTACATGCATACACATAAAGTAAAAAGAGCCAGGCATGATTGCTTATGCCTGTAATCCCAGCACTTCAGAAGTTGAGGCAGAAGAACTAACATAAATTTGAGGCCATCCAAGGCTACGTAGTAAGGTCCAGGCCTGCCTGGGCTACATTGACACATTCTATGTGGGAAATTGTGCTTAACTCTCATGAAAATGATATGCCTTTTTATATGAAACTTGAGCATCTGCAAATTTTGTCACATTTGGCTTTGGAGTGGGGTCCTAGAGACTCCCCATGGATGTCAAGGCATCTCTCTGTTTCCTACTGTAACACACTATGACTGGTGTCATTTAGCTTGTTCCACTATTGTATTTTCTGCAAATTGGAGATTAGCCTTGAAACCTTAATTCTGTTTCCATTCATTGTTGTTTCTACTTCCTGAAGCAAAAATCAGTATCATAGGTAATCAATTTCATCAGTAATCTGCGCTTCTTAGAATATTAAATCAAAAGCCCTATAACATCTAGTTGTCTTACTTTTGTGCTAGTAGGATGGTTCCTTGAATTCATTTCACTAATAAAATTATCAAAGTCACCTTTTAGCTCTCATGTAATGGTTTCATTAATGTTCTTTGCTTGTGTTATTTTATTGGATATATAAAACTGGTTTTTTGTTTTTTTTTTTTTATTCTGATTCATCCTACTTTATGTAGAGTTAATGCGAAAAACTTTTCTGTATTAATTAGATCCATCCAGTGACTCTGGAAAACAGCTTTTATAGGAAGAGCAGTGTTCAAACTTAATTCCTTGTTTTGAATTTCAAGTTATAGTCAATTTTTGCTGTATAATAATGTTCAATGAGGATTTCTTAAGGTTTCTTTTTTTTTTAATGTACAGAGTTTGATACATTAATTTTCTTTTTTACTTGGCCTTCCATGTTGGAACCTCTGACTCCAGATACATATCTTTCAGTCTTTGATGTAAGCTTTTTCACTCAGGACACCCTGCATCTTAAACACATACTTGACCCTACAGATTCAACCTCTTCTAGTTTTTTTTTCATTTTCAGTGAAATATGCAACTTGTTGTAGTTGGTTATATAGCCCAGAAGTTCTCTTCAGATACTCTACTCAGGTATAACTTGAATCCTGAGCTTAAACCACAGAAAAGAATTTTAGGTTGATAAAGTACAGGCCTAGATGGATTTACTGCTGAATTCTACTAGACCTTAAAAAGACTAGCTCCAGTGCTTCTCAAATTATTCCATAAGCCAGGAAAGGAAAGAATTCTTTTTAAACGAAGCCAGTGGTATCCTGATAAAACTGGGCATTGACCCAACAAAAGAAAAAAAATACTCATTGGGGGAAAAGACACTTCCTAAACAAACGGTGCTGGGAAAACTTGTTATCTACTTGTAGAACAATGAAGCGATATTCTTATCTCTTACCTTTACAAAAATCAACTCCTAATGAATCATTTAGACCTTGGCAGAAGGTCTAAAACTACCAGAGGACAAAGAAGGGAAACATTTGAAGTTGCAGGCATAGGTAAAGACTTTCTGAATAAGGGTCTAGTCACTCGGGAAATAAGGCTAGCAGTTTACAAATTGGACCACATAACATTGAAAATTTTCTGTATAGCAAAACAAATATTCATGTGATGCATCAGCCTACAGATTGGAAGTTTTCGCTAGCTTTACATCTGTAGTATTACTATCTAGAATGTGGGGCTGGAGAGATGGCTCAGCGATTAAGAACACTGGCTGTACTTGCAGAAGTCCCAGGTTCGAATCCCAGCACCCACATGACAACTAATAGCTGTCTGTAACTCCAGTTCCAGGGGGATCCGATGGCCTCTTCTGTTCTCTGTGGGCATTGCATGACACGGGTGTACTTACATACATGTAGGCAATACACTCATACACATAAAATAAAAAATAATAAAATATTTTTAATATCTAGACTATGCCTTGAAAAAGCTAAGCAATAAGAAATTAGTCCAGTCAAAAAATGGACTAAGGAGCCGAATTAAAGAGTTCCCTGAAGAGGAAATACAAATGGCCAAAAAAATATTTTTAAAATATATTTTATATTATTTTTATGTATATGAGTGTATTTCCTGCATATAAGTGCACCCATGCCGTACAGTGCCCACAGAGGTCAGAAGAGGGTATCAGATTGTCCGGAACTGGAGTTACGGAAGGTTGTTAGCAGTAATGTGGGTGCTGGGAACTGAACCGGGGTCCTCTGCAGGAGTAGCCAGTGCTCTTAACAGCTGAGTCATCTCTCCAATCCCAGAAAAATATTTTTTTAAAGTGCTCAACCAACATTAAAAAGAAACTGCTCAGTATTTGTAGCCACCAGGGAAATGCAATTTAAAATTATTGAGATTAACTCTTACCATATCAAAAAGGCTATCATCAAGAAAATAAATACCAGTAAATGCTGGTGCAAATGTTGTTAGAATTATAAACTGGCAGCTGGGGGTGGTGGCATATACCTTTAATCCCAGCACTTGGGAGGCAGAGGCAGGCAGATTTTTGTGCGTTCAAGGACAGCCTGGTCTACATAGTGAGTTCTAGGACAGCTGGGGTTACAGGGAGACTTTGTCTCAAAAAGACAAAAAAAAAGAAAAAAAGGAAGAAAAGAAAGAATTATGCTCAAGTACCACCATTAAGGAAATCAGCCTGGAAGTTTCTGAAGAAATGAAAATTAGAAACCATATGACCCAACTGTATTGCTCTTTGGCATATACCCAAAAGGATTGTGTACCCTACTTACATACCTGTACTTGCTTCTGAGCCGTCTCTTCAGCCTCCAAAATAATAGCATTTTAATGAGCTGAACAAAATTTCATTATTTTTGTTCACTTGTAGAAGCTTTAAAACTGTTTTACAAAATGTATAGCAAATAAAGATAATTACATTTGACTCCACAGTGTGACATCTCATTTTTATTCTATACTCAGTTTCTCAAGGCATTCTTTTTTTTTTCTTATTAAGCTTCAAATGGAAATAAAGAAATCATTTCGCATATCAGTCAACATGGAGGAAAATGGCCTTACTGGTTTAAAAAAATGGGTGAGTTCTTCTGAATTAAAAAAATATTTTAAGGTCTGTGGGTAGAGAGCTTGCCTAGCATGGGTTAAGCCCTGGGCTTGGTCCTTATCAGTGCAGAAAACAATCTCCCACTCCTGCCTGATGGTTCGTGTCTATGGCTGACAGGAAGTTGACCCAGGAGAGTCACTTGAGTGCACAAATTTGAGATCAACCTGGACTGATCCTCATCTCACTAAAAAAAAGTAAATTGCACGTAAAATAGTATTACATTGACGTAATTTTTCATTTCTTTATCCAGAAAATATCCAAAAGTTGGGTAATTACACGCTGAAATTACAAGTGGTCTTGAATGAAAGTAATGCAGATACCTACGCAGGAAGACCACTACCATCTAAAGCAATTAAATTTTCTGTGAAAGGTAAGCAGAGCGCTATATAGAACTGCACCTGCTGAAGGTGGCATTTTAAATCAAGGGGGAATTTTGGGATAATTCAACAGAAGGTAATTGTACAGCTGAGTAGACCTTATCCAATTAGAAATTTGTCAGTTGTACCTATGTTAGTCAAGCCATTACTGCACTTGCAGGCATTGCTTGGCATGTGCATCGTGTGCAGCATGCAGGGTCGATTGTTGAGTAGAATTATACGGGAACCTTTCTTCCCCAACCATCTGCATAGTGCCTTATGGCACTATGAACATCATCCATCCACTGGCATGGAGTTTTTGACTTAGTCTCAGCTCTAGTTTTTCTTTTCCTCCCACGCTTATATCATGCATTGTCTTCAGCAAACCACGTAACACATCTTTATCTGAATTTTGCATAGTTTATACCTTTGGGGGCATGACTTATAAAGAAACAAACACCTGGCACCCATCTCTGTGTGGCTTGGCCCGCCATTCCTGATCGCTTTTGCCTATGATCCGCCTCATCTCGCGTCCCGGCATGCCCACTCATCCCACAGAGTTCCTTGAGAGGTTCATGGGGTCCTTGCAAAGATTCTCCAGCACCCCACAGAGTCCAGGGCAGGCTGGCTTGCCTGCTCCCTGTTCCCTGCTTCCCAGAATGGTGCCAATTTCTTCTCCTCTCGTTCCAATCTCTGGCCATTCTAGGCTCCACCCTTCTTTCCAGGGTTCCCTGCGCTCACCCATGACTCTTCAGAGGAAGTCCGGAGGAATAAATAATTTCGGGCTACAGTTGCCTAGTCTGGCTTTGAGCTTACCATGTAACTCAGGCACGTTTTGGATTTGCCATTTCCTGCTTCAGCCTCCTGAATAGGTGTACCACTATGCCTGACTAGCCCCAGAGTTTCTGATTCAGCATGATTAAGGGTGGACCATAATTTTCATTTCTAATAATTTCAAGAGATTAGTCAAAACTATTAGACTGGAGATCACACTTCAAAAATAGCTGATTTAGGAATAAAAGTGTAAGATTAGTGGTGCAATATTTTAGCATGTGCAAGACTGAATTTGATCCCTAGCACTTGTGCACGTACACATGTATATACACTAAATAAGAAAGAGAAGCGGGAGCTGAAGAGATGGCTCAGTGATCAAGGGTGCGTACTGCTTTTGCAAAGGATCTGAGTTCAACTCTCAGCACCTGTGTAAAGTGGCGCATAACTATCTGTAATTCCAACTCCAGACCATCCACTGCTTCTGGCCTCTATGGTTACTGACACGAATGCTTATACACGAGTGTATATACACATAGGTACACTATTAAAAATAATAAAGTCTTTTAAAAGCCCTAATCTTTTAAAGAGAGAGAGAGCCAGGTGTGGGGATGCACGCTGTGCTGGATAGCTTTAGTGTCAACTTGACACACCTGGATTGAGGGAGCCTCAATTGGGGAATTGCCTCCATTGGACTGGCCTGTGGCCATGTCTTTGGGGTATTTTCCTGATTGCTGAGTGATGTTGGAGGGCCCAGCCCACTTTGGGTAGTGCCACCCCTGGGCTGGTGGCCCTGTGTTGGATAAGAGAGCAAGCTGAGCAGGGGCCAGGGGAGCAAGCCAGTAAGCAGCGTTCCTCCATGGCCTGTGCTCCAGCTCCTGCTTCCAGGTTCCTGCCCTGAGTTCCTACCTTAGGCTCCCTGATGAACTGCGACCTGGGAGATGTAAGCTGAATAAATCCTTTCCTCCCCAAGTTGGTATTGGTCAGAGTATTTTGTCACAGCAATGAAGAGAACAAGCCAGACACACGCCTTTAATCTCACCAGAGCAGGTGGAGCCTTGTGAGGTCAAGGCCAGTCTGGTCTACATAGCGAGTTCCAGGCCAGCTGGGGCCACAGGGAGACCCTGTCTCAAAATGACCAAAAATAAATAAATAAATATAAATAAATAAAAGAAATAGAGACAGAGAAGGAGAACAGCTGATTTTCTTTTCCTTGAATTTTAGCTAGTTATTCTATGAATTGGAATTATTTTCACACATGTACTTTCTCAAGTTCATCAACTCCTTTTACAGCTTTTGAGTATTGTGCTTTATCTTAGAAGTTCTTTACTAAGGTTATAAGCATTCTTCATTATATTCTAATTATTTTGTACCTTAGAAACTTCTAGGCTGGGAATGGTGGTAACATCACCTATAATCTAGCACTTGGGAGTCAGAGGCTGGAGGATCCCAAGTTCAGATTAGCCTTGTGTACATAAAGAGTTTCAGTCCGGCTAGGGCTACATAATGGACCCTGTGTCAGCAAACCAATGAAAAGAAACACTTTGTCTACCTCTAAAACTTTACACTGGCATATGGTATGAGATAAAGTTCTATAATTATTATCATGTGAATTGTTGGTGAAAGTTTCATCCTTACACAGATTTTCTTATTTAAAAATTTTTAATTTTGTATGCCTGTGTGTCGATACAATGCTTGAGTGCAAGTGTATGTGAGGCTAGAAGAGGATGTCAGATATTCTGGTGTTACAGGTGGTTGTGAGCTGCCTTATATAGAAGCTGGGAACTGAACTTGGGTCCTCTGCCTGAGCAGTACATGCTCTTAACCGCTTAGTTGTCTGTCAAACCCTTTTCACAGATTTAAAATGCCACTGAATGGGTCTGTATTGCTCTCCAGTGAATACAGACCCATTGTATGAATGGGTCAGTATTGCTCTCCAGTGAATTGTCTAGATAGTAAATTTTCTTTTTGTTTTTGTTAAAGAGGGCAAGCCAGAGAAATTTTCCTTTGGTCTTCTGGATCCTCCTTTTCGTGTTGGAGTTCCATTCAATATTCCTTTGGAGTTTCAGGATGAATTTGGTCATACGACCCAACTATTAGCTGATATTCAGCCAGTTCTTGAAGCAAGGTAATTTGAAGGATTAATTTGTATTTGTCTTTTCATATTTGCTAAGTATTCTTTTTATGCATAAGTTATTTATGTAAAGTTAAACTTTGGTATTGTTATTTTCAATGTGTTTTATGATACCTGGGAATTTATTGGTCCCTAAGCTATCCTCTGTGGCTACAATGTGATACATAAATTGCTTCTTACTGTTAAAGTCATTGGGGTGTTTAGGTCTTACTCCATTTCCTTTATATGTATGCTGTCATGACCTCTGGCAGACAGTTCTGCTTGTTGCTACTGTTCATTTAGGAATTATTGCTGAGACCCAGGGATAGATTAGTCAATAAAATGCTTGCCTTGCAAGCCTGAAGACTTGAGTTCTGTCCCCCCCGCCCCAGAACCCTTGTTTAAAAAAAAAAAAAGCTAGAGGTGGAAGTACACATTTGTAATTCCAGCTCTGGGGAGGTGAAGGCAGGTGAACCCCTGGGGATTGCTGACCAGGCTAGAGAGAACATCTCATATACACGAATACAAAAACACAAATCTTACTGTATGGCCATTGAATTAGGATGTTTCCTCTTTTTTTTCCCCAGTGTTAAATATAAACATTTTTGACTGATTTATATGGTTTAAAGAATCAAATAGAATTTTAAGGCTTTTTATAACACAGAAGCTTCTCTCTTCTCTCTCCCTTTGATCTGCTTCTCAGAGAACCTCTTTTTCTTCTCTTGCTTAATTCTTTTGGTAACTACTGCCATATGGCTAGGTGTTTTTTATATTGGTATGTGATGCTTCAGTTTTAGGTATTACCTCCTGAATTTTTTGCCTTGCAAGATGAGGATGTAGTCTTTTGTTACCCCTTCCACTTATTTTAAGCATTTTTATAATACTGGGACTTGGAAGACTGAGGTAGGAGGAGCTCAAGTTCAAGATCAGCCTGGGCTACACAGGCCCTGTCTTAAAACACAAATAAGTAGAAAATCCATTTCTTTCCTGTTTCCTCATCTCTTCAGTAAAGAAATTTTCTTGGTTTGATGAGCATTTAATTATATCCATTCTAGTCACTTTATTTTACAACTTTCTTGTTGTGCTTTTTTCTTTGTAGGCTTATTATAAATTGAACCTTAAGCTTCTTCCAATTGTTATCTTTTTTTAAAAATTTTATTATTTTTATTTTATGTGTATGCATCTGTTGTCTGCATGTAGGTAAGTGCACCTGTGTCGTGCAATGCCCACAGAGGACAAAAGAGACTGTTGGATCCCCTGGAACTGTAGTTACACACAGTTGTTAGCTGCCAGGTGGGTGCTGGGAACTGAACCAGGTCCTCTGCAAGAGCTGTCAGTGCTTAACCATTGAGCAATCTTTCCAGCCCCATGTTGGCAACATTTTTCTTTGAATGTGTGTGAACCTAGAGTAATTGTTTCTTAGACTTGATAAATACTTGTAGCAAAGCAGTAAGACAGAAATGAAAAAACAACAGGTTTGCTACATATCAATAATGAACTTGGTGAAAAAGAAGTCAGGAAGATAATTTCTTCACAGTACCTCCCCCAAAACAAAATAAAGTAAAAACCTTTAAGCATAAGATGTTAACACTGTCTACAATGAAAGTGAAAACTATTAAGGCACTGAGAAAGAAATTGAAAATGACTCTAGAATATTGAAATATTTACTGTGTTCATGTCAAGGCAGAATTAATATTGTTGAAATGATCATATTACCAGAATCAATTTAGAGTTTTAGTGGAGTACCCCACAAAATTTAATTACATTCTGGCATTCATCATAGAAATGGAGGTGGGGGGCTTGTATGGAAATGAAAGACACTGAATAGCCAAAATAATCTTGATCATAAAGAGCAGTGCTGGAAAGCTGGTTGTGGTTTCTTATTCCTATATTCACAGCAGTTGGGACACTAGGGTGGGCAGGAACCTTGCCACAAATTCAAGGCCAGCCTAGGCTGTAGAGTGAGACCCTGTCTAAAAACAAAAACAATGAGTGTTAGAGGTACTAGAAGTGTTAGAATACCTGATGTAGACTATGCTATAGAGCAGTAGAAGCACAAACAGCAAATTAGTAGTACTAAAACATACACATAGACCAGTGAAGTAAAATGGAAGAGCCAGAAATAGGCCCGCTTTTTTTTCAACCATGGTATCAAAAACATACATTCATGATAAGGGGTCACTTCAATAAATAAAATGATATAAAACTGTTTAGCCACAAAGAGAAAAATGAAACAAGATCCTAATCTTTGTATTTTCTATAAAAAGTAACCTAAAAAGATCAGATTCTTTAATGTAATATCTGAAAGTTTGATACTAGTAGAGGAAAATAGTGAAAGATTCTTAAGATTACGGGCTTAGGGAAGGACTTTCTGGATAGGATGCTAGTAGCTCATGAAAATTAACATAAACTGCCAAATGGTGATGATACCAAAAGCTGCTACACAGCAGAGTGACCTGGAGAGGAGACAGCTTTCAAAGTGGGAGAAAAATGTTGGCCAGCTGTTCATTCAACGGGGGATTAATAGCCTGACCATGTAAAGAAATGTAAAAGTTTACCACCAAGCTCTAACCAACTGAGCTAACTGACCAGCTAAGAAAAAATGTTAAATGCCAAAGCAGCAACAACCTAGTGAATAAATGGGAAAGTGAACTGAAAATACTTAGAGTACAAATCACCAGTCAGTTCATGATAGTGTTTAACATCTGTAGATATCTGGAGAATGTAAATGAGAACTACATTGAGATTCCATCTTATCCTAGTCACAATAACTATCATCTAGAAAACAAACAACAAATGTTGACACAACTGTAGCAGCCAAGTATCCTGTATACACAGTATTCCTGGGCATGTAAATTAACCAGTCATTACGAAAGTCAGTATGGAATTCCCTCTAATCATTAAAAACGGGTCTTCCATGTGACCTATGTTTACTGGCTGGCAGAGAATCCAAACTTAATATAGTGATACCTGTATACCCATGTTTTTCACAGCACTTTCAGAATAGCCATGTATGGAATCAGCAAGTAAATGAGTAAAGAAGCACATTGGCGTATCATTGAGCCATGAAGAAGAATGAAATTATGTTCTTTTCAGGAAAATGGATGGAATTGAAGATGTTAAGTGAAATCAGCCAGATTCACAAAGACAGTTATCCTATGTTTTCTCTCATATTTGAAATTTAGGGAGGGATACGGCACTAAAGTCTACTGGAGAGGTGGAAGAGAAAGGAGTGGAAGGACGTGCTCAAATATATTGTAGTGTATATGAAAATACCACTATGTAAACCATTACTTTCTACAATTAAGAAAGCCAACCACTGTAAGATTTTATTTTATATGAGAAATATGTGCATTGCCTTTTCCTATTTATATAAAAGGTATAGTAATCACATATTTTTGTAGATAGGTGATGGTCTATTAAATTTTTCTTAGCATTAAAACACTAGAGAGTTAAGGTGATGGCTCAGTTGGTGAAGTTCTTAACATTCAGCCTTGAGTTAGAGTTCCAAACTGAACACAAAAAGCAGGTTATTGCCATGTGGTAGTGCATGCTTTTGGGAAGACAGATACAGGAAAGCCTGAGTTTGAGGAAAGCCTGGTCTACATAATGAGTTCCAGGCCAGTCAGGGCTATATAGTGAAACCCTTCCTCAAGCAAAGCAGGACATATATAGTAGAGCTCATCTGCAATCCCAGTGCTGATGGGGCAGAGACAAACAGATCCCTAGAGCTTTGCTAGCCAACCAACCCAGTTAAATCAGTGAGCGCCAGTTGACTGAGAGGCCCAGTCTCAAAACATAATATGGTGCCTACTGAAGAAGACACCTGATGCTGATCTCTGGCTTCTACATATTTGCACACATGTATACACACTCATGAGCATGTACACACATGAGTAAATAAAAAGTAAGAATCTAGTTTGGATATGGTGGTGTGTGCCTCTATTCCTAGCACTCAGGAGACAGAACTGATCTAGTGCCTGATCTAGATAGGAGTTTGAGGCCACCCTAGACTAAAGTTTGTTCACTTTTTTGGTTATTTTGTTTTAGCTTCAAGTGTTGTTGATAAGTTTAGACATTTTTTATTCATTCTCTTCATGTTTCCTCCTTAATTATTCTCTCATAATGTGTAGGATTGACTTCTCAGACTCAAGGGAGTGAAATTATATAGTGATGCTTTCTTGTATATATCTCCTGAATATTTGAAATACTGCATTCTAAAGCCAGGTGTGTTGGTGTATGCCTTTAATCTCAGTACTCAAGAGGCAGAGGCAAGTGGGTCTCTGTGATTTCAAGGCCAGCCTGGTCTAAATAGTGAGTTCCAGGCCAGCTGGCGCTACAGGGAGACCCTATCTTAAAAAAGACCAAAAAAAAAAAAAAAAAACCAAGAAAAATGCGTTTATTGTAAAAGAAATTCAAGAATCACCAGTTAAAATTCTTATCTGTGTGCTACCCACTACAGCCAAGAAGTATTCAATACTTTTACATCAAGAATAAGGACACAGCCGGGCATGTGCCACACGCCTTTAATCCCAATGTTCCAGAGTCAGAGGCAAGTGGATCTCTGTGAGATGGAGGACAGCCTGGTCCACACAGCCAGTTCCAAGGCAAGGAGGGTTATAGGAGAGGCCCTGTCTCAAAAAAACAGAGAAAGCAAAAAAGAAAAGAAAAAAGAATACAACATGAAAAACTAGGCTGGGATTCAAATTCAGTAAAAGACAGGATGCTCAGGTCTCCTGGTGGTTCCAGGGATTTGATAAGGTAGGTCAAAGCACTGTCAGGCACCACAAGAGTGCTAGACATTGAGGTATAACTAGGCAAGTGATTTCAAGGGAAAAGGAAGATTGCATGTTCTTATTTTGTGGGTAAACTTGAATGACTGAAAATTTAGGAACAGCTATATTTAATGATAATAAGATGGAAGATAAGTTTGGTTCTTTCTTTCTCTTTGTTTGTTTGTTTGTTTGTTTGTTTTTGAAGCAGGGTCTCCCTGTAACCCCATCTGCCCTGGAACTTGCTATGTAGACCAGGCTAGCCTTGATTTCACAGCAATCCACCTGCCTCTGCTGGGATTAAAGGTGTGTGCCACCACTCCTGCCTTATTTTTATTTTATGTGTATGAGTGTTTTTACCTGCATGTATGTAAGTGCACTCATGTTGTACAATGCCTGAGGATCCCAGAAAAAGGAGTTAGAGCCCCTGGAACTGGTTACAGACTGTCATTAGCTACCAGGTGGGCGCTAGGAACCAAACCCAGTCTTGCTGGAAGAGTGCTCTTTAATCACTGAGCCACCTCTCTGGACCCTCTTTCTGTTGGTTTCTTAATAAAAACCTTAAAAGTCAATTACTGTGAATGAATAATTGACCCATGAATCACTATATACAATATGCTGATTGCATTTTATATCAGAGATCTCTTTAATATACACTTGTCTAAACACATATACACATACAGACATGTTTATGCATACATATACATGTATAACCAGTGTTATTTTTGCTTGTTTTATTTGAAGCCAAGACTATCAGTCAGGTAAAACATATGAT
>NW_008339923.1:904348-924706 GCF_000622305.1 Nannospalax galili
TGAAATATTTGTATCTACCAACTTCTCTGTCTGTCTCTCTTCCCCCTTTTACCCCCATTTCTGCGAGGCTGCTGGTATTACCAGTCTCTGGGTGGTATCTTGAAATTCTGTGGCACAGATTGGCTACTAGTTGTTTCCAAGATATTTTAGGCTTCAGCTTTCTTAGAACTACAAGATCACTTCCCTCCTGTCTGACCTATGTTCTAGTTACATTTTGTTGTCCTCTCTGTCTGTCTCTCTTCCCCCTTTTACCCCCATTTCTGCGAGGCTGCTGGTATTACCAGTCTCTGGGTGGTATCTTGAAATTCTGTGGCACAGATTGGCTACTAGTTGTTTCCAAGATATTTTAGGCTTCAGCTTTCTTAGAACTACAAGATCACTTCCCTCCTGTCTGACCTATGTTCTAGTTACATTTTGTTGTCCTTGTCTCTTCTGTCCACTTTTTTCTTATGTTTGCTTTTAATAGGAAAGGAAAGGATCTCTTTTATGATTGCTGGGATTTCAACAGAAAGTGAAAATACATAATGAGATATCTTTTCCCTAGAGTTATGTTGTATCCCCCTTGACATCTTTTTTTCTCTCTCTAAACAACATGTATTGTTGATTTTCTTAAATAGAAGTTACAGGATGCCATTGTTTTAAACTAGACTTCTCTACTAGGCCCCACCAGACTAGGCTAAAATTGGAACAAAGTCACTCATGCTAAAATTCACATCACTGAGGTAAAACTAAATTGTTTATAGGAACTTCTAAGAAATCAGAATTAGTGATAGTAGACAAATGTCCTAAACTAGCCTGGTTCATTTGACCTCTTGTATTAAAATTTATACCGTGGAAATAGTCCAAAATAACTTGATGCTCACTGATCAATAATTTTCCTGTTCTAGCTCTCGGTCTTTACCTTACAAGAAAAGTAACTTTATTCTTTTTAAAATATTTTATTTTGTTTTTAATTCTGTGTCTGTGTGTGGGTATGTGTACATGAATGCAGGTGCCCAAGGAGGCCAGAAGTATCAGACTCCACTTGAACTGGAGTTACAGGTGGTTGTGAGCTACCTAATGTTGGTGTTAGGAACCAAACTCTAGCCCTGTCTTAGAAATAAATTTGGGGTCTCAGACAAGGAGACCACCACTCCAATTGAAAGCTCCGCAGCAAGACAAACTTTACTTGTGATCAGAAGGGTACAAGAGCAAAGGAACTAGCATACCTTGTTAAGATGGCCTTCCCCTTTTACCAAACCTGGTTGTTCTTCAGTGGTAAGAGTCAACCCAAGAATCTAAACCAAAATAACTAAAGAGGAAGGAGGCACTTTAGCAAGACTCTCTGACATTTGGGAATGTGAGGCTCTAGCATGTATCCAGTCAAGTGGGGAGTGTGGAGTTCTGGCACATACCTGGAGTCATAAAAGGAAGGGGTTTGAGAATGAAAAAAACAAGCCATCTTAGGTTAAGGGAGCAAAAACTTTCCCACAGTGGAATTCTGAGACTCGCTTTTGTAGGACTAGGAAATGAATGCTACAAGTTATAGTTGATATGTTAAAAAATAAAGAACATCACAGTAAATATTAGCACTATAACAGTAACGGGGCACTGATGAGAAAGACAAACATGTAGTTTCAAAATATATCTTTTAGAGAAGTACGTAATCTTAACCATTGAGCCATCTCTCCAGCCCTGAAAATTAATTTTAAAATGATGCATGTGGACTGGCAAGAAGGCTCAGTAGATAATGATGCCTGCACCAGGCCTGACAATCTGAATTAATATTCCAGAACCCACCAGCTTGTGCTAGTTGTACTTTGACCTTTACACAGGAACCATGGCATGTGTGCACACCGTGGCCTGCAAGCATGCACATGTACTGAACACACACACAAAAATAAATAGATATAATAAAAAGTTTAAAAGAAATAAAATTATCTATATGCCTTTTTAATCCCTTTTCCTTCAACCCTTTCTCTACGTAATGAGTCTCCGCTGCTCTGTTCATTGAAATACTCTGTTGGGATAAGTGGAAATAAAGTATTACTTAGTTTTAGGATTGAAAATAAAAACTATTGGGGCTGGAGAGATAGCTCAGTAATTAAGAACACTGGATGCTCATGTATAGGACCAGGGTTCAGTTCCCAGCACCTTCATGGCAGCTAAACATTGTCCATAACTCCAGTGCCAGGGGGCTCTGACTGCCTGGGCTTGACCTCTGTGGGTATTGCATGATGTGGGTGCAGTTACGTACATACAAGCAAAACATGCGCACACACACACACACACACACACACACACAAGTAAATAAATAAATTTAAAAGAAAATAAAGACTTAAGATTTTTATATTATTAGGAATTTCAAGTCTTACCATCTGCTCAGGCAAAAAAAAAACTTGTAATGTCTGAATTCTAGTCCTCAGAGAAGACTTTAAATAAATTATGATTTTTTTTTTTTAAATCTTTTTCTCAAAGCTAACAGAAATCAGATTGGTTATAGCAGCAGTAAAGGAGCCCAGCATAATTACTAACAAGCTTACATCAACATGAAAGCCGTCTTTGGCCAGGTTTGGTGGCACATGTGTTTAACCTCAGCCCTTGGGAGGCAGAGGCAGGCAGATATCTATGAGATAAAGACCAGCCTGGTCTATATAGTGACTTTTGGGACTGCTGGGGCTACAGGAAAGCCCTGTCTCAAACAAAAAGCCCAAGCAAAACAAAAGCCATCTTTGATTATTTAGACTAGTGGCATCCTTGAACCTGGCCTGTTTGAGTATATATTTCTATTAGTCTTATATCTATGGTCTACTTTTGATGGTTTCTTATTGTTACCAGCAGTGAAGTTGTTCTGGGGTGTTACCAGGATAGATGGAGACCAAGTAGCCAGTCTCTACCCAGAGTTTCCAGGTTCTTATCACTGTCAAGGAATTCAGAGAAGAGACAAAGTAAGGAATTGGAAGCAAGTTTTATTACCAAGTGAGAGTACATATTCAAGGTGTGTGTGATGGTACTCTGACCAAGTTACATTTTTATGGTCAAATCTAGCGAAAGTTAAGCTAAGGCAGATTCCAGGGGTAGCAGGAGCTAGGGTTCCTGGAATATAGTTCGCATGACTTCTTGTCTGATTTTACTGTGGTTTTGGTTTTGGTTTCTTTTTCCTTTTGAGTGTCATAGTATTGGATATGTAATGGGAATAGCCAGTTCTACAAGAATAATGATATGGAGATTCTGTTATAATGAAGCAGAAGGTAATTAGCATCTTTTTCCATTGGATCCAGCCAGTTCTGGCAAGGCCTTGGTTTTCAGTGCAGGAATGGTTACATGATGCTCTGTTGCATTAGACTTTAGCTGCTGTCATGCAGTTACCTCTTAGACTATATATAACCTGCCTCATTACTTGTGTCTTGACCAACTTAACTCATGCTGTTTTTTATTTTATGGTAATCTATTGTATTATTTTAGTGTTTAGACCATCGATCACTTACCAATACTTGCTGGATATATTTTTTCTGTAATAGATATTTACAAAGTTAGGCATGATAGTGTGCATCTGTTATCCCAGCATTAAGTTTTTCTTATTTAAAAATATTAGAGTAGCTAGACAGATGCAGCAGTTAACAGCACTGGTTGCTCTTGCAGAGGACCCAGTTGGTGGCTAACAACAGTTCATAACTCCAGTTCCAGGGGTTCTGATGCCTTTTTCTGCCCTCTGCTAACATTGCATGACACAGATGCACTTACGTACATGCAGGCAATACACTCATACACATAAAATGAAAATAATGAATAAATAAAATATCTTATTAGAATAAATTCAATATACTAATGATACATTTGCAACTTATTTGTAGGTGATGAAGGGGAATTTTTAAAATAATTTATTTTTTCCAGTGGTCTGGCTTTACATTATGAAGAAATAACCAAAGGCCCAAATTGTGTAATTCGAGGTGTTACAGCTAAGGGTCCTGTGAACTCTTGTCAAGGCAAGGTAAGCACTGTACATAAATGTTACAATATTATTTGTTTTCTATATAGTAAAACTGAAATTGGAAACCTAATATGAAATGACTTAGTTTTGGTTTTTTGTTGTTAGTTTTATAAACAAGATCATAGTAATTCTGAGTTATTAGGAACTCAGAATTACTTCACTTGACTTCCAGTTATAGTTGTATGAAATTGGCACATTCCTACACTCATGAATTAAGTGTTTTCCAACTGTCTTCATCTTCATTCAGTTTTTCAACATTTCTCCAATAGTAGTACAATTTTTTCTTATACTCTTATTTCTTAGAACAAAAATAGATACTTTAGCTCACCACTTTAAACACATCTGCTCTGATAAATAAGCAGAATATTTGATAAGGGATATGGTTGCAAAAGATGCAGCTATTTTCCTATCAGTGTTGTTTAGAATAAAGTATGTTGGGTCATGGGTCTGTACTAGAGTACTTGAATAGCATATGCAAGACCTGGGTTTGATCTATTGACAGCAGCCAAGAAAAGGAGGGAGAAGATCTACATTTCTTCAGGTCTTACAGGTAGAACATGCCTGTTGCGAAATGCTCCAGAATCTGAAATGTTCTGAATGCTAACATTCTCTCACAGGTGGAAAATTCCACATCTGACCTCATTTGATAGGTGTTAATGAAAATATGGATATAACAAAAATTTTATATAAAATTACCAGAAGGTAGTATGCTTAGGATGTGAATGAAACAAATGAATTTATTATTTTTTATCTTTTTGAAGCAAGGTCACCCTGTAGCCCCAGTTGACCTGGAACTCACTATGTGCACCAGACTGGCCTTGAACTCACAAAGATGCCTATGCCTCCTGAGTGCTAGGATCAAAGGTGTGCACCACCACGCCCTGCTTGAAACAAATGAATTTTATATTTAGACTTGTTCCATTACTAAAATATCTTATTTTGTGGATACAAGTATTCTAGAATACTAGTAGTACAAAACATTTTGAATAAGGGCTACTCAACTGTACTGCTTTATATAATCAAATGAAGTTAATCAAGTTTTGTACATCTTTCTGAATTAAGAGTCTTCTGAAATAAATTGAAATGTCTGTCATTTTAAATGTTAGATTGAACTTAAAAATACTTCTAAATTTTTTCAAACTTTGAAATAACTAAATTGACAGAAGTAGTATTCAGAGATAATATAGAATTATAGAGAGTTTCTATATTAAACTTTTAAAAAAATTTTTATTTTTTATTTTATTTTATGTGTTTGTGTGTATTGCCTGCGTGTAGGTAAGTGCACCCGTGTCGTGCAGTGCCTGCAGAGGTCAGAAGAAGCTATCGGATCCCCTGGGACTGGAGTTACAGACAGTTGTTAGCTGCCATGTGGGTGCTGGAATTCGAATCCATGTCTTCTGCAAAAATAGTCAGTGTTCTTAACCACTGAGCCATCATCTCTCCTACCCTGAGAGAGAGTTTCTATATTATTGACTCTCAGAGCCTTGTGTACTTATCAAAACTAATAAAATAACATTGAGACAATACTATTAAGAAAACCACAGTCTTTATTGAAATGTCTTGACTACTGTTATCTTTCTATTTAGAGCCCAATCCAGAATACTACATTCCATTCAGAAATTTCTACATTAAAAAAATTTTTTTTTGTGTTTTTGAGACAAGGTCTCCCTGTAGTCCCCCCTGGCCTGGAACTGCTATGTAGACCAAGCTGGCCTTGAACTCATAGAGATCTGACTGCCTCTGCCTCCCGAGTGCTGGGATAAAAGGCATGCACCCGAGTTCTGGGATCAAAGGCATGTACCACACCTGGTGAAATTTCTAGATTTTTAATTATTTCCTACTGCTTTATTTCTTGTTTAAAAAAAAAAAAAAACAAACAACAAACTACCCATTCTTGTCCTGATAGTTATCCAAGATAATTCAACCTTTTGAGTTTGGAGAAACTTCTATCCTGAAAGTAGTATAGGCCAGTTTTTTTCATCTAGGACTCTTGTATACATATATGCAATGATTTTCCTGAATATAAAATGGATGAATAGATTTATACAGTGAAATGAAAATGTAAAGCCAAAAACACATCAGAATTGAGATGGAAAGCTACTCATGTATTTTGAACTTGGATATAATTTTGCTATCTTTTTTTCAACAGAATTTTAATCTGAAGGTTATTCTTCCGGGTTTAAAAGAAGACTCACAGATTTTGAAAATTAGATTGCTACCCGGTAATGTTATTTTTAAAAATATTCTGAATAGTTAGTTTTTAAATGTTCTTATATTGGTGTAAGTAGTGCATGGCCAGTGCTCGTGAGCCTGTGTGGCAGGAAAGATTGCTGTTTTTGAAAAATTATTTTTATTTTTAGTTATGTATGTTAATGCTTGTGTGTGGGTATGTGTACATGAGGGCAGTGCACATGGAGACCAGAGGTAACGGATCCTCCTACAGCTGGAGTTACAGAGTGGGTTCTAAGAGCAGTGTGTTCTTAACTGCTGAGCTATCTCTCTAGCCCCAGAAAATTACAATTTTAACACCAATCTTGACTACATTATGAGATTCTGTTAAAAAAAAAAAAGATGCAGAAGAAATATTCTTATGATAAAGTTTGATACTATTTTTAAAAATTATTTTATTTTTATTTTATGTGTATGAGTGTATTGCCTGCTTGTAGGTAAGTGCACCCATGTCATGCAGTGCCCGTGGAGGGTGCTGGGATTTGAACCTGGATCTTCTACAAGAACGACCAGTATTCTTAACCACTGAGCCATCTCTCCAGCCCCCCCCCCCCCCCCCCCCCCCCCCCCCCCGCCTCGCTTTAGTCCCAGACCCAGCAGAGGCAGGCAGACCTCTGAGTTCCCGGCTAGCCTGGTCTGCATAGTGAGTTTCAGGCCAGCTGGGGGCTATGGGGAGACCCTGTCTGAAAAAGACCACAAAAAAAGAAAAGGGTAGCCCAGCCTGGCCTCAAAGTCCCTATATATTCAAGGATGACCTTGAGTTTACAGTCCTCCTGACTCACCTCCCGAGTACTGATATTATAGGCATGAACCACCAAACCTGATTCATGCGATGCCAGGCCAGGATTGAACCTAAGGTTTTGTGTGTCTTATGCATGCTACACCCCAGCTCTGAGGTAAACCTTGCAAAACATTCTTGGATTGAAAAACATAACAACTCCCAATCTCAGGGAAAAACTTTTTAAGTTTTCCTTTTCTAGGGATATACTTATTCGACATGTTAAAACTAGATGTTTTATACCAGCCTTTTGTTGGTTTAACAATTTCTTATAGAAGAAAAAGTTCTTATTTATATTAATTTGATAAGAATCTTGAGCAAATGAAGTTGTATTAAAGTTACGTAGGATAGAAAGTGCTGGTTGGACAGTGGACAGTAACAGGCATGACAGAGTATATGGGCTCCAGTGCTGGTGGTGGGGTAGCTATAGATGAAGATTGTTTGGAATGTTCTGTTTGAAATACACACAAAAAAAATCAATGAATAAAAAAATGAATTATTTGAGGAAGAAGCATAAAAATTTGCTTCGTTTTAATTAGTAGAGGTGAAAAACATTCCCATTGAAATCTACCTCATGTCTTTATATCCATGCTCAGGTACCAGGGATCTCAAAAAGTAACCGATTGTGACCAGTAATAATCAGATATATAGAGATTAGAGATGCATGTACAAACATCTAAGTGTTAGTTGCATTAAAAATGAATTTTTCTGTATGAGACAGTATATTTAAAAATGAAATGGAGATCTTTTTTAAAAATATTTTGTTTTTATTTTATGTGTATGAGTTGGATATTGCCTGCATGTATGTGAGTGTACCCATGTCATGCAGTGCGGTGGAGGTCAGAAGAGGGCGTCAGATTCCCTTGGAACTGGAGTTAAGGACAGTTGCTAGCCGCTATGTGGGTGCTGGGAATCGAACCCGGGTCCTCTGCAAGAGCAGTCAGTGCTCTTAACCACTGAGCCATCTCTCCAGCCCCAATGGAGATCTTTTTTAAAGGTTAAAACCTCATTTAATTTTATGTCTTACAGGGTTTTTACTGAGTACAATATTGTATAACTGTATTTATTCAACTATAAGCCTAAAAATTTACAGCCAATTTTCAAAGAGATGCATCTTAGCTCAGGAAATTGTTATTGAATATGTCAATGCTGTTGTAATAAACTGTTTCTTCTAAGTATGTGGTTATTAAATAAATATAAATAAAAAAATAAAAAGAAAGTGCTGGTTGGTTTAAGAGTCTATTGTAGGGATCCAAAAAGTATATCTTCAGATTGGTAAATCTAGGTTTCAATCTATGTAGACTTAAGTCTGTGCTTGTTTTTTTCACCTAAAAAAAAAATGAAATACTATTTGCTTTTATAGGGTTTTTGCTTTTTATAGCAGTTAAAGGAGTTAATAGTTATTGGGTGGAAGACATAGTACCAAGTATGCATGAACTTTTCTTAACATAGTTCTGTGCAAAGAATGACCTGTCTTTATGAAACATTTAAAATCATCCTTGTCATGGTAAGTTTTACACTTGATCCTAGCCAAAAGGCCAAGAAGTAATTGGTATGTAAATTTTAGGTCTGATACTTAAAAACCTTGTACCAATCACTTTGTAAGTGATACTTTGTACTGGATTTCAGCAAAACAATCGCCCATTTGCTCTCATAAATTGAAGTTATTAGAGGTTTTCTTCAGACATGCATTAATAAGGAAGTGAAGATTAGAGTTGGGAGTGATGACTCAGCAGTGAAGAATAGCCAGTGCTCTTAATTAAAAAAAAAAAAAGTGGGGGCTGGAGCCTTGACTCAGTGGTTAAGAGCTTTTTGGCTGCTCTTGCAGAGGACCTGACTTAGAATCCCAGCCCCCACATGGTGGCAAACAACCGTCCAGAACTCCAGTTCCAGGGGATCCAACACCCTCTCTGGCTCCTGCATGCATTGCATGACAGGGGTGCACTTAACATACATTCAGGCATAACACTCATACACAAAACAAAAACAAATAATAATTTTAAAAATACAAGTGAAAACTAGCACATAGAAAAAAGTTCTTTTTTTTCTTCTTTACTTTTTTTGAGACAGGGTCTCACCATGCATGGAACTTGCTGTGTAGACCAGTTTGGCCTTGAACTCAGATCCTCCTGCTTCTTCCCAAATGCTGGGATTAGGGCGTGTACTACCACACCTGGTGGAAAAAGCTTTTTATATTAATAAGCACGTAAGCATTTAGAGGTAAGCTAAATAATATGGAGTTGGCTGGTAAAATTCTTAGAAACAGATATTTGCATTTTTTTTGAGAGTAAAAATGTCACAATAGAAAGTAGCATGGTTTTATGATGAATGTCAAGAAATCCAAATTATAAGTCGGGCGTCCTGGTGCATACCTTTAGTCCCAGCCCTCAGGAGGCCTGGGTAGACAGAATCTGTGAGATTGAGGCCAGCCTGGCCTATGTAGTGAGTTCCAGTCCAACTGGGGCTACAGGGAGACCCTATCTCTAAAAGACCAAGAAAAAGGGCTAGAGAGATGACTCAGCGGTTAAGAGCACTGACTGCTCTTGCAGAAGACTGAGGTTCAGTTCCCAGCATCCACATGGTGGCTGACAGTGGTTGCTAACTCCAGTTCCAGGTGATCTGATGCCCTCTGATCTGGCTTCTGTGGGCATTGAATGACATGAGTGCACCTACATATACATGTAGGCAATACACTCATACATATAAAATAAAAATCAAATATTTATTAAAAGACCAAAAAGAAAGAAACCTAAATTATAAACCAGGATTTAAACCTCACTTGTCATTTACTAATCTTGTGTCCTGTATATCTTTGCATTAAATATTTTCTTTATTTAGTTTCTTGAGATTAAATATTTTCTTTAATCTCTGCATTAATTGTAGATACTTCTATTATAAAATGAAGATAGTAATAGAACCTTCTTCATTTATGTTATTGTGTTGTATATAATTAGAATGGTAATCAAAACATGGCACAGTGTTTGGCATATATTTAATATTCATGTTAACAAATAAGTAAAACATGTATTTACTGTCTTTATACTTGTATTAATATTTAACATGAATCAAATTTGAAAACTGTGAACTGTAAAAATATAGGCTCTTTATTAATTTTAAAGGAGACTTATAACTTGCTCATGACATGAAAGACAGTAAGCACCCTAATATTTATCTGGTTATGTTGTTACATAAATACCAGGGTTTTGTTTTGTTTGGGCAACATAGTCTTCTCTATAGCCCAGGCTGCCCTGGGACTTAACTTTGTAGCCCCTGCTGTCCTCCAGTTCTTAAGGGCTAGAATTACAGGCATGTACCACCATACCTGACTAGAACTGGTCTTATGAATAGAAACAAGCATGCTCTTACTTGTGCTGAAGAAATCATTGTATAAAGTTAAGATGATAAATAAAAAGTTTTATATAAAATAAGTTATTATATGCTAAAATAAGTAAAATTTTAATAAACTTATTTTGCTTTTTGATGGCTGTCCTCTACTCCCAGGATCTTTTAAGGCTTCTTAGTCATATTTAGGTCATTTCTATCAGGAATTAATCAGTGTGTTATAGCTATTATAAAACTAAGCCTAGATATTAAATGCTTCACAATTGAGACAGTTCTCATTACAAACTGCGCATTTGGAGCATAGAAATGATTAAACATCTATATTCTTTATTTCTTTCTTGCATTATTAATATAATGTTACTTGTTTTTTCTGATGTTTTAGTACTTTAGTTTTTGAAATCTGTTGAATACGTGTTTTGTTACTATAATTTCCTGATAGGTCCCCCGCATCAATTAAAAGTGAAACCTGATTCAGAAATATTAGTTATAGAAAACGGAACAGCTTTCCCATTTCAAGTGGAAGTTGTAGATGAATCAGACAACATAACATGTCAACCAAAACTGATCATTCATTGTAAGGTAAGCTTACTGTACTATAAGGATATAGTGCTTAGATTTTGTGTTGATTCCCATGTTAATATATAGCAGATTGTCTTAGCTGCTTTCTAATAAGTCTTAAGTAGTAATTTAAGTTTTTTTAAATTCTGTAAGTTAAAACATTTAATGAAACCAAAGGAAATAGATCTTGCTCTTGTTTTACTGTTGTTGCTGTTGTTATTAAATCTTTTAACTTTAAAAATTTTTTTTTGAGAATCATACATGCATATAAGGTATTTTGATCAAATCCACACCCACTCACTCCCCTCCAACTCCTCCCATATCTCCCCATCACTTTTTCCTGACAACTTCATCTTTCTTCCTTTCCTTTCTTTCCTTTCTTTTTAATGAGGCTTTTTTTTGTTGTTAAATCTTAATGACTATTCCATGGGAAAATTTTTGGGATTTCTCATTTCCCATAGTTTTGTGGTAACCCTCAGCCAGTAAAGATACCTGCTTTGCCTAGTTTCCATTTTTGAATTTCCCCTCTTTTTTTCTTTTGCTGCACTAGAAATTGAATATAAGGCCTTGCTCAAATGAGTCAAATGCTCTATCATTAAAGTATATTCTCACCCCTCTTTAATCTTTTTATTTTTATTTTTTTTTGAGACAGAATCTCCCTATAGCCCCAGCTGACCTGAAACTATGTAGATCAGACTGGCCTTAGTCTCCCAGAGAGCCTCCTGTCTCTGCCTCCAGAGTGCTGGGATTAAAGTAATGTACCACTACTCCCGGCCAAGTTTTGGTTTTGAGACAGGATTTCACTGTTATTTAAGCTAACCTTGAACTCACTTAGTAGCCCAAGAAAGCCTTAAATTTGTGATTCTCTTGCCTCAGCCTATTGAGTTTTCAGAATTAGAGGCTTGTGCCATCAGGTCTAAGTACCCAGCCCCCCCCCCCCCCCCCCGATCACTTTTTCCTCTGTGTGTGTGTGTGTGGGGGGGGTGTAGGGGTGTAGGACAGAGGATAATCTCACATGTTGATTATTACTTTTCACTTTATTTGATAGAGTCTCTTGTTCTAACTTCCTTATAGGGGGTTTTGGAGTATTAAGCCAGTGAGCTTCAGGAGAGTCTCCTGTCTCTTCTATCTTACCGTAGGAACACTGGGATTATAGAGGCATGCTACCGTAACGGACTTTACATGGGTTCTGGGCTTTAAACCTACATATTTTTATTTGGGCAAGCGCTTTACCAACTATTGAACCATCTCCCCAGCCTCCCATCCCCACATTTTAGATGAAGTGTTTTATTTGTAAATAAATTATTTGGCAGTAAATAAAATGAAACTCCAAAAATTTAAAAAGGAGTCTAGAGAAATGACTCATCAGTTAAGTGCGCTTACTGCTCGTCCAAAGGATGTGAGTTCAGTTCTAGTACCCACATCGGTGGCTCACAACCATCTGTAACACCCTCCTCTGGCACACACACACACACACACACACACACACGTAGACCCAAGCACACATACATAAATAAAAATGAATTTTTTTAAGTAAGAAAATACACTGTTTAAGGAAATTAGTTTTGCTTCTAAAAGGGATAAAACTTGCCTAACATTATAGATAATCACTTTTCAGAAATTCTAGCATTTACATTTTCTCTTTTTAAATTTTATTTATTATTTTTATTTTATGTGTATGCGTGTATTGTCTGCATGTAGGTAAGTAGACCTGTGTCCTGCAGTGTCCTGTGGAGGTCAGAAGAGGCTATCATATCCCCGGGGACTGGAGTTAAGGACAGTTGTTCGCTGCCATGTTGGTGCTGGGATTCAAACCCGGGTCTTCTGCAAGAGAAACCAGTGTTCTTAACTGCTGAGCCATCTCTCCAGCCCAGCATTTAAATTTTCATTTAGCATTTCTTGACTTAGAGCTGGAAATTCTAGCTCTGGTGAATTATTTGGAAGTTTGAACAATTAATGAATAGTTACAATGATTATTGACTGGAATCTTAAATTACTTTTCATCTTTTCTCTAGTTTCTAGGTGTTCCAAATCTTCCGGTCTATGTTGTAGATTGCAGTAGTTCTGGAACCAGTATTTTAACAGGATCAGCAATTCAAGTTCAGAACATTAAGAAAGATCAGACACTTAAAGCAATAATTGAAATACCTGTAAGTTATTGTTACTCACTGATATTGAGTCAGTATAAGATAACGGCTTTATGATATTTCATGCAGAATTGTTTGATCCTAGGAAATGAAGCATTTGTGGTTCTTTTAGAGAAAAAATCAACATGAAGTATAATAGTGATTGTTTTAACTTTTTGTGTAGATAATAATTTTCTTGACCAAATCTCTTAAAATGTTTATAACTATTAGTGATTTATAGTCTTTTTTAAATTTTACTTTTATTATTTTTAATTATATGTGTGATATGCATGCATATATGTGTACGAGTGCAGGTACCCTTAGAGCCCAAAGATATTGGATCCTTTGAAAGAGCTGGAGTCACAAACAATTGTGAGTTGCCTGATGTGGATACTAAGAACTGAACTGGGGTCCTCTGAAGGAACAGTATATACTCCTAACTGCTGAGCCATCTCTCCACCTCAGTTTACATATTCTTATAACTTTCCTCTTATTACAATTTATCATTTTGTTCTATTCCTATTGTTTCTTAGAAAGTTTGGTAAATGTTCCCACTTAAACCACCACGAAAAGCCATGTAAAGTTCCAATTTGCATTCATGGGTATTTAAGTTTTTGTAATTATATAGTTTTGTAATACTGATTTCACATAAAGGGATCCTCCTCTACCTTTCTGAAGATTCGATCTTGCTTTATAACCCAAGCAGGCCTCAAAATCTCAATCCTTTGCCTCAGCCTCTCAGGTGCAAGGATTATTGGTCAGATATGTCACCATGCCTTTTTCCAAGGTGTTTTGTTTTTTTAACTTTATTTATTTTGTTTTTATTTTGTGTGCATTATGCCTGCATTTATGTAAATGCCCCTGTGTCATGCAGTGCCCAGAGAGGCCAGAAGAAGGCGTCAGATCCCCTGAATTGGACTTCTGGATGGTTGTTAGCTGCCATGTGGGTGCTAGAATTTGAACCTGGGTCCTCTTCAAGAGCAACCAGTGCTCTTAATAACTGAGTCATCTCTTCAGCCCCCCTCAAGGGATTTCTTATCCTTTACTAGCTATTAGGATACTTTTCACTAGACATGCCTCATGGCAAATGGTGAAGCCATTATAAACAGTCAAACTCAGAAGATTGCTAGACAAGGTAACAAATACTGAAGTCAAATACTTGAATAAGATCTTTAGCAGTGGTTTTGAAGGGTATTTAATCAGCTGATTAACTCATATTTCTCTATTAATTTACATACCTAGTATTAATGTGTCTTGAGCTTTGAAGCAGTTAAAAGAGCCTAATTTTTTTTTTTTTTCTCTTTTTGAGACAAGGTCTCTCTGTAGCCCCAGCTGTCCTAGAACTCACTATGTAGGCCAGGCTGGCCTCCAACTCACAAAGATCCACCTGCCTCTGCCTCCCAAGTGCTGGGATTAAAGGCGTGCATCACCACACCTGGCTAATTCATTCTAGTTCCTTTCAGGATAATTATATTTGATAAGCTTTTTTTCCTACCTTGGGCTGTGCTGGGCATCAAACCCTTGTACATGTAAGGCAAGTAACTTTTCTACTGAGCTATGGACTAGCCTTTGGTGATCTTAAAATACTTAGCATACAATTCCTTCCTTCATGCAATAATGTAAGCAACTGTTTTTTTTTTTTTTTTCTAAGTCATTTTGATACAGGGTCTCTCTGTAGCCCCAGCTGGCCTGGAACTCACTATGTAGAAGAGGCTGGCTTTGAGCTCACAGAGATCCACCTGCCTCCTAAATTCTGGGATTAAAGGCATATGCCACCATGCCCAGTTAGCAGCTCTGTTACTGTCTTGCAAAAGGTCAATGGGTATAGGGCTTGCAGTTATGTGAGGATGGGGAGGATTTGGATTGAGGCAAGAGGAACAAACAGGACTTACATAATTAAAGGACAAAAGTCAGAAGACCAAGAATCCAGATCATTTAAAACAAATACCAAGTTTTATTGATTTTTATGCAGTTGCAATGTCTTGTCTAAAGGCAAGAGCCTTGAGATTGAGTCAAGTAAATATGCCTCTAATGAATTACTTGATAGTCTATGCTGTAGTAATTTTAAATATATAATCAGTCACTGAAATGGGTTTCTGAAGGAATAACTATAATTACATGAAGAAGGAAATGCATTAAGTAGTATTGTAAAGTTATTGTAGGGGTAAAGTTATTTTAAATTTAGTATATGCTGTTGAAGACACTGTATTTTATTAAAGAAGTAATAGTATAATAATTTAATTTTCTATGCTGAAAATCGACATGTAGCATAATCCAGTTCTTCACTGATCTATAAAATCATCATTTGCCAATAATAAATTGTAAATTTTCCAGTATATTGATGAGCTCAGCCTTCAGGGCATCTAAAACCCTTCTGGCTATAAGCAAGTTTATTCATTTATTCTAATGTGTTATTAGTTGAAAAAATATGGTAAGTTTGAATACAGCCTAATGCACTATAAAGTAATATATTCTGTTTCATCAATTTGCCTCTTTATGGAAAGTTCTTTATTTCTTTATTCTTGTTAATAAGTGATGGTTATTGAATCTGGAATTTAATTTAAATTTTGCAAGTTTATAATAATTTAAAATAAATTTAAAAATAAGAGGGAAGGCATCCTTGTAGATGTAGTATGCTTGTTATTGGTTATAATAATGTACCCAATACCATTTATAACCTGATAGCATAAAATGCTGAGTTATTAAAAGTATGATGAATGTGCTTTTTGTAGACAGGGTCTCATGTATATTCACACTGATCTTAACCTTACTGTAGAACTGAGAAGAACCTTGAACTCTTGATCCTTCTTAACTCTAACTCCTAAGTAGGATTATGGGTATGAGCCACCACACTTGGTTTGTAATGCCTTTTAAATAGTATCACCTACAAGTGTTAACAGTGTGATAAGATGATCTTCCATAATAGTGAAACTAAATTGATAGCAGTATAATGATTCACCAGTAGATTAAAAAAGAAAATTAATACATATGTTACTCAATGTATGTTTTTGTTTTCCTCTCCTCCTAGAGTTGTAAAGATGTGTCACCTGTGGAAAAGACTATCAAGTTGCTTCCCAGTAGCCATGTTGCACGACTACAGATATTTAGTGTAGAAGGACAAAAGGCAATCCAGATCAAACATCAGGATGAGGTTAATTGGATAGCAGGTGATGTTATGCGAAATCTAATTTTTCAAATGTATGATGAAGGAGAAAGAGAAATCAATATAACACCAGCCTTAGCCGAAAAGATTAAAGTAAGTATCTCAAATTGTTTACTTGTAAAAATTCTTTTGGGTTTGGAAGGCTTGGAAGGCTTTCCTATAAGAAAATACGTCTGAGAAAAGTACTGATGATAAGTTGTTGCAAAGGAATTGTGGTCTTGAACTGCGACTTTTAAAACCATTATAACTAAGCTCAAACGCATCTTTATTCATCACAATAGGAACCATTACAGTCAACACATTTTTGATAGTGAGAAATAAGCTTGTATATTCCTATAAAGTAAAAATGCATGCTTCAGAATTCAGTAAACTTTTAGACTTTTAGAAAGCATTTTCTGCATCTTTCTGGCTATAGAAACATTTTCTCTACACCAAGTTTTCAAGATGGCTTGAGGAAACGGAGTTGAGTTGCTGAGAAGTCAGGTGATTATGATGGATGAAACAAAATTTCATAGCCCCAATCGTTCAGCTTTTGGAGTGTTTGTTGTGCAACACTGAGTCGGGCATTTTCATGAAGATCAGGCCCTTCCTTTTGATCAATGTTGCCTGCGGGCGTTGAAGTTTTCATGGTGTCTCATTGCTTTACTGAACATACTTCTCATACAGTAACTATGAGCATACTCATACTCTAATGATTTTCCTGGAATTCAGAAAGCTGTAGTCAACAGACAGCAGACCACCAGTGACCATGACCTTTTTTGGGTGCAGAGTTGGCTTTGGAAGTGCTTTAGAGCCTCTTGGTGTAACTGTTGAACTGTAATTGCCAGTTGTCGTACACAACCCACTCTTTATTGCACGTCACTATCAGATCTAGAAGTGATTCACTGTTGCAGAGAATAGAGAGGACAACAGTTCAGAATGACCGTTTTTATTTTCAGTCATGAGGCACTGTTGAGCTTTTTTACATTTTCAATTTGCTTCAAATACTGAATGGCCATTGAATGGTCCACATCAAGGGTCAGCTTCCGTGTTGCTCTCCATCAGTCTATTTTGTTGGCCAGTCAGTCCACGCCTTGTCTTCAAGGCTCTTGTATCCTTTGCAAAACTTCTTGGATCACAACTTTACTGTATATCCCTTTCTAGTTCCTGAGCCAAACAAATTGTTGGTGCTTCAAATTGTCTCTGCTACTTTATGAGCCATTTTGAACTGAAATAAGAAAATCGCTCAAATTTAATTTCTTCCATTATTTCCATTATATGAAGTAAACATAAAGTAAACAGCGAGTAACATCATTAACAAAAAATATACAATGAGAAATGAGCATTAAGATAATGTGTAATGTAACCACATTTATTTAAGAATGTATTTCAATGTCAGATGACAAATTTTAGCAATATAATTGCTTTTGCACTAACTTAGTATTTAAAATTCTGGGTTAAATAAAATTTTTCTCTTGGACTAGATGGAAATGTAGCCATTCATCAGTGAGAACTCATACCTCAGAAAATGATTGTCAGGTTAACATGATGGCTTATTGTGTAAGGACCCTTGTTGCCAAACCTGATTACCTGATATTTGATCCCTGGTACCCACACAAAGAAAGGAGAGAACCGATTCCTTCAAATTTTCCTCTAACCTTCACAAATACCCCATGACATGTGCTCATCCCTGTCCCAATCTGCCCTCCAAAATAAATGTAATTTCTAAAAACTTAAAGTGATTTTGAGGGGCTGTAAAGATCCCTCAGAAGTGAAGAGCTGGGTTCAATTCTCAGCCACCCACATAGTGTAACTTTAGTTCTAGGGGATCCAGTGTCCTCTGGCCTCCACTGCTTTGTGTACACAGGTTCATTTACATACATGCAAGCAAAACATACATGTAAAATAAAAAATAAATCAAAAAACTCTTTAGGAAAAGAATTTCCATTGTCAGGCAAGATTTCCATCTTTTGCTCTTTTACTGGGCATTTTGTGACCCAGTATATTTTTTTCATTTCAGTCAAGATTGCCATTTGATATATTTGTAGTGATTCTGAAGACACAGTGTTAAAGAAGAGCAGAGAAATAGTGTTGTTAAATAAAGACCCTAGCCAGGTGTGGTGGCGCACGCCTTTAATCCCAGCACTTGGGAGACAGAGGCAGGCAGATCTTCGTGAGTTTGAGGCCAGCCTGGTCTACATAGTGAGTTCTAGGACAGCTGGGGCTACAACGAGACCCTGTCTCAAAAAAAAAAAACCAAAAAAAAAAAAAAAGTTAATAATAAAGACCCTAATTTGGCTATTTGAAAATGACTTGTCTCTGTCAAAAATAATACTTAGGGAAGTTTTATTGGTCCTCATCAACCAGCTGTCATCTAAATGTCCATTTACTCCTTGATTGGTTTAAATCTACATGGTGAAACTATTCACTGAACAGGGAACAAATTAAAAATTAGATTCTTGGGAGACCCTTTCTCAAAGACCCCCCTCCCCCCCAAAAAAGATTCTTATCCCATGAACTAAACAGCAGTAGAGCATTCTCTTTATATATAGTTGTTGAAAGAGTAGTGGGCAATCTCTCCTTTTAAAGACCATAAATACATTCAATTCTGCTGTAATGAGACATATACATTCCTAAAAAACAATCACTGTATTGTGCTAAACCATTCAATATGAATTGTGGATCTTTCATCTTAGCACTTGGGACGCAGAAGCAGGCAGATCTCTGTGAGATCTGGTCTACATAGCGAGTTGAGCAAAGCCATGTGGGAACAACTAAAATGATGTAGTACCAACCAACAACTACCAGCCAGTGTGGCTGTGAGACATACTCATCCAGAGGTGTAGTTCTAGGCCAGCTGGGACTACAGGGAGGTCCTGTTTCAAAAAGACCAAAAAAAAAAAAAAAAGAAAAAATCCTGGTCCTTATGTAGAAAATGGAATTAAAGACTCATCTGTAATTCATTAAGAAAGACATATTAGAAGTGGCAACAATTAGGAAGGAACACTAATAGAAGGTAAGTGATTAAGGTATACACAAATACTATGCTGTTGCCTCTTACTGTGCTCATGGCTATTGTAGGAAAAGTTGCTGCTTGTGAGTTACTAGGACGTATGAGAAGAAAGATTATCTGAAATTGGATGGAAAGTTTTAATAGCTCTGGATGAGTATGTCTCATAGCCACACACTGGCTGGTGGTCGTTGGCTGTACATCGTTTTGTTTGTTCCCACATGGCTTTGCTCAGCCTGGAATAGTTTTATTTGTTCATTTATTTTTTTCATGGATGAAATTAAGATTAAGCAGAAGTGAAAATTGCTTTTTGCCTCAATACCCTAATAATTATATTAGAACAGTTTTCAGCCTCAGATCTAGTATTATGGAAGAACTGAATGGAAAAATGATTATGTCAAATAGATGATGGTACATTTTTGCTTTGATATCTATAGATCAAACTCCTCAGATTATGAGAGTAAAGAAAAAGTTTTAAAACATTTCAAAAAACCAAAAAAAGCACCCCAACTGTTTCTTTGAGTTGGTTAAAGATGCCCTGTCTAGAGTCAGTGTTTTGTAATCCTTGTGTAATGGCTCCTGTTGACTATAGAGTTAGAAACCTTGTCACCCTGGAACATAGTGTAGGAGTTGTTCTTTCACAATTGTTATGCTCTCTGCTCATCCTGGGTTTCCCAAAATAGGATCTGGTCATTTAAAAGGATTGCTAGAAGTTTGAATTGTCCATATTTTAAAAACATCTTGTTTAGAATAATCCTTGCTCTAGGCAATTTATTTTAATCCTCCATAGCAAGGGAAGGAAGAATTAAAAGAAAAACAGTCCCAATCCTACTTGGAAGAGGGGCAAACCATTTCTCTGTCTACAGGTGTAAGGATGTTCAGTTGAAGTGACACCAAGGACCTGGCTTCTGAACTTTTTCTTAACTTGCCATTAATGAATTTCTGCTCATCGGCAGAAAAGAAAAAGAAAAAAATAAGAAAAATTCACTGACAGTTTTCTTTGTTGTTCTCAAGCTAAATTTGCAGACTTTGTAGTGGTTATATATCTGTAAGAATTGGCAAAAATTGGAGGAAGTCAGCCTGAGCTGAGCTGAGCTGAGCTGAGCTGGGCCTTCTCCCATAGAGTTAGGTTGAGAGGAGAAAGCCTTTTTCAAAAAAAAAAAAAAAAATTCACCTTTAAACTTTATTTTTACCCTCTTTCCA
>NW_008339923.1:924812-959592 GCF_000622305.1 Nannospalax galili
GAAACTGGAGTTATGGACAGTTGTTAGCTGCCATGTGGGTACTGGGATTCAAACCCCTATCTTCTGCAAGAACTGTGTTTTTAACTGCTGAGCCATCTCTATAGCCCCAGAATTCTTAAAAAAACTTAAAAATTTATTGAGAATTTCATGCATGCATATAAGGTGTTTTGATCAAATCCACGTCCATTCCCTCCCCTCCAACTCCTCCCATACCTCCCCACCACTTTTTCCTGACAACTTCATATACTCTTTCTTTCTTTCTTTCTTTCTTTCTTTCTTTCTTTTAATGGGGATTTTTGCTACTCTCACATTACCCCTTCTGTAGAGGTAACCCTAAAATCTTTTCTACAGTAACATTACCCCCTCTGAAGAGGTAACCCTAAAATCTTTTAAGAGCTCCCGAATACTTTTAACATTTTTGGCCTTTGGAATAGAGTATGTTGCTAAGGGGCCCAAGGACATTTTGACTTTTAGCCAAGAAACTGGCTACTTTTCTTTGGGGTTTTTTTTACCCTCACTGCCTGGCCAATTCCTACCTCCTATTCTTATCACACCATCCTCTGACAAGGTTACCCAAATTGCCAATGGGGAATTGGGATGCAGACTGCTCTGGATTCTTCCATGCTGAACAGGGTGAGGTAATTGGGGTACCCCTTCCGTGGGTCTACCTAAAAGACTCCCAAATTGTGTAACTCCTAACTGTAGGGATAAAAAAGAGTCCTTGACTGATGCCTAGGAGATGGGAAGGAGAAGTAAAGGCAAGAGTAGTTAGCATTACAAGTTCTAGACAGGGAACCAGAAAAAAGTCAGAACAGGGCAGATTTCAAGTGTTCATATTAGAGTCCATTGGAATTTCTTGATGAGTGCTTCCCAAAGCATCCCTCTATTGAGTTCTTCCTCATTTTTCTTTTATCTGCCAAGGCTGGACTCGAGTAATAAATTCAGGATTTGTTTTCAGGCGTTTAGATAGCTGTTGGAGTAGCTAGAATCAGTGTTAATTCCCTCACAGACTTCACCATGTGTAGACAGGATCCAGGCTCTCAGGTGGTCTCCTGAGTTCTCAGCCCCTATGCCAGAGAGAGGTCAGAACAGGACCTCACAGAGAATTCTTAAAAAAAAAAAAAATTGAACCAAAGTTTTTGTGTTTTTTTTTTTAAATAGAAGAAATTGAAAGTTTAAATGTATTAATTTTAAGAAGCATGAATTAAACATCAAATTAAAATGTGTTACTCAGAAGGCAGAGGCTGCTGGATCTCTATAAGATGAAGGCCAGCCTGGGCTACAGTGAGTTCCATCTCAAACAAAGAAAGTAGAATTCAAGGAATACAAAGGGATTTAAATCTAAAGTTGGCCAGAAAGGTACATGCACCAGTGATACACCTTTTTTCTCATCTTGTAGAGAAAAAGTCCACATAGATCTCATTCAAAACCTCTGTACAGGGCTCATTGGTTAAGAGCACTGGCTTCCTCATTGATAACCTTGTGGCAGAGCTGTAAAAAGAAATGCCTTAAGAAGCTTTAGTTTTTCTCTGTAGGTGAAAAGAATAGATTATAACTTAGCTTTAAGATTCTTTAGTAAATAGATGGGATGCGGTGACATACTCTGTTACGCAGCAGTTGAGAAGTGGAGGATCAGGAGTTCAAGACCATCTTCAATCATGAATTTGAGGGCAAGCTTCAGCTACCTGGAACCCTATTTCAGACACCCTGGAAGAATAGGAAAGCAGTCCTTAGTAAATAAGTAACTGTAGGTAGGTATTAGGTTAAGCTCTGTATTATTCTTAATTATGTAATTTTCTCCTAGGTTAACTGGACTCCCGAGGTTAACAAAGAACACTTGCTACAAGGTCTGCT
Organism: Nannospalax galili; assembly: GCF_000622305.1. Lineage (NCBI taxonomy): Eukaryota > Metazoa > Chordata > Mammalia > Rodentia > Spalacidae > Nannospalax > Nannospalax galili. Next base: position 926,667 of record NW_008339923.1, read on the forward strand.
TCCTGATGTACAAGTGCCAACATCTGTGAAAGATATGCGCTATTGCCAGGTTTCATTCCAAGATGACCATGTGTCTTTGGAAAGTGCTTTTACAGTAAGGTTTGTGAACTTGCCTGTTTTGAAATAATTTCAAATTTTAGCATATAGCAACAAAAACACTTCTAAAATGTACATGTGAAGAAAGATTCTTTTAAAAACTGTAATTTCTATAAAATATGGTTGATTGTCTTTGCAGTAAAGCTTCAGTGTATACAGTGAGAATTCTTTGGGGATTTTAGATACAGGGCCTCCTCGTGTAGCCCAGGGCCTCCCAAGTGCTGGGAATGTTTTATTGATTAGTAATGAGTTTTGAAGCTGACTTCAGTCAGAATTAGTATACACAGTTCATAGAAAAGAGTAAAACTTAAATATGAGTAAGGGAAGACTGTCTTCTTCCTGACTTACTAATTCTTTGGCTACCTTTTCTGATAACTTCTTTTACTATAATTCCTCTACCCATTTCCTTGTTCTTTGGATGTGGAACAGTTGTACATTTGAAATGTGTCACTCTCTGACCATAACTAGCTATCCTAATTAATGATTCATTCTTACTTGTCTTTTTTTCAATATTCCTTATAATTTCCTTTTAACCTAAATAAAGAGTGTAATAACATTTTTAGCAGTTAATAGCTGTATTAAATACTAAAGAAAAATCTGGAGGAATGTCATCATACTTAAATTTTAGAACATTACATATGTATTTGTGTTTAGCAGCTACTTAAATTTTTTTTCTGCAATTAACCAAAGCCTTTTAACCAAATCAATTTCAGACCACTTCCTGATGACCCCAAACATTTAAAATGTGAGTTAAAAGGAGGAAAAACAGTGCAGATGGGTCAAGAACTTCAAGGAGAAATAGGTTAGTATGGCTCCATTCTTCATGATGCTTGTTTCCATTAAATTTTTTTTTGTCTTTTTTACACAGGGTCTCCTTGTAGCCCCAGCTGTCGTGGAACTCACTATTTAGACCAGGCTGGCCTCGAACTCACAAAGATCCACCTGCCTCTGCCTCCCAAGTGCTGGGATTAAAGGTGAGTGGTGTATGAATGTCTTGCCTGCATGTATGTTAAGTGCTCCCATGTCTTGCAGTGCCTGTGGATGTCAGACTGGATGGTGGTTAGCCATCACGTGGGTGCTGAGAACCAAACCCAGGTCCTCTGCAAGAGCAGTCAGTGTTCTTTTACTACTGAGCCATTTCTCCAGCCTCAGTCTATTAATGTTTTAATATACTTAGTCTGGAAGATAGACTTGTCATACCTTGAAGCTCAGTTTTATAAAGTTTGTTTTTTAAAATTCATACTTACTGGGCTGGAGAGATGACTCAGTGGTTAAGAACACTGTTCTTGCAGAAGACCTGGGTTCAAATCCCAGCACCCACATAGCAACTAACAACTGTCTGTAACTCCATTTCCGGGGGATCCAGCAGCTTCTTCTGTCCTCCACTGGCATTGCACAACACGGGTGCAGTTAACCTACATGCAGGCATAACACTCATACATATGAAAATAATAAATATAAAATATTTTTAAAATTCTTATTAAAATATTTCCTTTAAATTTTCATGATAAGTGATTTAGGAGGTTCGGGTATAGCTCATTGGTAGAACTTGCCTACCGTGTGTGTGATCCCTGAATTCAATTCTTAGCACCTTAAAAATAACAATATAATAAGTATATATATAAATTATGTAAGAGAATACAATTAAAATTTCTAAGTACACTTAGATATTTATATTTCTCGTTAACATGAATTTCTTCTTTTCTTTTTTAAGTTATTATAGTTGCAGATCAGTATGGAAATCAGATTTCAGCATTTTCACCAGATTCATTATCTGCTTTGTCAGTTGCTGGAGTTGGGCTTGATAACTCAAATTTGAAAACCACTTTGCAGGTATGACTACTTCATGTAACTGATTTCATGCCATCATTTAAGTTTTTAATTTACATTTTATTTGTATGTGTATATGCTTATGTATACACATGGTGGGTGCAGGCATGCAACAGTGCATGTGTGAAGATCAAAGGACAGTTTATGGGAATTGATTCCCATGTGAATCTTAGGGATTGGACTCAGGTTGTTAGGCTTCATGGTAGGCACATTTACCTGGTGAACCATATCGCTGGCCCCAACTTTATATTTTCGTATTCTTTAAAAAGATGTTCAAAGACATTAAAACTTTATGTAAAAAATTGTGGGGTTAGCACACATGAAACTGTGGTTTTATCCCCCAAGAACTGCATTAAAAGGAAAATAAATTGCTGGGCATGGTAGCCCACGCCTTTAATCCCAGCACTCAGGAGGCAGAGACAGGCAGATCTCTGTGAGTTCAAGGCCAGCTTGGTCTACATATTGAGTTCCAGGCCAGCTGGGGCTCAGACCTGCATTAAAACATGATACTGAGGAGAAATCTCATTATTAAAGTTTACAGGTATGCAGTTAATTCAGGTTAGCTTGAAAAGCAAAAGCTCTGGTTTAATTCTTACAGCTTGAAACAAACCTGGAACACTACTTAGAAAAGTCAAAACCAGTATTAAGCAAAAGGACATTCTGAAATTGGGTGTCGAAAAACCTGCCAGGCCAGAATGGGTTAGAAAAAGGAGTTCCCCTCAAGTCTAAGGAAGTTGACTCATTTAGTGCATACTTTTTTTTTTTTTTTTGTCTTTTTGAGATGGGGTCTCCCTGTAGTCCCAACTGGCCTGGAACTTCCTATGTCGACCAGGCTGGCCTTGAACTCACAGAGATTGGCCTGCCTCTGCCTCCCAAGTGTTGGGATTAAAGGCGTGCCCGGCCATGCGCGGCTATTCCATTAAATTTTTTGATTGACAGGATAACCATGAGAATAGCTTCCTTATTGCCCTGTCTAAATGGAGTTTTTGTCTTCATTTATCCCTTAGTCTGCAGTTTCTAACTTCAAAATACAGTTTTTGTTGTTTTATTATCCTGCTGAAGAATTATTAATGATGTTTTGTTCATGTAACTATAAAGTCTGCTCTTTTTTACTTTAGTTCTCCCATGATCTCTCTTCAACCCTATATGTAGATGAAATGAAAAGATGAAGTACTGTTGTTAGGTTTAAGCAATGTGTGTCCTGTCACTCTGCACAGGTTCCTCTCTTTGACCTCATTGGTCCTAAATTGTTACCTGTAATTCGTGCAACTTCAGTATTGCACAAATTCTCAGCATATAAGCATGCCGTAGTATCTCTAGTATTAGGTAATACAGTGCCCCCGGCTCCCAGAAGATGGTATCCAGAAAATTTTAAAGCTTACCTAAATGTTCTTTGGCCCCATATTCCTGTTCATATGAGCCTCTATTCAGGAAAAGAAATCTGTTGATAGCAACCTTTTCAGAAGACTTGTATGTGTTGTGTGCACCCTCAGTAGGCCATTCTGATGTTTCTTTTGCTCTTTGCTTTTGCTTGCTGGTTTTGTTTTCAGTTTCAGTTTTGTTTGTTTTTTTGTTTGTTTAAATAAGATCTCACTCTAGTCTAGGCTGACTGAGAACTCATTATATAGCCCAGGCTGGCCTCAAACTCTGACTAGAGTCCACCTGCCTCAGACTTGAAAGTGGGGGGATTACAGACAAGCGCCACCACGCCCAGCTGCTGATTGTTTGCACTTTGTTCCATCAATTTTCAGTTCTCATCTTATGCCCTAATCATACATTATCCATATTTAACATAATACTACATTTGAGATCCACAGCCTTAATGTAGTATTTATTATATAAAATGAAGCAAAAAATGCAAAAATACAACCATAGAGAAAAATGAAATGTTATTTTTAGAAAAATATAAGGATCATGTTTAACAAAAGAAGCCACTCAGAAAGGCAAGTATCCCATATCTTTCTCATATATGGATTTAAGTGCACACGGGAATGTTTATGTATACATACATGACATGAGAGTGGAAGGGGGACTATGGGATCATTAAGAGCCATATTAAAATGTAAGTACTTTTTTGCTCTTTCTGGTCTAGAATCAGTTCAGGTAATGTAGTCACATTGCAAAGATTATTGACTAGTTTCACAGGTAGGGTATCTTAATGATTATTCTGCATAATTGGTTGAGCAGTGAAAAGAGCCACAGTCAGTGTGGAGATCATCTTGTCAAAAATAATTGAGAAGGTAAAAAAAGTGTGCCAGGTGTGGTGGCTCTGCCTTTAATCCCAGGGAGACACAGACAGGTAGATTTCTGTGAGTTCAAGGATATCTTGGTCTACATATGAGTTCCAGGCCAGCCAAGGTCACCTAATGAGACTATATCTCAAAAAAGCGAAAAAAAATAGTGAAGGTCATGGTACTATGATTATATAGGGTAGCGAGGGAAGACCTTTTCTTTAATTAAAATAAATTTTTCATGGGGCTGGAGAGATGGCTCAGCAGTTAAGAGCACCGACTGCTCTTGCAGAGGACCCGGGTTCAATTCCCAGCACCCACATGGCGGCTATGAACCGTCCTTAACTCTAGTTCCAGGGGAATCCGAAGCTCTCTTCTGACCTCCACAGCATTTCACGACAGGGGTGCACCCACATACATGCAAGCAATACACTCATACACATAAAGATAATAAAAAAAAATTTTTTTCCATGTCTATGAGTGCTTTGCTCCATGTACGTCAGTGCAACACATGCATGCAGATGCCTGAGGAGGTCAGAAGAAGACATTGGATCCCCTGGAACTGGAGTTAAGGACTGTTGTTAGCCACGATGTGGTTTCTGGGAACCAAATCATGTCCTCTGGAAAAGCAGCCAGTGTTCTTAACCAAAGCCCTCTCCTCAGCCCAGAAGACCTTTTTTAAAATGTAAGGTATTTTATGTAGAAATGTCTCTAAAGGAAAGCCATAGTGAAGAAAAATACAGAGAGAAAAACACAAGTGCAAAGGTTATCAGACAAGCATACACATGCCTTTGGTGTTAAAGGAAAGCAGCAGTACCAACTGAGGATCCCTGATACAAATCTGAAATTTTTTTTAAAAATTGACCACTGAGAATGACACACAAAAAGTATCAAGTTTTGCAATATTTTATATTTTTAGATTAGAAATCCTTAAACCAAGACAGTCTATGCAAAGATTACAAAATTCAAAGAACTCCACAACCTGAAACCTTGATCCTAAGTACTTGAGAATTTCACATCTCAAATATCTTGGTCATATTCAGTCGCCCTGCCCCCTTTCCACCCCTACTTTGCTGTCCCCACCCCACGTAATGCCCTGGATTATTAGTGATTTTTTTTTTTTAAGGCCTATCAAGTCTAGTCTGTTTCCCAGTACTCCTGGGTAAGTCTTAACATTGATTAAGATATTAACCTGTATAAGAAAATGATAAATTATGAAAAGACAAAGTTAAAAAGATATAGTCACAGTCTTGTAGATTCTCTTTCACTAAGTAGTGTCCACTTTTCCTCTTTTAAAAGTAGAATGTACAGCTGGACATGGTGGCACACACCTTTAATCCTAGCACTCAGGAGGCAGTGGCAGGCAGATCTCTGTGAGTTCAAGGCCAGCCTGGTCTACATAGTGAGTTCCAGGGCAGCTGGAGCTACAGGGAGACCCTGTCTCAAAAAAGAATGTACAGTATGCCAGTGTTGGCATGGATTCAGTCTGTTTTCTGTTACCCAGAAACATAGGAATGAATGAATGACAAATATTTTTTAAGGTTTTTAAATAGTAAGTGATGCTGGGCCTGGTGTGGTGGCTCACACCTTTAATAATACCAACACTTGGGAGACAGAGGCAGTCAGATCGCTAAGAGTTTGAGGCCAGCCTGGGCTAGCCAGGGCTACAATTTTTGAGACCTTTTCTCAAAAAATACAAAATACAAAAGCTAAGTGATATCACCTTGTATTTTCTCAATGTACTTTTCTTCAATAGGAAAACACACAAAGTATAAGTGTAAGAGGCATCAAATTTATTCCAGGTCCTCCTGGAAATAAAGATCTTTGTTTTACTTGGCGTGAGTTTTCTGACTTTATTCGAGTGCAGCTGATTTCTGGACCTCCAGCCAAACTTCTTCTTATAGACTGGCCAGAACTAAAAGAGGTAAGTAACCTTATGTTCTCACTGAAAAAATTTAATTCCACAGGATTTATTGCTCTCAGAGTGTTAGTGGAATGGAAAACATATTTTGTTATAGAAGTAGTATTTGTAACTAATAGTACAAAACAACAAGGTAAGGTTTAATACTTAATACTTTAATTCATCACTGTGTCCTACTTTGTTAAAATAATGAATCTAGGGGCCAGAGAGATGGCTCAGCAGTTAAGAACACTGGCTGTTCTTGCAGAAGACCCGAGTTCGAATCTCAGCACCCACATGGCAGCGAACAACTGTCTGTAACTCCAGTTCCAGGGGATCTGACAGCCTCTTCTGTCCTCCACCAACATTGCCTGGCATGAGTGCAATGTGTATGCAGGCAATATATGCATACACATAAAATAAAAATAATAAAATATTAAAAAAATAATGTAATGCTAATCAAATCTATAGAACTGTTGTCCTTTAATGAAATAATGAATATAATGATAATCACATCTTTGGAACCTTTCTAGACGTACATAAAAATGAAAAAAATAATAAGCTGATTTGGGCCAGTTTTGTCTCATTTTTTTCTCTTACTAATATAATTTTTTTTTTTTTTTAAATAAACGACAGGTTCTCCCTTTAGCTTAGGTGGCCTGGAACTCGCTGTATTGACCAGGCTGGCCTTGATCTCATAGAGATCCACCTAAATAAAGGCAAAAACTTTTTACTGCAAGATTCTTTTTCCTTTTTTTAAAATTAATTTTTGTGAATTTCATACAATATATTTTGATCATATTTAGATCCCCTCCTATATCTGTATCCCCCTTGCCTCCCCACCATATATATAGGGGCCTATAGAGTCAGGTTTGTATCCCCAAATGCCCTTATCTATTTGTGTATGTGTCTGTGTTGTGAGTGGATGAGCACCAGTGTGTGAGTACCAGTATGTTCTTGCATCAGTGCGTACTTTCAGAGGTCAGAAGAGGGTGTTGGGTGTCTTCCTTTGGCACTGTGCCTATTCCTTTGAGGTAGGCTCTCTCCCTGAACCTGAGACTCGTGTTTTGGCTAGACTGGAAGCCACAAAATCCCAGGATCCTCCTGTCTTTGCCTCCCTCAGAACTGAGATTGCAGGCATGTGCTCGATGCCCATCTTCTTACGTGAGTGCTGGGATCTGAATTCTGGTCCTCATGGTTGCACAGTAAGTGCTTTTGACAGTTAAGCCATCTCTCCAAGCCCTCATTGAAGGTTTTGTAAAATATATTTATTGCCCTCCTACAAACATCCTTCCTATGAACATACTTAAATATGAATTTTGCAAATGTCTGCTAAATCATACCTCTGTTGATTTTATTTTTAGTAAACTTTTAGAATTTTATTTTGAGACAGGATCTCCCTGTAGCCCCAGCTGTCCTAGAAGTTGCTGTATAGTCCAGGCTGGCCTCAACCTCACAAGGATCTACCTGTCCCTGCCTTCCAAGTGCTGGGATTACCTCTAAAGGTGTGAGCCACCACACACACATTAGTAATTTTTAAAAACATTTTGTTGAGACATGTGAAATGACTAAATAGATCTAATTATTATATATATATATATATATGTATATATATGTGTGTGTGTTATCTCCTCACATACTGTTTGGTCATGCGAATAATTTAGTGTAATATTTTTATTAATTTTTTGAGAATTTAATCATAGTCACCACCCCCATACCTCCTACTAACCTCTTCCATTCCCCTACACCCCACACGTTATGTCTTCTTTTTAAATTTTTTTTAAATAACCCACTGAGTCCAATTTGTGCTACTCATATTCTCATGGATTTGCAGCTGCCCACTGAAACAGGGACCTAGCAGGTGGCTGCCCCAGAATCCATCAGCTGTCAATAGATCCTTGAGGAAGGGTTGGGGGCCATGAGCCCCTCCCCTCTCCATGCTGGTATGTTGACCAGCTACAGCTGCTGGGAGGTCATGAGTCTAGCAGTCCTGTCATGTACAGAAGGCACTGTTTGACTTGGGGCTCACCAGCCTCATGCTCATTCAGTCTTTCTGCTCCCTCATCCGCCATGGTCCCTGAGCCTTGAGGGGAGGGAGTGTGGTATAGATGTCACATTTATGGCTGAACCCTCTGCAGTCACATACTGTCTTTGCACTTTAACCAGTTGTGATTTTTCTACATTAACCAGCATCCACAAAGAAACTTCTCTGATGAGGTCTAAGAGATGCCCTAATCCTTGGTACAAATTTAGAGAACAGTTTGATACCATATCCATTCAGCAAAATAATAGTAGATTTCACTTCTAGGGCCCATGGGCTTCTAGCAATGGGTTCTTGGCCTATTTATAGTACTTGACATGTATTTTCTCCTGTGGATCAGCCCTAGGCCTGCAGAGAGCAGATGGTTATCCCCATAACATTTGTGCCACTGTTGCACGAATGGGCATGTCTTGCCACACTAGTAGTTATTGTAGCTTTCAGGGTTCACTGCTAAGTAAGACTGTTAATAACTTTTCTCCCCTAGCAGCCTGCATAGCACCTACTGTGAAAGCCCAGACTGTGCTTTAATTCCCAGTAATCTTCCTATGTTGACCTCCTGAGTACTGGGATTGCAGACAGGAGCTAATGTGCCCAACTTTGATTTACATTAAAAAAACAAATTATTATTTTTATTTTATGTGTGATTATTGCCTGTAGATAGGTAGGTGCACCAGTGTGCAATGCCCACAGAGGTCAGAAGAGGGCGTCAAATCCCCTGGAACTGGAGTTACAGATGTTTGTTAGTCGCCATGTGGGTGCTGGGAATCGAACTTGGGTCCTCTGTAGGAGCAGCCAGTGCTCTTAACCTCTGAGTCATCTCTTGCTCCTGATTTACATTTTTAATAAAGGACAGTGAGCTCATACAACCAAGTGGTAGATGAAAGAATCCCAGGAAAGGAAGAGTCAATTAAGAAGAGTTTACTTCCCTCTATGCTAGTTTGATACTGCTCTTTTTGATTTGTGAGCTTAAAAAACAGATAAACTGCCAGGTGTGGCACACACCTTTAGTCCCAGCAGAGGCAGGCAGATCTCTCTGAGTTCGAGGCCAACCTGGTCTACATAATGAGTTCCAGGCCAGCTGGGGCTACAGGGAGACCCTGTCTCAAAAAGACCAAAAATAAATAAATAAATTGGTGATTAAAATGCGGTTTCTTTTCTTTCTGTAATAGTGTGTTAACTAAGGAGTTTCATTGAAAAGTCAGTGCATTTATTTGATTTTATTATTTTTTTAATGTATATGAGTGCTTTGCCTGCATGTAAGTGAACCCATGTCATGCAATGCCCATGGAAGCCAGAAGAGGGCGTCAGACCCCTTGAACTGTAGTTAACGATGGTGGTTAGCTGCCATGTATGTGCTGAGAACCAAACCTGGGTTGTCTGCAAGAGCAGCCAGTGCTTTTAGCCACGGAACCATCTCTTCAGCCAGTGTATTTATTTTTATCTGGGAGATAAAATAACACTTTTGGGGGGTGGGTCTTTTGTGGGGCTTTTGTTTTTACTTTTGTATTGTTCTGTTTTTTTGAGATAGGATCTACCTGTTGCCCCAGCTGGCGTAGAACTTGCTTTGTCTGACCAGAATGGCCTCAATCTCAGAGACATCAACCTGCCTTTGCCTCCCAAGTGCCAGAATTAAAGGTGTGTAGCTACCATGCCTGGCCAAATTAACACATTGACTATATGATAAAAAAAAGTTCTGTACTTTTGAGGTATAGAAAAATCATAATCATCTTTTTTTAATGACTGTAGAGAATATAAAAATTGACAAGTAATAAAAATTGTAAGATATTTTAGTAGATACTTTAAATTATTACCAGAAACTTTGAAATGAAACCTGGAAATAATTTATCCTTCTGATGGCAATGTTTTAGAGGCTGGTAAAGTGCTTACTTCATATTGGGTTTTCCCAGAGGCTCCTAATTTAATTTTTGTTACACCCCCAATAATTGTTATAAGTGGAAAGAGGTAACTGAAACATCACATGGCATAATTTATTAGGAAAAAATATGTAAACATATATGTATATTACTCTTAAAGCAAGGAAACTGAAATGTTAACCTGCCAAAGCAAAAAAGTGACAGAACAGATTTATTTTCCTAAACATTTGATGTTAGGATATTATTTTCTAGTAAACCTTACTGCAGCTTAATGTCATTTACTGAAAATACCCTTTAGAAGTAGTTCTGGTTGTACTGTACCTGGTGGGGCAGTCATGTAATGTCACACTTAGGAGGCAGAAACAGGAGGATTGTTTGAGGCAAGAGTAGGCTACATAGTGAGACTGTCTCAGAAAATGAAAATGAAAACAAGAGTAGAATATACAGTTTGTGGTAAAATTAAAGTACTATTTGCTTACATGTAGAAACCATCATCCTTTTTAAATGAAGGCTTTGTGTGCACTTTGGTGATAGTCACCTATAGCCTTTTAATCTTTATGACAGCCAAATATTGCCTATGACCACTGTCAAGATTAGCTTGTTTATTTGAATATCCTATCCATAGCATAGTATTGATTTCCCTTCCATTTTTGGCAGCTTCACAACATAGTTGAGAACCAATTAGCAGAACACAGGATAAGGGGAAGCAGAAGCAGTATTGTGGGTAGGAGTGAGATAATAAATTACAATCCCTCTTTTTGCTCTTCGGTTTTCCTCATCTTTTAACTTTTAAAATCTGATGCAAGATTGGTGCTTTATAAGGCAGCTTGCTTGACATGTCCTTATAATATAGTCAATATTCATAAGTCATTAGGTGGATTTCTAGACTTGGACAAGCTTTACATACTTCCTAGAGAAAAATCAAAAGCATTTAAAACTTAAAAGACAGTGTAGGTCATTAGTATATAATCATCTTTAATCAAGGTCTGGAAAGCTGTATCACTGCTTACTGCCACTGTACAAGATGCTGAAAGTGGCTGGAGATTATTAGAAGCAAGTAATATCAAATGCTGTTACTTTTAACAAATCATTTCTGTAAGATGGTCATTTGTGATCCTTTAATCTCTTTCTAAAGTTTTATTTTCATTGAGGAAAGAAGTGATTTGTAAATAGAACAGAAGTAAATTAAGTATGCAAGTAGTTTTATTGTTTGCCGCATACATATTAGGGTTTCTTAAAATATTTGTAACTCTTTCAGTCTATTCCAGTGATTAATGGAAGGCAATTACAGAACTCTCTCATTGTTCAACTTTGTGATCAGTGGGATAATCCAGCACCAGTCTCCAATGTTAAAATAAATCTTGTAAAAGCTAACAATTTAAAGGTAAGTTTCAGATTTCCTTAGATAATTTTCACTTAAAATTCTGTATTCCAGAGCAGAGATGTAGCTCAGTGGGAGAGTCATTTCTAGCATGTGCAAAAGCCTGGTTTTGGCCTCCAGTTTGACCTTCTCCTTGAACGCCCAGAAAAGATCATTACTTTATTTTCATAATGTGTTTAGTGTCACATTTCCTTCTCCTGTATAAAGAGTTTTGTGTAGCCTTTTTTACTCCTTAGTATAAATGAAAGATTCTTCATATTTGGCAAAGTAAGTTTATAGTTTAAAACCAATATAACAAGGGACCAACATTATAGTTATGATGGTTTGAGTGTTTATTATATGGTACTACTAATATCTGCCTTTCAGATGCAGATGATTGATAGTTAGAGAACATGCCATGAAGACCTACAGTATGGGTCTTCATAACATAAATAACAAACATTATTGCAGAATCTTGTTCTGAGGCTGAGCAAAAAGAGGTATGCCGGCACTTGTCCTCTGAGCTTATGGAGAGCTATCTGAGCTTGAACAGAGCTGTTAGACATAGGCTGGATTTTTTCTAAGGTGAAGCTCTTCTGTGTTGTTTTTGTTTTGCTTTGTTTTTTTTTATGTGTATGAGTGTATTGCCTCCATGTATGGAGGTGCACCTGTGTCACGCAATGCCTGTAGTTACATGTTACAGATGGTTGTCAGCTGCCATGTGGGTGCTGGGATTCAAACGTGGGTCTTCTGCAAGAACAGCCAGTGCTCTTAACTGCTGAGCCATCTCTCCAGCTCCTGTTTCTTTTTTGAGGCAGCGTCTTACGGTGTAGCTCTGACTGGTCTGGGACTCACTATGTAGACAAGACTAGCCTGGAGCTCAAAGAGAGCTGCCTGCCTCTGCCTCGCGAATGCTGAAATTAAAAGCGTGTGCTTGGCCTCTTCTTTTTAGTGGAGGCAGATACGAACCTAGCCTTGTAAAGCTTAGGCGCACACATAGTGGTTGGTTACCAGAAAGTTCAAGATTTAGATAACAGATGTTCATTCAGAATCTAGTGGAGATTTTAAGTGCCTGGTGCAGAGTTGGAGACCCTTTTTAGTAAAGGTGAAAGAAGGCTTCTGGTAAATTTTTCTTATTTTCTGGTAAAGAGAAACTTCCTTGTAAAGTTTTATTTTCACGTAGTTCCAACATGTTAAAGGGAATTCATTGATTTTCAGATAACTTATTGCCAGGTAGTGCTGAGGAGGTCCGTGAGATTACATTCATACAGTCTGCAGTATTTCTCCACAGATGTTTTATAAATGTCATAGAAGAGTTGATATTGTATGAAGCTGGCAGTTCTCTTGAATTTAATTAATTCAGATAGAATCCCAGCAGATTACCTCATGAGCTGACCTTAAAAGTCCTCAAAGTCAGCATGGGAGATTAAAATACAAAATATGGCATACCATACTCATGATCTGTTTCCCTAGTAAAGTGATGAGATTCAGGATTTTTAGGACTATCAAAGAAAATTGTGATATTGCTGCTATGAAATGTGATCCAAGACATCTCAGAATTAAGAATAAGAATTTTGGACCAAGATGGGAAAAAAAAGAAGAAAAAAATGGGTTGACTGTAATAGCTCAAGGTAAATTTGACACAGTAGAGGACTGTCATAGTTTGGTTACTACTTCTCATTTTCCCCTCCCCAACCATTGTGGGGGTTTTTAAAATTTATTTAATATTTTATTTTTATATTTATATGTTTTGTCTGCATGTGTGTAAGTGCATCTGGAGGCCAGAAGAGGGCGTAGGATCCTTGAAACTGGAGTTACAGATGGTTATCAGCTGCCATGTGGGTGCTAGGAACTGAACCCAGGTCCTCTACATGAGCAGCCAGTGCTTTTAACTGCTGAGCCATTTCTCCAGCCCCACCATTGTGGGTTTTGTCGGCATACACCTTTGTAAACTATTCTTGGTGTTTTCTTAAGCAGCTTAGGAGGTAGTCTCATTTTCTGATAATACTGTATTAACTATTTTCTTCTGAATGTTTTTAAGAAAGTTAAGTAATAATTTAGAGAGGGATGTTTAAGAGGAGATCTCCCTGTAGCCCCAACTGAACTGGATCCCACAGAGATCTACCTGTGTCTGCCTCCTGAGTGCTGGGATTTAAGGCATATACTACCATGCCCTGCTATAATAATTTTTACCTTCAAAATATGGATATGATTCTAATTTCTAGAGAAACCTATTTAAAACTGAGACTCTTAATAGGTACCAGAAAATGTGACGAATTAAAGTCACTTGAAAGAGAAGTGAAGATAGCATTGCAACAAAGATCTAAGAGGCACTTTTGAGCATGTTCGTGTACTCCTTTAGTCCTAGACCTAGGGAGGCAAGGGCAGGCTGATCTCTTGAGTCCTAGACCAGCGTGGTCTACATATCAAGTTCCAGACCATCCAAGGCTACATAGTGAGAACTTGTCTCAGAAAAAAAATAGCACACTGAGAAAATAGATACGGTGTTATGATGCATAGAGTATGTGTGTGTATGTGTATTTATTGCTTCTTCTCATAGCTACCCGAGCTGTGTATAAACAAACTTCATTTGATGTATAAGTGGTATCAATATAGTGAACTTATAATTCTGCAATTTGATAACTTTTAATATGAAATTTTAGTTTAATTGACTAAGCTGCTGATTTTTAAAAAATAAATGATTATATATGATGTTATATCAACTAATTTCAGATTTTAAATTTTACTTCTTCAGTATATGCAAATACAGCTGTTGAAGTAGGAACATGGTGAAACAACTTGATGGGACTCTAGAGTTTTCTAACTAACCTGTTTTATTTTGCTTTATTTGTAGCTAACATCTTCAAATCTGCAGCATAAAACAGATGAGAAGGGCAGGGCTAATTTGGGAGTATTCACTGTTTTTGCTCCTAGGTAAGAACTGAAAATTTCATAGATACAGAGATTGATTTTTCTTACTAGTTTCTAAACCTAAGAGTAGTAACTATCGTTCAGTTTACTATTTGGCAGTAATTAGAAAGGTTCTGTAAAAAAGTTAGTGTAAACTGTCTTAAAAGTTGTAGGTTATTACTAATATAATTTGAACTTTTGCCCTTCTTTTTTCCATCATTTTTAGGGGAGAACATACTATGCAGGTTAAAGCCGTCTATAACAAGAGTACCATAGAAGGACCTACAATTAAGTTAATGATTCTTCCAGACCCCGAAAAACCCATTCGTCTCAATGTTAAATATGACAAGGATGCTTCATTTGTAGCAGGGGGTGTATTTACTGGTAAGTGTTTGAAAATATTTAAATAAATTTTTAGCCGTAATTTGCCTTATGATAATATTAATGGGGTAAATTATTTCATAGATGTTCAGCACAATTTTAAAGGAGTGTACATGGGCTGGGCGTGGTGACACATGCTGTTATCCCCCCCACAAACAAACACACACACACACACACACACACACACACACTTGAGAGGCAGAGGTAGTGGATCTCTGTGAGTTCAAGGCCAGCTTGGTCTACATAGTGAGTTCCAGGCCAGCTGGGGCTACAGGGGGACCCTGTCTCAAAAAGACACCCCCCCCCAAAAAATGTATGTAACTGAGCAATTTCTCCCTTCATCCCTTTGTTCTGCAGTCCTTTAATGTTAAGAATGACTGAAAGTTCATATATAAACTAGTAGCCTGAGGTAATTAGTTTAAATGAGAACTAAAGACCTGTATAACGCCTGTAAGCCAGCACTCTGGAGGCTGAGGCAGGAGTAGTCAGCAAATTTGAGGCTGGCTTGGCCTATTAAACAAGACCCTGTCTCACAGAAACAAAAAAAAGAACAGAAAAAGAAATAGGAACTGAATGGGAACAACGATGGAGTTACACTCTGCTAAATATATTCTAGTATTAAACTGATTGGGAACGAGACCGTTTAGCTTAATTTGGATAGAAATAAGTTGCATCGGGATTTATGGTTTAAAGTATTTCAGAGTAACAACCATTTACTAAATGTCTCCTTAGGCTCTAGTTTTAGACATGAGTATTACAGTTTCAGTGCATACAGAGTACTGTAAAAGACAACTCAGGAAGCATGTACTTTTGACTGTATAGTGTGGCCGTGGATGTCAATAGGAAATTAGTATTTTTATACAGGTAATTTCCTAGAAGTCTTCAGTTTTGTTGAAGATATGACTTGCCTATATGTAGTTATCTGTAGTGGAAGAAAGTTAACCGAGAAGTTAAAAATTTTTGTTTAAAGTCTTTTCAACAATAATTTTTAGTAATTAAAATACACACCCGTAGCTTTTATACTTCATAAATTCTGTGTTTAATCTGGGGAAAATAAGACCTTTTCTTAATTTAAAAAGTATAAGAAGTACAAAATGCTAACTGTAGCTGGTAAATACAATGGGATTATTATATATGATAATACTTTAGCTACTTCATGATATAGAAAGCATAAAAGAAAGTGAAGCACTCAGTTCTGGGAGTGCATAAGGCACATGGTGTTGGGACCAATTGGCCCCTGTCTAAGTTGCTGAGTTTATGGAGCATTGCCATTTTGATCTTGCATACTAGAATTTACATCATGACAGATTATGAAGATTAGACAAGGAAATATTAGTCACAAAGATAAATGTTTAAAATTTCTGTAGGGGAACTTAAGTAAGATATATTTTATGTTTACATGACAGATTTTATGGTTAGTGTTATTTCTGAAGACGATAGCATCATCAAAAATATTAATCCAGCACGTATTTCCATGAAAATGTGGAAACTGTCCAGCAGTATGAACCGACCACCAGCAAACGTGAGTAATGGGAAGCATTTTTAGAAGTTAAAAATACAACTTAAAATTTAATTTACTATCAGCCATGCATGGTAGTGCATGCCTTTAATCCCTGCATCGCAGAGGCAGGAGGACCTCTGTGAGTTCAAGACCAACCTGGACACGTAGTGATTTCCAGGTGCACCAGGGCTGCACAGTGGGACTATCTGAGAAAAGGAAAGAAAAAAAAAATACACATAAAAATAAAATGCATTAGAGCTAGAGACATGGCTCAGTGATTTAGAGCACATGGTAACTACACAACATGGGTACACTTACATACAAGCAGGCAATACACTCATACACATAAAATTTTTTTTTATTTTTACACAGAAATCAAAGTAAGTTTTTAAAAAATTTTTGAGCACTAGAAATTAATCTATTACATTTCTTCAGATTAAAAAAAAATGATCAGCCTATGTTTCAAAGTTAAGTGTTGATGCTGTTTTCTCTCTATATATCTCTGTCTCTCTCTCTCTGTCTCTCTTTTTTCTCGTATATCTTGCCTGGTCACCCAGGCTAACTTTGAACTTGTGATCCTCTCGTCTCAGTCTTCCAAGTAGCTGGGATTATCAGTACATGCTGCAGCTAGTTTATTGAGCTCTTGAAGATTAGCTGGGCCTGACATCTGTAATCCCAGCATGCAGAAGGATCAACACAAGTCAGAGGCCAACCTTGTCTGTACATTGAGTTCCATGCCAACAACCAGTTCTGCAGATCTAGACCCTATCAGAGAGGTGGGGGGATGTGTTCATTATGATTTTCGTAACATGTTAAGACACTTTGTACCATATTTATCTGAAAGGTTCTAACACAAAACAAAAGTTAAATATCAGGGAATAATACTAGAAAATGTGAGAGCAAAGTGTTGCTGAGTCAGGTAGGGATAGGGGAGTATGGAAGAAGTTTGAGTGGTTAGAGCAGTGTTGTACAGTGCCATTGTTCACACTTGGTGTTTAAATTTTCCAGTAGCCACATTAAAAATAAAAAGTAGGGGCTGCAGAAATGGCTCAGCAGGTAAGAACACTGACTGCTCTTACAGAGGACCCGGGTTTGATTCCGAGCCACCCACATGGTGGCTACAAACCATCCTCAGCTCCAGTTCAGGGGAATCCAAAGCCCTCTTCTGACCTCTGCAGAGGGTGCACTCACATACATGCAGGCAATACACTCATACACATAAAATAAAAATAATATAAAATAAAAGTAAAATAATTTAAATGTTTTTAATCTAATGTATCAAAAGTTACTATTTCAGCATATCCCTAGTATTTTAAAAATTCAGACCACCGGGCTGGAGAGATGGCTCAGCGGTTAAGAACACTGATCTTGCAGAAGACCTGGGTTCAAATCCCAGGATTCACATGGCAGCTAACAGATCCAGGGGATCTGACGGCCTTTTCTGTCCTCCGTGGGCATTGTACAACACAGATGCACTGACCTACATGCAGGCAATACACATATACACATAAAATAAAAACAATAAATAAAAGGCCGGGCATGGTGGCACAGGCCTTTAATCCCAGCTGTTGGGAGGCAGAGGCAGGTGGATCTTTGTGAGTTCGAGGCCAGCCTGGTCTACATAGTCCCAGGACAGCAGGGGCTACAAGGAGACCCTGTCTCAAAAAATAAATAAAAATAAGTATAAAGAGAATTTTAAAAAATAATAATAAAATATTTTTTAAAAAATTCAGACTGCCTTTGTGTTTTGTTACGTTTCATTTTGTTTCATTTTGTTTTGAGGCAGGGTCTCACTGTGTAGCCATGGCAAGCCTGGAACTTAATTTGTAAACCAAGCTGGTCTCAAACCCACAGAGATTAACCTGCCTCTACCTCTCTTTTGCTGGGATTAAAGGTGTGTACCCCCATACTCAGCTGTATTATTTGTTTTCTGACTCTATTTGTGTGTGTGTGTGTGTGTGTGTGTGTGTGTGTGTGTGTTTTGCATACTTGTGGGTGTGCTGGAGGGTGTACCTGTGCATGTGCTTGCAGAATCTAGAGGAGGATGTCAAGTGTCTGCCTTTATTCCCTGGAGGTAAAGTCTCTCACTGTACTAAAAACTCACTGTTTGGGGTATGCTGGCTGGACAACGTGATCTTCGAATCTTCCTGTCTCCACCTTCTTATTCTAGGGTTACTCCTACACATAGCCAGTCACATCTTTTTATGTGAGTGCTGGGGATTCAGCCTTCTGTCCTCATGCTTGCGTAGTAAGCTCTCATTCACACTGAGTTAGCCCCATATTTCTAGCTCTACAATAATGATGGTGTATCTTACAAACAAACCACTGCATTTCTAGACCTAGCAGCCACTTATAGCCATTGGCTCCCATACCATATACAGCACAAATTTGAAGTTAATCTCAAATTAGAAACTAAATCTTAATGTAGAACTTCCAATTTAGAACTCACTTAAGTATTGATGGTTCATTTAAATAATCTGTTTTAAAATCTAACTTGTTTTACAGACTGGATCTTCATTTAAGACTAGCAGTCCAGTGGTGCTTGTAAATTTATAATCCAAATGCAGTCTGTTCATTCCGTTCAAGTGTGTAAGCATTCATCCTAAATACACTCTTATTAACGTTTATTGCTTCTTTCTCTCCTATTCCCCTTTCTAGGCAGAAACTTTTAGTTGTAATAAAATAAAAGATAATGACAAGGAAGATGGCTGCTTCTATTTCAGGTATTTCTCAAATTATTTTGTGTTTTTATACTCAGTACATAATAATTCAGGCTTAGTCATCTTTGTGGGCTCACTTAAGGAAAAGTAATTTATGATCAAGAAGAAAATATTACCCTTATCTCTTAATGTTTTTGTTGGGAAGCTTTTGAAAAAGGCATGTTTTAATACTGCTTTGGAAAAATGGTTGTGATTATTAACATTTTAAAATATCAAAGCCATGAAAAGAATTCCTTTATGGAACATTTTGGCAGAACATTTTAGCATGTATTTATTTGCTTACTTATTTATTTATTTAGTGTGGTGTGTGCATGTATGTGTAGGTGTGCACATGGAGGCCAGAGGTCAACATCAGGTGTCTTCCTCTATCCCCCTCCACCTTATTATTTAAGACAGGGGTCTCTAAGTGAAACTAGAACTTGCCATTTTGACTAGATTGGCTCTCTAGCAAGCAGGCCTAGGAGTACAGGTATATATTACCACACTCATCTTTTTTAAATATTTTATTTATTTTTATTTTATGTGTATGACTGTATTGCTTGCATGTATGTAAGTGCACCCGTGTTGTGCAATGTCTGCAGAGGTCAGAAAAAAACAACAGATTCCCCTGGAACTAGAGTTAGGGATGGTTGTTAGCTGCCATGTGGATGCTGGGAATCAAACCAGGGTCCTCTGCAAGAGCAGCGAGTGCTCTTAACTCCTGAGTCAACTCTTGCAGCCACTTATTCAGTGGTTTTTATTGGAGGATTTCTTCATTTTTCTAGAGCTATTTTCGATCATAAAAAAAATGCTGCTTTATTTATGGGTCAAGAATTTTCATGATCAGGGTGTGATATAGGTGTCCCATTTAGGACTGAACACTCTGCAGTCTCTTATTTTCTGCCCAGCAACCAGTTGTGTTCTCTATGTAAATTGTCATCTGCTGTAAGAAGCTTCTCTGGTAAGAGTTGAGAGATGCACTTAATCTGTGGGTATAATGACAAGTCATTAGGAGTTGGTTTAATACAGTGTCCATTTAGCAGACTAATAGTAATAGGTTCTCCCTTATGGCCTATGGCCTTTCTAACCCTGATAACAGTGCCACATAAAGGCTCCACCTTGTGAAGTGGGTCGTAAGGTCAGGCAAAGGATGTGTGATTACTCATACAGCATTCATGCCACTAATGTACCATGGTCATATTTTGCCAGGGCAGTCTTTATTGTAGCTCACAAAGTTCACAGCTGGGTAAGACTGAAGAATTACTTTTCTGTATGTATTAGCGTGCATAGCACCTTCTCACACTGAAAGCTAGCCAGTGGCGATGAAGCTTTGAACTCAGTATCAGTACAGAGTCTCACTGTATAGCCCTCAGCTGGCCTGGAACTCACCGTGGAAACTAGGTTGGCCTCAAACTCATAGATCCGCCTGCCTCTGTCAAGTGCTGGAATTAAAAGCATGTAACACCATGTCCAGCTTATTTTATTATTTTTAAATAGGTGTATGTGCTTATGTGTCTGAGCACATATGTCACATGTATACAGATGCCCATAGCCCAGAAAAGGATACGGGATAACCTGGAGCTGGGGTTACAGGTGATTTTGAGCTGCCTAAGGTAGATGCTGGGAACTGAACCCAGGTCCTCTGGAAGAGCAGCAAGTACTCTTTAACACCTGAGCCATCTTTCTAGCCTCTGTGTGCCATTCATAATGTATAATCTCCATGAGTTTGTGTATTTTCTGTAGTTTTTGTGTTGTCGATTTCTGACTTTCTTCCATTGTGGTCAGATAGAACACAAGGAGTTTTCTTATATTTAATTTTTAATTTATTTTTTCTTATATTTGTTGAGACTTCGTTTGTGTTCAAATATGTCATCTATTTTAGAGAAAGTTCTGCGGACTGTTGAAGAATGTGTATTCTTTAGAAGGTTGCATGGAATATTCTGCAGATGCCTGCTTTTGTGCATTTGATTTATACCTCATTTCACTCCAGTGTTTCTCTTTTTGTCCATTATTTTGTCCATTATTACTGCTGTGTTCTGGTGAATCTGTATCTTTATAGCTAGAAATTTTTCTCTTATGAAGTTTGATACACCTGTATTTGGTACATTTATGTTTACAATTGTAATGGCCTCCTGGTGAATTATTTCTTTAATCACTGGCGTTTGTATCTTCTGAAACCTATTTTTGTCTGCTGTTAGAATGGGCATGTTTGTTTGTTTGGAATATCTTTTTCCATCCTTTTACAGACCTTAAGGTGATACCTATTTTTAATGAAGTATTTCCTGGAGGCAACAAAAAGATGGATCCTGTTTTCTAATCCAATCTGCTAATCTTTCTTTTTAAAAACTATTTTATTCTTTGACACTTTCATGCATGTCTACAGAATATCTCCATCACGTTCCCCCTGCTCCTCCTCCCAGCTTCATGCTTCCTACCCTACCTGTCCAAATAGTGTACCTGCTGGAATGGTGATTGAGTCTGATGGCTTGCTCTTATGCATATCTGTGTCTTTCTATTGAATACAAGTCCATTAATGTTCAGAATTGAAAGATGTGTACTAATTCCTGTCAGGTATTATCTCATTCTTCATTTGCTTAACTGAGAATTGTTTCTTTTTCCTCTGTGGCTTTTTTTTTTTTTTTTTTTTGGAGATAGGGTTTTCCTGACCAGGCTGGCCTTGAGGGATCCACCTGCCTCTGCCTCTGGAATGCTAGGACTAAAGGCGTGTGGCACACCCTGCCTCTATGCCTTGAATATATTTTTCCTTCCCTTCATTTCAAAGGATTCCTTCCAGTATCCTTTTTAGAGCTGGCTTAGGGACCATAAATTCCTTTAGTCTGCTTTGATCATGAAGAGTTTTTGTTTTTCCTTCAGTATGGCAGATAATTTTGCTGGGCTGGCTACTGTGGTCTTTCAAAATTTGAAATATACCTTTCTAAGCCCTTCTGGCTTTTAAATTTTCTATTGGATAATCAGATACTTTGATTGACCTGTCCTTATATGTGGTGTGGCCCTTTTAAATTTTAGTGCTCTTTCATTGCTGTGCACACTGTGTTCTGGTTATATTATGATGGAGGAGTTTCTTTTGTGGTCTATTTGGAATTCTATAGGCCTCTTGTACCTGGTTGGGCGTTTCCTTTCCTAAATTTGGGAAATTTTCTTCTATGATTTTGTTGAAAATATTTTCTCTGTCTTTGACATGATATCCATCATTCATAAATTTGGTGACAGTGTCCCAAAGCAATCATGTATTCCATTCACACTTTTTTTAAATCATTGATCTTGATTTAGTAATTCAGTTTCTCTGCTTTCCTTGCCTTCAGGCCTTGATACTCTGTCCTGCTAATAATCTGTGTTGTTGATATGCTTTCCACCAAGCTTTTTGTTTGATCAGGGAAATTTCATTTCCAGCATCATTTCGGTGTTTTTTGTTTTTGTTTTTTCCAGTATTTATCTTTACTGAATTCTTTTTTGGGGTGGGGGAGCTCTTTTTGAGACAGGGTCTCTCCCCCGCCATCTCCACCTGGCCTGGAACTTACTGTGTAGATCAGGCTGGCCTCGAACTCACAGAGATCCACCTGCCTCTGCCTCCCAAGTGCTGGGATTAAAAGCATGCACCTCTACACCTGGCCCTGAATTCTATTTTTATATACTGAGTTGAGTTCCTTGTTTCATTTAGCTTTTGTGTTCTTTTAGAGTACATTCATGTTCTCTTTAATGTCTTTAAATATATTTATGGTCATTCTTTTGAATCATTTGTCTTAACTTTCTTCTAGATCACTCTCATTGGAACCCATTACTCTAGAATTGATAATTTTTAGAGGATACATATTCTCTGGGTGTGTTGTGTTACTTTTGTTTCTGTGTTGGTACTTGGGCATCTGGAGTTAGTTGGTGTGTCTTTTTTCAGTGAATGTTGGTCCAGTGTTTTTGCCTTAGTGGGGTGCTGTGGTTCTTTCCCCTCCTGTGCTTTGTCCTTTGTATCTGTTTGCTCCAGTAGAGGAGAAAACTAGTGGACCTGGTAGGTCAGTCAAATTAAAATTGTATTTCTTTTTTGTGCTAGCAGAGTGCTGAGCTCCACATTACTGTACTCCTTTGTAACTTAACCCTGTTCCAGTCTGTCCTCCACGTCTCGGGATTCAGGGTGCCTTCCTTTCCTACCCCAGCCTGTCTGCCACATGGTACTTGTGCCTTTCCTAGTCTGCCTGCTCCAGCTCTGTCTCACCCCAGGACTTCTGGTCAACCAACACATTCTCTGCTTCTTGGATCCTGAGGCCCCATGAGCCTGTGGGCATACAAAACTTGCCTCAGTCTGAGCCTTCCATCCCAGCACACTCAGCCACCGCTTGGTGCCTGGAGCCCCACAGGTCTGTGTGTCCTCAAATCCTGGCTCACCCTAGTCTGCCTATCCTTCCACTATGTGTTACCTGGGGTTCTGAAGGCCTGTGCACACCTAAGCCCTGCATCATCGCTCTCTCTCCCTTCAAGTCTTTTTATGTACTGTGTGCATATGGTCAAGAATATTAGAAAACATGTACATTCTGCATTTGAGGTAGCATTATTAAGTCAAATTTTATAGTGACAAATCTCCCAATGTAAATGTTGGTTTTTGGCTATTTTTCTTCCTTACTTATATAGTGTTTGTTTTTAGTATTTTAGAGCATTGTAATGTATCTTGAATTTTCTTGGTAAATATCATCTTTCATCATTATTAAGTGTAGCTCTTTTTCTCTAGTAACATTTTTTCCTTAAAGTATACTTTGGTAACAATATACCAGCCTGTCCATATAAATTATATGAAAAACCACCTTAGGGAGATATACATACATACATACATACATACATACATGCATGCATGCATGCATGCATAATTTTTTTAAAGTACTTTATTATTATTAGGTGTATGAATGTATTGCCTCCATGTATGTAAGTGCACCTGTGTCATGCAATGCCCACGGAGGGCAGAAAAGGGCATTGAATCCCCTAGAACCTGCGTTATGGGCGGGTATTAGCTGCCATGTGGGTGCTGGCAATCGAACCCTGGTCCTCTGCAAGATCAGTCAGTACTCTTAAATGCTGAGCCATCTCTCCAGCCCCATATACAGTTTTTTTGAGACAAGATTTTCCTATAGCCCCAGCTGGCCTGGAACTTGCTGTGTAGATCATCTCACAGAGATCTGCCTGCCTCATCCTCCTGAGTGTTAGGACTGAAGGTGTTTATCACTGTGCCTGGCTTCTTTCTTTTTTTTAATGTGTGTGAGTGTTTTGCACATATATGTAAGTGCATCCATGTCATGCAAAGCCCACAGAGGCCAGAAGAGGATATTAAATTCCCTGGAACCAGAGTTATGGATGGTTGTTAGCCACCATGTTGGTGCTGGGAATCAAACCCAGATCCTCTGGAAGAGTAGGCAGTCGTTCCTTTTAAACTACTGAGCCATCTCTCCAGTACCCCCCTTTTTTTCTTCAAGCTGTTTTTTTTTTTTTATGGCATCGCAGATATTTTCTGATAATATTTATCTTCTGGTTGAAGTTTGGATGTCATGTAATGTTATCAGTACTTGTTTTTTTATCTATTGTGTTACTGATTTTTGTTTTGTTTTGTTTTTTGCTCTTGCTGTTGTTTTAATTTTGTGTGTGTGAGGACATGTGCCACAGCATGCACATATGGAAGTCAGAGAACAAACTTTGTGGAGTTGATTCTCTCCTTCTACCTTCATGTGGGATCCAGAAGTTGCTGGGCTTGCAGAGCAAGCACGTCTACCTGCTGAGCCATCTCACTGGCCTAATACAACTGTTTTTTGTTCCTCTCTTTTCCTGCTTTGTTTCATTTTGATTTATTTTGATTTTTTAATTGTTATTTTATGTTACTTAATAAATTGGTAATTCTTTCAGTAAATTGGTAGAGATAGTAGCACGCAAACTAATGAATAGTAATAATTTGTATTTTCTACCTTTTTGAGCAATATGTGGATCCCAAAAACTTTTCTCATTTTCCTCTTCCAGTTTACATACCTTTTTATTGTGCACGTAAGGCACTGTTACTATTAAATTGCATCCAGCAGTGTTTATTTAGACTTATTTGTCTTTTCTGTTAATCTTTTTGTAAAATCATATTCCACACAATAAATATCATCCTATTTGTTTTAGTAGCTGGTTTTCTCTATAGGCAGCTTCTTGAAGTGCCTTCAAGCCATTTTTTTATTCTGCCAATATTCTACTGAGAAGTTGTCAGTCTTACTGCTGTTCTCTTGAAAAAATACCACTTTCCCTCCTCTGTTTTGGGTTTTGTTTTCAACAATTTCAGCGTGATGCGCCTGTGTGGATTTCATGCTGTGTAAAGTGCTTGGTGTGTACAACTGCCTTCCTAGACTTCTGTTTTGATCAGTTGTCATGCTTTATTTCATCAAGTGTCTCTTGTATCTCTGCCTCTTGGTGCTTTTGTTTGTTTTAACTTGTTTTGTCTTGGGAGGAGGGGCACTTTATTGTGACAGGGTTTAGGTTGGCCTCAGCCTTTCAGTGCCCCTGCCTTATCCTCCGAAGTGCTTGGATTAGAGACATGCACCCCAAGCCTAACTTTCTTGGCATTCTTTTTTTCTCTTATTGTAGGTACTTACTTTGAGCTATTTTCAGTTAATTCATTCTCTCTTTGTCAGGAATTAATTTACTGTTAAGACTGTCTTTGAGGGGCTGGAAAGATGGCTCAGCAGTTAAGAGCACTGACTCCTCTTGCAGAGGACCCAGGTTCGATTCCCAGCACCCACATGGCGGCTGTGAACCAACCTTAACTCCAGTTCCAGGGGAAGCCCCCTTCTAACCTCTGAAGCATTGCACGACATGGGTGCACTCACATCCATGCAGGCAATACACTCATACACATAAAATAAAAAAAATAATGGGCCGGGCGTGGTGGTGCACACCTTTAATCCCAGCACTTGGGAGGCAAAGGCAGGCAGATCTCTGTGAGTTCAAGGCCAGCCTGGTCTACATAGTGAGTTCCAGGACAGCTGGGGCTACAGGGAGACCCTGTCTCAAAAAGACCAAAAAAAATAAAAATAAATAAATAAAATATAAAGGGCGTGGCGGCACACGCCTTAAAAAAAAAACAAAACTGTCTTTGAGTTAACAGTATCAGCATGGAATTTTTAGTTCTAATACTTTTAGGTCTTATGTTTTTGAAAAGCCTCCCTATGTTGTCCAAGTTAGGCTTGAGCTCCTTGACTCAAATGATAGTCCTACCTCATCCTCCCAAGTCATTGAGACTACAGGTGTGGTTGACTTACATTTTGTGTGTGTGTGTGTGTGTGTGTGTGTGTGTGTGTCTGTCTGTCTGTCTGTCTGTCTGTTTGACTTACATTTAGAGTGTGTGTGTCTGTGTGTGTGTGTGTGTGTGGTGTGTTGGGTTTTTGCTCTGTCACCCAGTCTGACCTCCAGTTCTTGATTTTCCTTCGTCACTCTCTGGCAGTCTAGGCTTTTATCTGCCTGAGTAGTGAAAGTCTGTTCAGAATTCCATTGGTTTTCTTTTATTAACTCTGTTTCTGTTGATTTTCGGTCTAGTTCCTTTGCTTCCTCATATACTTGGTTACTTTTGTTATACCAAACAGTTTAGATGTTAATATCTATGGAAACAATTGTATGTGTGTCGAGAGTAACAATCTTTTGCCTGAGAAAGTTTCCATTTGCCTCTTTTATTGTCAGAAATTAAGATAATTCAGAACTGGATTGCATTTCCCTTGGGAACCCATCTGCCTTAGGTCTAACTATGCTCTAGAATTGGCTCCAGGAGTAAAACAACCTGAAGGATGAAACTCAACCCTCAGGGCTTCCATCCTATCTTAACGATATCCTTTAGAGGCTAGCTTTTAAACATATCTAAGCAGTTTTTTTAGCATAGCTGTTTTATTCAAGAAAATGTTTTGCCATTTGGAAGAATTGCTGTTCAAAATTTACTGTAACGTTATTTTCATTATGGTAAAATATGATCCAAATAGACTAATAAGTACACATATTGATAGGTCCCAGGTTTCTTTTTTTTTTTTTTGTCTTTTTGAGACAGGGTCTCCCTGTAGCTCCAGCTGTCCTGGAACTTACTATGTAGACCAGGCTGGCCTTGAACTCACAGAGATTCGCCTGCCTCTGCCTCCCAAGTGCTGGAACTACAGGCATGTGCCACCACACCTGGCAGTACCGGGCTTCTTTTAAATAATTAAATTGCAATAAATAACTTGAATATATAAAGTCAGATGTTTAGAATAGTGCCTGAATAGAAAATGCTGTCACATAGAAGGTCAATAGAATGGCCTATAACTTTGAAATAAAAACCTTCAGGTGGAAATTGATAACGTAGAAATGAAGCAAAAATCACATGGCATAATTCATTGTGTCTTTGTGTTTACTTTCACAACTTATATTCCTGTTCTTTCCATTTTTACTATACCCAGAACCTTTGTTCTGGATCTTGTATGAAGGAATGTACAGGTAAGAGGGACCTAGAATTAAGCATATATGAAAGAAATACTTGTTGAATGAATGAAAATATGTGCAGTATTAATAATTCTCTAGTTATTTATTTACTAGTTATAGAAGGAAAATAATGTTAATACTTTGAATTCCTTTTTGTTAAAAAATTATCAATAAATGTTCTTTTCAATTTAGAGAAAAAATAATTCCGAACAAAGTGGGGACATACTGTATCCAGTTTGACTTTATGATGGATAAAGCAAATATGCTCAACAGTGAACAGGTTTGCTTACTTTATTTGTGTACCATGGCATTTACTAAGTTTATAAATGAAGTATTTGGTTTAAAAATGAATTATTGGGTACAAAATAAAAGTGCAGAAGCCCCTCCATTCCTCATGAGACACACATTCCAAGATCTCCAGTGGATTCCTGAAATCACAGCTAGCACTAATTCAATATATACTATATTTCTCCGATATATATGCTTATAATACAGTTTAATAAAGTATACTTGCTAAGAGATTAGCAACAATAATCATAAAATAGAATTATTATAGTAGTATGCTGAATTAAGCTATTGAAAACTTACAAAATAATTATTTCTTTTTTTCTTAATATTATTTTTATTTTATGTATATGCGTGTATTGCCTGCATGTGGGTAAGTGCAATGCCTGAGGACAGAAGAGGCTGCTGTATCCCCTGGAACTGGAGTTATAGACAGTTGTTGGTTGCGATGTGGGTACTGGGATTTGAACCCAGGTTGCAAGATCAGCCAGTGTTCATAACTGCTGAGCCATCTCTCCAGCCCCCAGAATTACAAAATAATTATTTCTTAAAACTTACCATTTAATATTTCCAGGCCATAGATAACTGAAACCATTGAAAGTGAAACTGGATAAGAGCGGGCTTCTATAATGTTGGTCTGATTTTTGTTGTTTTGTTTTGTTGTCCTTTTTTTTGTCTTTGTGCAACAGGGTCTACCTGTAGCCCCAGCTGTCCTGGAACTCACTATGTAGACCAGGCTGGCCTTGAACTTACAGAGATCCGCCTGCCTTTGCCTCCCAAGTGCTGGGACTACAGGCTTTTTTTTTTTTTTAAAGAATTAGAATAGGACAAATTTAAATTCTTTTCAATAGAGCTGATAAAGATTAATTTTTTAATCTGTCTTTATACCAGAGACTCAGTTACTAAGCATTTTTTGTATGTCATGATAAAGTTTATCATTTTTTGTCATATGTGAAAAATTTCAATGAATGCTATTTTAGTTATTGGTAATCTGGGTAGTGGAATTCAAATTAGGTTTAATACGCATCAACTTCATTTAGTTTTTTTTTCAGGCCAGTAAATTTTTAAGGAATTACTTAGTTTTAGGGCTGGAGGGATGGCTTAGCGGTTAAGGGCATTGGCTACTCTTGCAGAGGACCCAGGTTCAATTCTCAGAACCCACATGGCGGCTAACACCCATCTATAACTCCAGTTCCAGGGGACCTGACAGCTACTGACCTCTGCAGGCATTGCACAACAGGAATGTACTTACATACACATAAAATAATAAAGATTTTCTTTTAAAGAGAATTGCTTAGTTTTAGCCAGAAGTGGTGGCCTCTCAGCTCTAATCCCAGTAGTAGGGAGGCAGGTGGATCCCTTGTGTGTTTAGTCTGGTTTGCATAGTGAGTTCCAGGCCAGCCAGGGGCTACCTAGTGAAACCCTGTCTCAAAAAAACAAAACAGAAATCAAGGGTTACTTCGTTTTAAATGACTCTGTTTTAAAGCATTTATTTAAGTATCCAAAAATTAATCTTAACATACCTTCTATTCTAAATTTTAAGCATGAATTACTTTTTAGTATACAAAGGTAGTAGGTTTCATTCTCAGGTTTTCATACATGTATATCATTGTACTTTGCTCATACTCACACCGCCATTTCCCTCTCTTGTCCCCCTCCTTCTGGTCCCCATCATCCCCATTCTCCCCATATACATATATGAGGAATTTAAGAAATTAATGGAAATAAATTTTAGATGGTAATTCCTCATTTAGTGCATGCCATCAATTTTCTTTTCCTCTGAAGTAGTAAAGTATTAATATTAATGCATTGTTAAAACAAATGATTCTTTTGTTTTTAAGGTTATCATTGATGTTTTGCCTAATGAGCCTGTGAAGTTGGTTCCTGACGTTCCACCAGCTACCCCAGCTGTTTCTAATGTTCGTTCAGTTGCCAGTAGGACCTTGGTCAGAGACTTACATCTCACTATTACGGTATTG
This sequence comes from Nannospalax galili, assembly GCF_000622305.1. Classification (NCBI taxonomy): domain Eukaryota; kingdom Metazoa; phylum Chordata; class Mammalia; order Rodentia; family Spalacidae; genus Nannospalax; species Nannospalax galili. The sequence continues at coordinate 956,217 of NW_008339923.1, forward strand.
TCTATATCTTTCTCAAGCACTGCAGAGTTTTAACAAGAGCAACTGTCTTTGATGTTCAGACACAGAATACTTTTTACAGAGTAAGGTTGATTATTCAGATTAAACCTATAAGAAAAACTTGTGTAAATCAGTTAAATATTTATGAACACTTATATCCCAATATGAATGGAGAACGTGTCTTATTTCTGATTTGTGCATGTTCTTCTCTGTCTAGTCTTTGAACAAATTCTAATTCTTTTCCTTTGTGTTTTAAGGATAATTATGGTAATCATACTGGAGTAAATTTGACGGGTGCTATAGTAGCTACCATTAAAGGTTTTAATGAAGAAGATACTGATACCCCACTCTTCATGGGGAAACTTAGAACACTTGAATTTCCTTTTGTGAATGGTTCTGCTGAAATCACGGTGAGTTTTTTGTTTCTTTTCAAGGACATAACCTTTCCTCTCTCTCTGTGTATAAACATGTATAGAGAGATGTTTTGATGTTTACTTCACTAAATTAGAAAATCAATTGAGATGTTTTATTATTTTGCTCTAAGCTATTACACATTGAACTCAGAATTATTACTAAGTAAGATCTCTTCCATATGGAATAGCAAACAGCTTTCTGTAATTCTTCTGACTTTGTCTTTTCAGCTTTAATGACCATATAATGTCTGTTTCACTGTAAAGTTGCTATTAAGAATAGAAACAGAATAAAATACAGGCTAGGTAAAGATTTAATGAATATCAGTCTACCATTGTTAAATTGTTAAATACATTATTTTCTAAAATGAAAATAGTTTATCTTATGTTTTTTAAAATGTTCAGTGCAGTATAAGACCCTCCATAAATAATCATATAATTAAACCTACAGAGGTAACAATGACTAGCAGTTTAGTGCAAAACTCTCCAGAGTTTCTGTATGCACAGTAGTACAGCATACCTGTGCTTGATGTATATGATGAGGGGTATTAATTTTTTTGAGGAATGTTAAATTTTATTAATATAATGGGACCAGGCTTTTATAAGAATCTTAAAACTTATCTTTCTTCATTTTTTAATAAAAGCCTATGTCTAATATACAGATACAGTTTATTTTCATCAGTCCTTGAAACAAATTTATTTGCTTTCCAAAGTTTGTTTTTTTGTTTGTCTTTTTTGAGGCATGGTCTCCCTATAGCCCCAGCTGTCCTGGAACTCACTTTGTAGACCAGGCTGGCCTTGAACTCAGAGATCCCCCTGCCTCTGCCTCCCAAGTGCTGGGATTAAAGGCATGTGCCACCACTCCCGGCTAAAGTTTGTTTTTTATCAAATATGTTTCCATTAGCTTTCTTCTAATTAATAGATTTAGAATGATTGTTAGGTAGAGAGAGAGGGAGGTGGATTGATTTTCTTCAGAAATTGCTGAAAACAATGGATTGGACATAAGACATATATGTATATATTAAACTTTTTAATAGTTATTGCCAGTTGCTTTTTAGTTTATACATCTACCCTTCCGCTTTTGTGTGAGTGTTGTTTCCAGGCTCAATGGAATTTAATATCCTCCTGCCTTAGCTTTCTGAGTGCTGGGATTACAGGAGTGTGCTACCACTCCCAATATGTCTGCTTTCTTACTTGCAACATTAAATGTGAGCAGTTTGTAAAATTCTAATCATATTTCCTATTTAATTTTTTTTTTTTTTAACATTGTGACATAGGTCCATATTCCCACTTGAGATCAGGAAAAAGGACGATTTGAGGGCGTGGGGTCTGAGGCTATAGCTCACTGATAGAATGTTTACCAAGCAAGTTCAAGGTCCTAGGTTCAATCACCAACATCATGGGGGAAATTTTTTTTTCTTTGTTAAAGATTGAACAATTTTCATGTTTTCTATTTTTGAAGGATTGACACTGGAAATGTTCCATCATTTTCATCTCAATCTCATATTAAGATACTAGTACTCACTGGGCGTGGTGGCGCACGCCTTTTATCCCAGCACTCGGGAGGCAGAGGCGGGCAGATCTCTGTGAGTTCAAGGCCAGCCTGGTCTACATAGTGAGTTCCAGGACAGCTGTGGCTACAGGGAGACCTTGTCTCAAAAAGACCCCCCAAAAAGGATACTAGTACTCTTTTGCATAAGTGTTTTGTTTTTTATGGTTTTTTTTTTTTTAGACCTCTGTTTATCAGAAGGCAAATATATTCACAATGCTATCTTCAGTATGCTTAAAGTCAGTCTTTTGATTTGGGACTGGAGAGATAGCTCAGTAGTTGAGAGCACAAACTGCTCTTCCAGAGAACCCACAATTCAGTTCCAGCAAACCCACCGTAAGTGACTCAGAGTTCCAGCTTCTGGGGGGTTCAAGTGCCACTGACCTCAGTGGACACCTGCATTCTCATGCACATACCTACACACAGACACACACCTGTACATTAAAAAAGAATTAAAAGTTATTTTTAAAACCTTGAAACAAACCAAACAATTATTTTTTATCCTTTTCAAATTCATTAATTTTCTTGGAATCTTTATTGAATAGTTCTCTCTGTACCAATAATATTTTTTTCTTACTGCTCATCTTCATATATAATTCCTTGTTACTATACATTGTTTCAGTTATTTTAGGCTTATAAACTGGGAGCCTGCCAGCTGCATTTATCTTAAAGACTTGTTGATCTTTTGGGCAGTACCTGACCAAAACAGTGTTTTCATTAATTGAAGTATTACCAACATTTAAAGCTGTGTAGTTTTTATTTAACAAAATATACTTCTAATTTGGAGAAGTCTAAAGAACTGGAATCACTGTGAAGGTTTTCTTAAGACAGTGCTGTGTGGGAGCTGGACAGTAGCTGCTTCTCCCAGTGTGTCTGTTTTCTAGTCAGTGCTATGCCACACCTTTTAATCTCTTGACATTGATAGACAGCTGCCAGTCACCACTGTTATCAACTTTTCATAGTTGTTTTGTGATTATAGTGGAGAATAAAGTAAGTTTTCCTATACTGTAACAAAAATAGTGTTTTAAAAGAAACAGTAGAGGTAAGTATGTTTGACATGTAGAGTGAGTTGGTACTGAAAGAGTATGTGTAGCCCACTTACTTTCTTTGTTTTCCTATGTCCTGCCTTCTTAGCCTTCCCATTTCCTCCCCATGTGCATTTGAAAAATGCTGTCCATGGGGCTGGAGAGATGGCTCAGCAGTTAAGAGCACTAACTGCTCTTGCAGAGGACCTGGGTTCGATTCCCAGCACCCACATGGCGGCTACGAACTATCCTTAACTCCAGTTCCAGGGGAATCCGAAGCCCTCTTCTGACCTCCGCGACATTGCACGACACGGGTGCACTCACATACATGCAGTCAATACACTCATACACATAAAATAAAAATTGAATTAAATTTAAAAAGAAAAATGCTATCC
>NW_008339923.1:960644-1034698 GCF_000622305.1 Nannospalax galili
TCTAGTTCCAGGGGATCCAATGCCCTCTTCTGTCCTCCACAGGCACTGCACAACATGGGTATACTTACATACATGCAGGCATACCACTCATTCACCTAAAAAAAAAATTTTTTTTTAAGCCTGTGAAGGGTCAAAGATAAGGGACTGTGGGCCACAGTTACAAAATGGTCCTGGGGAGCTGTCAAATCCTAAGGCTGAAGATCCTGATGTCCTTGGGGGCTAGAGAGATGGCTCAGTGGTTAAGAGCACTAATTGCTCTTGCAGAGGACCCAGGTTTGATTCCCAGCACCCACGTGGCGGCTACGAACTATCCTTAACTCCAGTTCCAGGGGAATCCGAAGCCCTCTTCTGACCTCCGCGACATTGCACGACACGGGTGCACTCACATACATGCAGTCAATACACTCATACACATAAAATAAAAATTGAATTAAATTTAAAAAGAAAAATGCTATCCTTATATGCATATTTGAAGTTCAGACAGTGACTTAGCAATTTCTTAGCAGCTGCATATGGAATTTAAACTTCATGTGTGTATGTTTCCTTTTAACCACCAGAGGTCCCTACTATCTCACTGAATAAACAGGAAAGTCTTTAAGTATTGAATTAAATTTAAAAAGAAAAATGCTATCCTTATATGCATATTTGAAGTTCAGACAGTGACTTAGCAATTTCTTAGCAGCTGCATATGGAATTTAAACTTCATGTGTGTATGTTTCCTTTTAACCACCAGAGGTCCCTACTATCTCACTGAATAAACAGGAAAGTCTTTAAGTATTAAGTCCACATTCCCAGTGGTGAGTGTGGATATGCACCTGTGTGTTGTTTGTTCAGGATTTATTTAGGTGGCTTGGTGCTGGGCATTGAACAGAGAAGCTGCTTGTCTTTTATTACTGAGCTATACCCCTAGCCTAGCAGGTGATTTCTTTTCAGGGATGTATGGGAAATGCTGGCCCAGAATAGTTTTTATTTATATGCAAGTGTTCCACATTTTCTTGAAAAGAGTAAGCACTGCTTTGTGCCAAGTCACAATCTGACTTTATAATTTTTCAAATTTGTTTCAAATTTATCTTTTAATAATCTCTGAACTATTGACCTGTTGATCTGGACCTTTCTGACAACTGCCTCATTTTCATTCCTGCATGGATGTTCCATCTCCATGGTATGTCAGATACCTGTTTACACTTGGCTCCAGTTTTGAACTCTTCACCCCTCTTCATTTCCGTTGTTCTGTCTTTTAAAATAGCTGTGCATAAAGGATCACACACTACCAAAGTCTGAAATAGTAGAGGCCTCTTTAAACAAGGCTTAAAAGAAAGAACATATTTTACTGCATTAAAATTAAGCTTTTTGATAATCATATCATGAACAGAATTAAAAGAAGTAAATTATACTGATAGTTTTTGATACATCATTAGTGTTTAAATGTTTAAAGGTTAGTAAATTGGGGAGAAATATTGTCCTATACTTTATATAGATTATTGAACATGGTTTGAAACCCATCAAACTATGCAAAATTAATTTTAAAAGACAATTTAGTAGAAAAATAAATGAGCAAAGCATGAATAATGGATTAGAGCATGTAAGTGATGGATAAAAACAAGAAGTGTGACCTTAGTAACAATACTAAATGTTGACCCTCACCAGGGGAATTGGTGTTTTTATGCATTGCTGATGAAAAGGTAAAATGATATAGCCCCCCCCCCTTAATGGAAATTGGATACTTAGCAAAATAAACTTTTAACTCATTATCCTAGAAAACCCATTTACAGAGAAACTTTGAATAATCTTTGCTGTAGCCTAGGTAATTGTATAAAATTTTAAACTAAGTGTTTATCACCTAATGACTGAGTATTACAGTGCAACTTATCTATATTGTGCATAAAATTTTTAATTGTTAACTATATTTTATGAATTATCAACAAATTGAGTGTTGCATACAAGTTAAAGTATAGAGTATATGACTTCTAAAATAAAACTATTTTTATGTGTACTTAAATTTGTGCATTATACATGGAGATAGCTTTCAAAACTGAATGGGACTTGGACTTGGCTTAATTGTGTCTTAGGTCCTCTATCTTTGGGGAAAAGAATTATGATCTTAAAGTGTATAATTCTATGTCTTGTATTGATCTACAGTATTCTGTCAGTTTAAAGTTTTTAAAATTGTATTCTGAAGAACAAAGCAACTAATATCTCTTCCTGTAGAACATTGGAAAGATAATTTGAGTTAAAAAATATATATAATTGCATCAGTTACTAGTTAAATGCTGTGGTCTGAAGGTAAAGTATGCTAACTTTTTGTGTATTAATGGAAAATAAAGTTTAAAAATCATATCTTGACAGCATTTTCAAGGCCCTATTGTGCTGTCACCTGAGACAGGTGGGTCTACTCCCTTGGTAACAGCTGTAACTTAAACGGAGCTCTGGGCTTTAGGCATTTCTTTGTGATCGTTAATTTTATAACTTCCCCTTTGTTAGCTATTTCACCCTGTTTTAGCTTAAAGGTTTGAATCAAGACAATTTTGTAAGTGGCCATTGATACAGATAAGGAAATATTACTCTTTCTTGTAAACGTCAGTATATTTAATTTTTACATAAGCTATGCTCATGAAATCATTTGGATCTCAAACCAGTACCAAAGGTAAAGTGTTTTATATCTTAAGGGGGGTAATAGCTTAGTAAATCTTTAAAAAAAAATCAGTCAGTGCTTTTCACCTTTAAATTTTACTGCTTATTTTAAAACATGATGGCATATGTAACATTGAAATTTCTCCTTTTTTAAATCTTTTTTTCTCATCCTTTATTTATGCAGAGTCTAGTGCTGGCAGAAAATAGTCCTGGAAGGGATAGTACTGAATATTTTATTGTCTTTGAGCCTCGCCTATCACCTTTACTGAGGACATTAGAGTCATATAGCCTGCCATTTATGTTTTACAATGGTAAGTTTTTGGGAAAATAGATTTAAAAGTCTTATTGTTAATGGTATTTTAGATAACCTTGCTTTGCTTTGAATTAGCATCATATTATATATGACATTTGAAAAGTCAGAAATTTTAAGTTGTGTAAATTTTCTGATTTTTTTTTCCTTAGATGTTAAAAAGCAGCAACAAATGGCAGCACTTACGAGAGAAAAGGACCAGCTCTCTAAGTCCATTATTATGTATAGAAGTTTATTTGAAGCCAACAAGCAGCTTCTTGATGAAATGAAATGTAAGTCATCTTGTATTCCAAGATAATAAAACATTAGGCTTTGGAGTGGTGAGGCAGGAAGTGAAAGCCATCATCTGTTCCTGACGGCAGGTGAAATAATAATTACTACAGAAAGGCGGTGGCGGCTTGCTAGCCATCACTTGGCAGTTTTTAACATGAAGTATTCTTGATTTTAAATAAATGTGTATTCTGCTTCCGCATTATAAAAAGTGTGAAGTTTTATCCTAGAAAGAGGGACCTGTGGACAATTTAAGACTTTTGACGTACTGATTTCTAACATATCTATCTCTGGCTTCTGGCAAAAAATATTTTCAGAAGCCAGGCAAGGTAGCACACACCTTTAATCTCAACAATTGGGAGATAGAGGCCAGCCTGGTCTATGTAATGAGTACCAGACCAGTCAGGGCGATGGAAGACCCTGACACAAAAAAAAAACCCAAAAGACAACAATTATTATTACAAGGAAATAATAAGGAATTTAATTTTAGTCATGAGCAGCATATATTTATAGTTAAGTCATCACTTTATAAAGTTGTTTCAGTTTTGATTAATTAGTCGAGAAACATTTATTGCCTGTCTCACATTTTTCTGTATCTGTATAAGACCATAGGTAAAACATAGTAGAAGCTAAATCAAGTAATGTCAAGTCTTTTGTAGAGCACTATTTTTATAAACTCTTCACTTGGTTCTGAGAACACCTCTTTGCAATTATGTTTAGCTCATGTGTAGATTAAATAAGCACAATCACAAGAGTTTGCAGTATGATACCATGATACCTTCTTTACTGCATTGATTTTGTTTTTCATTTTTACATATTATTGAACCTTAGAATTTATGGCTGAATTTTTAATTTCTTAAGTGGTTATCTTTCAGTTTTCCCTTTTTTTGGTTCTTATGAGATGGGGTCTCCCTGTAGTCCCAGCTCACCTGGAACCTGCCATGTAGACAAGGCTAGCCTTTAAGGACTATAAAAAATGGTTGTAATGTTTTGTTTTTAATTTTAGGCCAAGTTGAAGAAGCAAAATTAAAAGAGGCTCAGCTGCGAAATGAACTAAAAACATATAATATCGATATTCCTGCAACACAACAGGTACAATTCCAAGTTAACATTTAAAAGACCTTCTCTAATTCAACTGCTTGTTTTATTAGGAATGCTCTGGACACTATTGTTTTTATTTTTTATTTTTTACATTTATTTGTTATGTGTGTGTGTGCGTGCATGCATGTGCAGTCCGTATGTGTGCCACAGTGCACAAATGGAGGTCAGAGGACAACTTTGTAGAATCGGTTCTCTACTTCCATCTTGGGTTCTAAGGGTAGTCTCAGGTTGCCAAGCTTATAGGCCAGCACCTGTCCTCTGACCTATGCTAGTGTCCCATGGCACTCATGTACATATACACACAATTTCTTTTTAAATAACACAAAGTATTATGGGGGGGGTCTCTTTAAAAGCTTATGAATTTCTGTGTGTATAATTCAGTTCCAAAGAGGAAGTCTAATTTGGATTTTGTTTGTTTGTTTGTTTGTTTTTTGCCTTTGTTGAGCTTTTGGTTTTGCTTTTGCTTTTTGGGAGACAAGGTTTTGGTTTGTAGCTCAGGCTGGGTTCAGACTCTCACTCCAACTTATGAGTGATGGATTACAGTGGATATCACCAGACTTGGCAAAGGACTAGATTGTTTCTCCTTTCTCCTCCCACTTCCCCTGCTTCTCGTCTTCCTTCTTCTTCTTGTGCATGGAATATGGCACGTGTGTGCAGGAGCTCACGGAGACCAGAAGAAGGTGTCAGGGTACCTGGAGCTAGAGTTAAGGATAGTTGTGAGTCATCCATGCTGGTACTGGGAACAGAACTTGGGTCCTTTGAAGAGCAGGAAGCTCTCTTAACCTCTGAGCCATCTCCCCAGCCTTGTATTTCTTAACAGACAAAAAGAAAAAAATCAGTGAGCAGCTCAGTGGTAGAGCATGTGCTTAGAATGTGTAAGACCCTAGGTTAAATCCCAGCATTTCCCCATTTCTTCCACAAAAATGGCATTCTATCTTTCGGAATATAGCTCAGGGACAAAACACTTACCTAGCATGCACATAGTCCTGGGTTTGTTTCCCAGCACCCCCCTAAAAAAAGAAAATGATAGGAAAAAAAATTCAGTGGGATATATGATAGGCATTTTCTAGTACTATTATCTATAGTTTTGTTGTTTATAAAGTAGTGCCTAGTTGAATAACTATGTTCTGAAGTACTCCAAAGTATTGGGGATTTTTTTTGGTCCTTGGCTACCTAGTATAATTGACCTTGTAGATTTGTCTTTATAAATTACAGATACCTCATATTGAAGGACTTTTGAAAAGAAAGTTAACAGAACAGGAAGAACTAAAGAAAAAGCCCAGAAGATCGTGTACTCTTCCTAACTATACTAAAGGCAGTGGAGATGTTTTGGGAAAGGTTTGTGATTTAAGCCTTTTCAGAAATTCTACATTCTTGTTTTGCTGAAAATATGTTACCTAAAAATGATATGATAATGTAGTTTCTTTGCAGTTTTTAAGTTTTTCAAGTAAGACACCTACTTTTAATGCCATTATAGGAATTTGTCAGTTTTAAGCTACAGTCTCTTGAGAGCTGTGGCAGAGATTGTCAACATCCTAGTCAAAGCTTATCGTCTACTTAGAAATGCTTCATATCACAGAGCCTTATGGGAAAGTTGCACACTTGTAGATGTCTGAAGTTAAGAGGCACAGCAGAAAAGAAATAGCAGAAGGTTTCTAAGCATGAGGTCTAACCTTAGCAAATCCCTAGAATTCAAGAAAGTGACAACAAAGGAAACTATTTGGGGGAGAAAGTGCCGTTCGTTCTTCCTTTCTGCCTTTGGTAGCAAACATATTACTTCTAGTTACAGGTGAAGAAATTGAAGTTTAGGAAACTTGGATAACTTGTTCATATATAATTAAGCATAGTACTTGGATGTGAACCAGTCCCTCATTCCAAATTCATGGTAGTTCATGCACTTGCTTCAAAAGTGAGCTACACTGAAAGCAGGGATGTACAGCACACTGGTGACCAAAGCCATGCTAGTGTCTTACTCTGCAAATTGAATTTTAAAGCTTTATTTTTATTATTTTTATTTGTATGTGTTTATGTCTGTGTGTGTGAGTGAATGCTCCATATGTGGTGGTGCCGACACAGACCACAAGAGGGCATCAGATCCCTTGGACCTGGAGTCACAGATGGTTGTGAGCTCCCTGATGTGGGTGCTGGGAACTGAACTTGGGTTCTCTGGAAGAGTAGTATGTGCTCTTAGCCCCTGAGCCATTTCTTCAGCCCCACAAATTCAAATTTTAAAAAGTGTACATTCATAAACTGAAAAGCAAGATGCTAGTATGCAATGTTTTTAAATGAATCAACTGATAGAAACAGTTCTATAATTGTAAACTTGGGAATATGTATGGATACCTGTAAAATGGTTCACTCAATACAGAATTCTTATTTGATATGTAAGATTTTCTACCAATATATAAAATAACTCTCAAGAAGAGAAATATAGTCTCCATATGGTGACAATGAAAATTAATTTTATTCAGTTTCTCCACTCTCCCCTCAGAAGTACCGACCAGGCCCTTCTGTCTGACCGCTAAGAGAAAACATTCCAATCCACCCAAATCATCCTTAATCTTTTTGCCTAGTTTCTAAAAAAAATTCTTCTTAAGCTGGGTGTGGTGGCGCACGCCTGTAGTCCCAGCACTTGGGAGGCAGAGGCAGGCGGATCTCTGTGAGTTCAAGGCCAGCTTGGTCTACATAGTGAGTTCCAGGACAGCTGGGGCTATAGGGAGACCCTGTCTCAAAAAGCCAAAAAAAAAAAAAAAAAAATCTTAGCTTTTACTAAAACTAGAAGAAATAATAGTAGAAGTAAGTGGGGAACATTGGGAGATTTCACCTCAGACCTTTACATTGTAATTAGTTTTATCAGTTAAATACATCAAGTAAGTGGGACTTCATTTTTCTTTTTACACATATATAATTTATTTTGTGTGTGTGTGTGTGTGTGTGTGTGTGTGTGCGCGCGCGCACGCGCACATGTGTGGTGGTGAGAGGACACTTTCAGGAGTCTGTTCTCTCCACCATGGGTTTGCTAATTGAACTCAAAGGTACATGTGCACATGTGTTGTACGTAGAAATAATTGTTATGCTTCTCTTAATCTTTCTGCATTCGGATAGAACACTTTTTTTTCTTCATCTTTCATATCATTTACATTTGCTAGGCACCCTCCACCCCCGCAAAACAACAACCACCACCATACCTGCCTTCTTCCTATCTTCTCCCCTCTCCAACCCCCATGCCTCCCCAGTGCTGAGGATTGAATTCAGGGTCTTACATATACCAGGCAGCATTACACCACTGTGCTACACCCTCAGCCTATATGTCTTAATGTCTTATTTTCTTCCTTTTTTACATTATACTTCTTGTAAATCAGTAAAAAGGGCAGTGGCATAGATCATCATTGCTTAGGAGGTTTGTGCTACCAGATCAGATGAAAATAAATGGTAGATGTGATTCTTCCAGCAACAATGCCTGAGGCTTGGGAGCTGGCCACAATATCCAAAGCTTAACAGGCTTTAGTCGGAGCTACTTATTACTGAAGCAAGTATTTTTATTTGTAGCATTTAGATTTATTTCCTGATAGAAATGTAAATATTTATATCAAATGTATGTTTAATTGAATCTTGAAACTCCATTATTTTATTGCTATTGAAATTTACTTTATGATTGTCAAGATTTCCCTAAAAGATACTAAAATGTGGGGGGAGAATGTATCTTTAACTGACAAAATTTCCATTGTTATTCACTTATTTTGTAAATTTTTTAGAGGTTAATCTGTAGAGATTTTTTTTTCAAAAGAATTTAACAGAATAGACAATCTGCTTTTAGATTAAATAATTTGATTTTGTCTCTTTTGTTTACTATATTCAAAATAATGTATTTCTATAACTTTTGAAGGGATTTTTATTTTTCTTTGTTTTGGGGACACAGAGACTTGCAGTGTAGTTCAGCCTAGCCTTGAATTTATGATTCTCCTGTATCAGTCCCCCAAGTGCTGGGATTACAGGTGTGTGCCACCATACTAGGCTGAGAATTTCTTTAAATTCATGTTTCAAATGGGTGTTTTCAGGAGGATTTTTTTTTTTTTTTTTTTTTTTTTTTTTTTTTTGGTCCGGTGTTAAATTTTAAAAATATGTTTAATTTTTAAATTTCCGCTTGTTTTTATTAAAATGGCTTTAGATTGCACATCTAGCACAAATTGAAGATGATCGAGCTGCAATGGTTATTTCTTGGCATCTGGCAAGTGACATGGACTGTGTGGTCACCCTAACCACAGATGCCGCTCGTCGGATCTATGATGAAACCCAAGGTCGTCAGCAGGTGTTGCCCCTTGATTCTATTTATAGGAAAACTCTTCCAGATTGGAAAAGGTTAGAAAAAGTGAAAATGTTTTCTTCTGAAATATTGGTCCTATGTAGTGCTGGGGATTGAACCCATGGCCATGTTGAGTCTGAGTTATACTACGTTCTCAATCTGCTTTTAGAGTAAATGATTTGATTTTGTTGATGTAGCAGACTGTATTTGAATTTCTGCTTTCCTTCACATCCTAACTCATACCCTTTGCGGGCCATATAAAGCTTGGTTCAAGAATCTGAAAAAGTTACTGGTCAGTACTTGTACACATTTATAATTTTTTATTTGTTTTGTTAGCTTTTCTTTCTAGTCTTTTAAGGTGAATATTTTAAAATAGGCACACAGTATTTACAAGATACAAAAAGATTTCGATTAAAAATGCCTGGTTATTTTCCATGATTTTCTCTAAAAACATTTTGAAAAGTAAATGTAGTAGCACGTTAGACAAACTAGATTTATTAATTCTTACATCTTCCTGGCTGTTAATCAGTACCATTTTAGACAGCATAAGAATTCGTAACAAGTCAGAATTGCTGTGTTGATAAATGGAATACTAGGGGTGGGGGAGGTGTGTGTGCAGGTACATATGTATGTGCATATATGTGGAGGCCAGAGGTTAATCTTGGGTATCATTCCTCAGGAATCATCCCTCTTGTTTTTTGAGACAGGGTTTCACTGGCCTTGGGGCTCACAGATCCTACTAGGCTGACTGACCAGTGAGCTCCACAAATCTGTCTCCACATCCCCAGTAGTGGAATTACAAGTTTATGCTACCACACTCAACTTTTTCAGCAGGGATCAAGCTCAGTTTCTCATGCATATGCAGCATGTGCTTTAACTAAGCTATCTCCCCATCCCCTAAGGTAATACCTTTTATCAGAAAAAAATTTCCCTTTAGCTAAGCCTCTTTTATCTTGACTGTCATCACTGAAGACCCAGTGTTTTAAAAGGTGGCTGGTAGCTGCAGGGGCTAGAAGAATGGCTTAGTAAATAAAGTGCTTGCTGTACATGAGGACTGAGTTCAAATCCCCAGTGCTTACATAAAAAGCTAGATGTGACACCCATTTGTAATCCCATTGCTGGGGAGGCAGAGACAGAAGGAGGATCCCTGGGGCTCACTGCCTGCCAAGTTAGCCAAGTCATTGAGTTCCAGGTTGATGAAGATACTGTATCTCAAAAAACAGAGTGAAGAGCAATTGAGGATCTCCACACACAGGTGCCACCTACACATGCACATGTAGACACCCTTCCTACTTCTACTCCCCCCCCGCACCCCTTAGAGTGAAGAGCAATTGAGGATCTCCACACATGCACATGTAGACACCCTTCCTACTTCTACTCCCCCCCCGCACCCCTCTCAAAAAAACTTGAGAACTGCTGTACTCATGAACTCAGAACACCTATGCATGCCTGCCCAAGAAGTTTATAAGATTAGCCTGGCATCATGCCTTTAATCCCAGCACTTGATAGGCTGAGGTAAGTGGATCTCTGTGAGTGAGGCCAGTTTGGTCTTCATGAGGAGTTCAGGGAGTTCCAGGCCAGCCAGGGCTACACAGTAAGACCCAAAAAAAGATCAAGCCAGTCAGCATTGTAGTGTGCAGCAGGGAGGGGCTTACCAGCCTGGACCCCTAACTGTTGACAGTAAATGGTTTCTGGAAGAGGAGGAGTTAGTTTTCTTTGAGTATGTGGCCCCTCATAGGTTGACCATACTTAAAGTAGCTGACCCCATGCCCATGAATTTATGGGCAGCACAAATTGGACTTGGTAGATTTTTTTCTTTTTCTTTTTTTTTTAAAGAGGAGGTAAAGAGGTGGATTTGGGAGGGAGTGGAGAGATGGGAGTGGATTGGGGAGGCGTATGTGATCAAAATACATTTCTGAAATTCTCAAAGAATTAGTTAAAATATATTTTAAAACGGTGTAGGGAAAGAATGAATTTGGTGTTTAGAATTAAAGTTTGCTCTTTTCCTGTTGAGTATCTTGCCGCTCCCTGTTGACGGGAAGTGAGCTTCACTTTTTGTTGAGAATAACTTGTTAAAACTCTCTGCCATCTGCTTGTTCTCACATATGAAAATCCTGTGTCACAAATCATCCACTGTCTCAGAAATGCCACTGGTACCCAAGCCTTTAGTCAGTCTTTCTATTCCAGGAGGGACAGGGGTTGAAGGTCTTGAAGCAACTTCTCTTGCCCACGTTTCAGTCTTGGGCCTTGCCACTTCCCGTATGCATTCTCTGACCACTGTCCAGTGAGGCAGTCTCATCTGACACTAGCTTCAGACATTCCCTGCCTTTTTCTTTTCCTTGTCAGACTAAGAGCAGCTAGCCTTTATTGCTACTGCAGATAGGCATAGTAGGATGGATAACATTAAGGAGGATTTATGTTTGTTCTTTGAAGCAGTTGGGGTTTAACATAAATTTTAAGTGCAGGTGTACGGAGAAGAGGAGGGAGAGACATGTAAGAACAGAACAGTAATATACCCTGGACTCTCAAGAGCCACTGAAACAGTTAATTTCATATGGAGATTCCATTTCTAGGGCATAATACCTGATCCTTTAGGAATATTAGTGGCTGGAAGGGAGGTGATAATTTGGTCAAGTGATATGCATATATTCAATGTTTTTCTTGTTATTTTTAGTTATGTATGCTTTATTTAGTGCCCCCTCCCCCCTTTTTTTTTTTAATTCAGACCTCTACCTCATTTCCGAAATGGTAAATTACATTTTAAACCCTTTGGAGATCCAGTGTTTGCTCGAGATTTGTTAACATTTCCAGATAATATTGAACATTGTGAAACAGGTAAAAAGACATTGTTGTATCTTTGTTTTGTTCAAATATTACATTCATTATACAGATTTATAAATTACTAATTATGAAAAATTATGTTCTTTACAAGTACTACTTTATCAATATTTAATTCTGTATATTTTTAATTCTATTTAATTCTATATATTTTTTGATGTCTTTAGTTTTTGGTATGCTGTTAGGAGATACCATTATTTTGGATAATCTGGATGCAGCCAATCATTATAGAAAAGAGGTATGTATTTCATTTCTTTTAAAATCTGTAGCTCTGATTCTGGATTATTTTTAAATGTTAGTATATTACAGCCGTACATAAGTTATTCCAGTAGCCAGGCCTTGCAGTGCACATTTGTGAGGCCAGCCTAGGATACATAGCAAAACTCTGGTGATACATAAGCAAATGGCTGGACTTGTCAAAACCAATGTACATCTTTCAGATTGATAGGATCAACTTGGTACAAATTAAAATGATGTGAGTTTGCAGGCTGTGGAGTTGTCTGAAACTCAAGTAGTATCTGTTACTGGCAGTATTGAGAAAATGATAGTCTCAGATAATATTGGTGAAAATAGGACTTGGTGTATCAGTTTTCTGGGGTGGCTGCCATATCAAAACACAATAGACTGTGTAGCTCAAACAGTAGAATTTTTTGTCTCATAGATCTGTAGACTTGAAAGTCCAAATTCAAGACTTTCTTCTGAGAACTGAGTGAAGGCCTCTCACCCTTCCTTGTGGCTGGCTTCTCCATGCCTCTTCATGTTTACCTGTCACTGTCCAAGTTTCCCTCTTGTGATAAGGATAGCAGTGATACTGCCCCAATAACCTCATCTTAACTTGGTTATCTCTGTAAAAATACTGTCTCTAGGCTTGCTATGGTTGACTCATGCCTAAAATTCCAGCACTTAGAAAATGAGGTGAAATGATTGCTCTAAGTACCAGGTCACAATCTTGTCTACATAGTAAGTTTCATGATAGCCTGGGGTATACTGTTGAGACCCTTTCTCAAAATAAAGATTGCATCCTGAGTTTATAGGGATGAGAATTTTAGCATAAGGACTTTCAGGAAACATGGTTCAGTTTATTATCACCTTTGAAGTTAGCTATACTCACCAGCTTTGAGCACCTTTGGAGGGGTGTTAGCCATATGTCTTTTGGTTATTTTTTGTCAGGTAATAAATACCCTTTTGAGTTAGCAGGCTTTAAACAATACATTCTCATACCTCTGAATTTTTGTCAGGGTTGTTAGCAGTGCTGGTTAGTTGCATTGGGATGGTAGAACACTGCCAAAATTCCTACTCAATGTAACTGGCATTTAGTGCTAATTGCCCTATAACTGGGCAGCTGGTATTGTCCAAGGGTTCAGTTGGGGCTCTCTGGAAAGGTGGTTGTTCTCATCCACTAGGATGAGATAGGATAGGATAATACCATTAAGAGTTTTAGAAATGGGGGCTACAGAGATGGCTCCATGGTTAAGAGCACTTGTTGGTCTTGCAGAGGACCCAGGGTCAGTTCCTACCACCCACATGTGACTTTGGGCAGCTAACAACCATCCATAGTTCCAGTTTCACAGAATCCAACATCCACTTCTAGTGTCCATGGACATTGCATAAACATGGCACAGTTACAAACATGCAGACAAAATATTTATTCACATAAAATAAAATACTGTTTTCTTTTTAAGCATTTAAGCTGGGCATGGTAGCACATGCCTTTAATCTCAGCACTGGGGAGGTAGAAGCAAGTGGATCTCTGTAAGTTCCAGGCTAGGGCTACAGAGATACCTTGTCTTTCTTAAATTTAAAAGAAAAAAGAATTTAGAGTTTAGAAATGGACAGGGAAATGGCTTAGTTGTACAATGTTTGAAAGGAGACTAAGTTCATTACCTAGAACCCATATGCAAACACCAGGCATGGTGATTGCAATTGGAATCCCAGCACTGGGGGGTGAAGATAAGAGGATCCCTGGAGCCTGGTTGCCAGTCACCATAGTCTATGTGGCAAGTTCCAGGCCAGTAAGAAACCATCTCAACAGCAATAACAGAAAGGTGGATGTGGCACCTGAGGAACAACACCTAAGGTTATTTTCTGGCCTGTATTTGTCTATGTGCTTGCAAACTCACATGTCTGTATGTGTGTACACAGACAGGTTTTAGAAGTCCTGGTGTGCACAGTGGTATATACCTATTTTCCCTGTACCTGGAAGCTGAGGCTAAAAATCACTTCAGACTAGGAGTTTGAGACCAACCTAAGCAACTTTAGAACACCTTCTCTCAAAAAAAAAAAAAAAAGGAGCTGGGGTGGAGTTAAAAGTCCTTTAGATCTAGAATAGTGCTATCCTTAACTCGATTTTGACCATGAGACCACACTTTGCTAGTGTCATGCTGAATTTTATTTTAATCCTAAAAATGGCCATTTCTTTTCCATGAACATTTTCTTGGCTCTACAAAGGATGAAAAACAGTTGTGTTTTCTAACCCAGAACTACCAGATTAGAAATATTCTCTTGAAATTATTCTTTAGGACTTAATATTTCCTGCCGGGTATGGTGGTCCAAGCCTTTAATCCCAGCACTTGGGAGGCAGAGGCAGGCGGATCTATGTGAGTTTGAGGCCAGCCTGTTCTACACAGCAAATTCCAGGCTAGCTGGGGCCATGGGGAGGCCCTATCTCAAAAAGACCAAAAAAATAAAAAGAATATGAATAATTGGTAATAGGAAACTTTAGAAACTGTCTAAATGCCTATCAAAGGTTGAACTGCTCCATTGAAGAAACAGTAGGCCGGGAAGTAGCTGTTAAAGAGTGTATGCTTTAACAAGGAATTTGTACAAAAAAATCTTATTGATGTCTGAGGTTCATGGTTTAGTCCTCAGCACTAAAAAAATGAAGGTGGGGGGCGGTGATCTGGAAGAAGACCCTCCGGAAGGCTCTTGTAAAAATCGCATAAAGTAATACATTGAAAGCATTTAGCAAAGAACTTAGAATTTGGTAAAGTGTCAGGAAGGATATAAGATCTTCAATGTCACATATCCTTTAGTAAACAAGGAGTATTCATTTGGCAGAGCATGCGTTGCTGGAAATAAAACCCAGGGTTTTGCATTCTGAAATGTGCTTTGCCTCTGACCTATAATCCAGTCCCAAGAAGTAGCAAATAGTATTACTAAGTGTGGTGTGAGAGGCCTGGAAATGCTAGGAGGAACATGTTGAAATTATTATAGACCTGCAAGTTATTGTAATTTGAAGTGAGTAAGAATGTTTACAGTTATAGAAGCAAGACAGGCTAGTTAAAAATATGAGACAGTAGTCTTTAATACTGACTTCTAGAATTATAGCAGTCTTAAAGATCATCTGGTCTCAATATGAGAAACCTTAAGCTTGAAACAAGTATTGTATTTGCCTCAAGTCTAGTAGTACTAATTCAGAGCAGAAATAGAGCTAGTCAGAGCATTTTCTCATTGCACGTGCTAAAGAAGCAGTAGTTGACCCAGGGTATGATGGCACATACCTTTAGTCCCAGCACTTGGGAGGCAGAGGCAGGTGGATCTCTCTGAGTTCAAGGCCATCTTGGTCTACATAGTGAGTTCTAGGCAAGTTGGTGCTACAGGGAGACCCTGTCTCCAAAAAAGACCAAAACAAACAAACGAAAAAAAAAAAAAGAAACAGTAATTCATCTTAAGCATGGAAAACTAAATTAGTGATACTGTTGATAATTAATTACACAGCCAAGTGAGGAATAGTATTGAGCATTTTCATGAATGGTTCTTTATAAATCTAACAATAGCTGTTATAAACTGTTCGAGAAAGTAGTTCAGGGTGGAAGGACTGCTGTGACCTGGTAATAACTGGTGCTGTTATATGTCCTTGATTATGAAATAGAAAACATACCTCACTAAATGCTAGGACAGTATGCATTAATCTGTTGAGAGAAGATGAGAAGCTTACCAGTGAGGATAAAGTCAGCAAATAGGATAATAACTGAAAAATCCTAAGTATTTAGATCAGATATTTAGATACTATGAAGCATTGTGTGGTATGCTATTAAATGTTGAATGGAAAGGGGACAAGGAGGTCCTTGGTTTGTAGCTTTTTCTAGTTCTTAGGATGTAAATATTCATATTACGGCTGCTTTCCTGCTGCCTCTATGAACTAATTGAATGTGAAGTTTGGGAAACCTGGCTTTTAGAGCCATCTACACACTACCTGCAGTATACTCACAGTACAGTGAGGGCTGTACAAAGAACTAGACAAATCAGACAGCTATACAGAAAACGTGATATGCTTTTCTGGTGTCTGAATTTGTGAATTGGAAATAAAGTAAGAATGTTAAGTGGAGGTTGGAATATAGAAAGGGCAACAACACTGAGGTCAGATTGTTCCATTAAGCAGGTTTCACACCTTTGAGGGACATAGAGGCCAGTAGACAAAACCTGGGCTTCCGACAGTGTGGGGAATTAGGATAAATAAATAAATTAGGATAAAGAAATAAACCTGACAGCTAGATCTTCACACTGGACTGCTTTTAGGAACTTCCAGAAAATAGTCTCTCTTAAACTTTGGCATGAAATGGAAAAGAAAGAAAACAATTAAATCTTATCCTAGATAATTCATTGGCATAAACTGGCCATGCTGTCTGTTTGCAGCCTACACTCATAATATTTGAATGTTCTGAAAAAACAAGATAGACATTTGGTTCTTATGGTGCTAACTAGAGGATACTTACGTATTTGATCAAAACAAGCAAAGACTTTATTGGAACTGAAATAGTTTCCATATTAAAAATGAGAGCAAAATTTTAAAGTATGAATTAATATAGTTAAATAGAAAGGTTGAAAAATGAGGAACGAGCACTTAAAAATCAAACAGCTCTTCTAAAAATAGAACGATAATGAATAACTATGCAGACTTAGGAATTAGTTAATTGGAAAATGGATCATAAAATTTTTCCAAACCACAATCTAGAAAGGAAAGAAAGAAGTTGAAGAGAAGGAAGGATACTCCTTTAATCACAGTACTTAGCAGGAAAATTGTGAGTTCAAGGTCTTCCTTAACTACATAGGGAATTCCCAACCTCAGATAAATGAGTCCTTGTCTCAAAAAGAAAGGTTAAAGAGACATGGAGAATAAGAAAATTAACAAATCTAATGAGAACGCCAAGAGGAGAGGTAGGAAAAGATTATAGACAATATTTGAAAAACTAATGGATTAAAATGTAGTATTGATAAACAATAACAATCTTTTTATTAACAGCTGGGTGTGGTGGCACACACCTGACTCTAATCTCAGCACTGCAAAGACCGAGGCAGGAAGGTGGTTCAGTTTGAGGTCAATAGATGGTTCAGCAGGTAAAGGCACTTGCTTTCCAAGCTTACCAACCTGAGTTCCTCTGGGTCCTACATGATAGAAAGAGAGAATGAACTCCCACAAGTTGTTCCCTGACCTACACACACACACTGTGACACATGTGTGCACATACACAAATAACTTATTAAGCATATGTGACTAAAATAGGTGTGGTATTTGTTTCTATAATTGATGTAACATATTTCTTTCCAAGTTGTATTTGGTTTGAAATTTTTATTTGTTTTGTTTTAAGACAGAGTCTCACTGTGTAGCCCTGGCCAGCCTGGAACTCATGTAGACCAGGCTGGCCTTGGACTCAGAGATCTGCCCACCTCTGCCTCTAGAGTGCTGGGTAATATTAAACATATGCACCACCAGGTCTGGCTCCTTCAAGTTTTGAATGAAGTATAATTGTTTCAAAATTCTTCTGAGGGGCCTGGAGAGGTGGCTCAGTGGTTAAGAGCACTGACTGTTCTTGCAGAGGACCCGGGTTCGATTCCCAGCACCCACATGGCGGCTACGAACCGTCCTTAACTCCAGTTCCAGGGGAATCTGACACCTTCTGACCTCTGCGGCATTGCACAACACGGGTGCACTCACATACATGCAGGCAATACACTCATACACATAAAATGAAAATAATAAATAAAAATAATTTTTAAAAAAATTCTTCTGAGAAAAGATATATATGACATTCCTTGGTACCACTATTAAGTTTTTGTTATTTCTGTCTAAATTCTCCATGCATTTATACATAGATCACTTCTGCTTTTTATTGACTACCCCTTGCCTGTAACCGCTAAACATTATAAATATTCTCCAGAGTTCTTGAATGTCCCGTTGTTCACTCACAGAACTTGCAGAAATATATCTTGACCTTTCCCCCGCCCCAGTAGAGTAAGGTAGAATCATGAAATTGAGAGAGAATTGAAAGACTGTCCGCATAACAATTGTATTTTCGGAAGTGTTACAAAAGAGAGCCAAACTATCCTTTTCTACTAAAGTTCTGATTGTCTTCTCCAGGATTAACTACTGTGTTAAAAAGGGAGTAACAAGTCTGTAAACTTAGATGTGTATTATTAAGATGATAATAAACCCTTAAAAACGTCCTGAATCTTTATAAATGGATAGCCCATGAACCTGGTCTTATAAATGGATAGCCCATGAACTCGGTCTCGGTCTCGGTCTCGGTCTCTCTCTCTCTCTCTCTCTCTCTCTCTCTCCTCTCTCTCTCGCTCTCTCTCTCGCTCTCTCTCGGTGTAGGCGTTCGTTTGTATATGCATTCACATTGCATGCATGTGCACATGTGTGTTAGAGGCCAGAGGTCAGTTTTGGGTGACTTCCTCAGTTGCTCTGCCCCCTGATGTTTTGAAACATCTCTCACTGAATCTGGAGCTCATTGATGCTAGACAGATGGCCAGCAAGCTGTGGACCCTCATGCTTATGCAGCTTACAATTAAGCAGTATTTTGCTGACTGAGCATCTTCCCAGCCCCTGGTTTGTATTTTTCCTGTCTCTTTAAAATACATAATCCAAACCAAAACCAAGCAATTGTTATAATTATTTTACCAAACCAAATAATTTTTTTAAATTTGTAAATGGCTTGTTCACTAAAAACTTTAATTTCCTTAGTCAGTTTGTTGCATTTAAATTCTTTAAGTGCCCACTTAACACAAATAAGAATAAAAAGAACGAAGCAAAATAGTAAATAGAGGTGCAATTTGGTGAAAGAGCAGATATGAAGTACCTCTGGAATTTCCTTTTTTTAAAGATAAAGTTTTACTTTATCTTTTATTCATAAAATTCAGATACTATTTACACTTTACTGTTAGGATTGGATTAGATATTTAGAGTGTTCTAAGTTATAGTTTCTTCAGTCACTTTTGTGAACAGGTAGGTGGTATATACATGTGTGTGCACACAGAACCCAAAGGAAGATATTAGGTGTCCTCCTATAATCAGACTTCACCTTATTCTCTTGAGACAGGGTCTCTCACTAAACCTGGAGCTCACTGTTTTTTGGTTAGGCTGGCCAGTCAGAAAGCACCATTGATTGTCTTGTGCCCACACCCTCCCACCTCCAGCCCTAGGGGTACAGATGAGTGCAACCATGCCTAACTGTTTTACATAGGTGCTAGGGATCCAAACTCAGATCCTTGAACTTTCTTGACAAAGCACTATTACCCCTCAGCCATGTCCCCAGCCCCTTCAGTTTCTTAATGTGTGTATTCTATTTATGTGGGTATGGTCTCCTACCCAATTTAATGCACTCAATTTAATGTATATATAATACAGCATGTAGAGTCTGATTAATGTCCCCAAATGTCCTTCAGTGTGGCCCATCAGAAGTCCCATCCGTGTAAGACACTGTCTCTCCCCCTCCCAGCAGCTATCAACTGCCAGAAGTTCTTTAGGTTGGGCTGGGGTTTCTTACCTCCCCATGCTGGAGTTTTGTCTGGTTTGAACTTGCTTAGGACCTGTGCATGATGTCACCGTTGCTGTGAGTCCATATAAGTAACTGATGAGCCTCCTGGAAGATTCTGCTTCCTTGTGAACATCCACCCCTTTCCGCTCTTAGAATCTTTCTGCCTCCTCTTTCATAGTGTGCCCTGAGCTCTGGGAAGCAGAGATTTCAAATAGGTGTCCTGTTCAGGGCCAAACACTCTGCTGTCCCTGGTTCTCTGCACATTGGCCAATTGTGTCATTTTCTGGGTTTCATTTGCTGCATAAGGAAACTTCTCTGGTGAAAGTTGAGAGATGCATTCATCTTATGTGTAGAAGTTGCATTGAAGATGTGTCACTTTAAGATTAAGCATCTCACAGACACTCTGCATTTGGCTAGTTCAGGAATTCTGTAATAGTCTCTGTTGCAAAAAAAAAAAGCTCCTTTGATAAAGGTTGAAAGGTATATTTGTCTATAAATATGAAAATGCATGTTTAGAATAAAGTAAGAAATTACATTGGTCTAGGGATATGGCAAAAGTGGGTTTTTCTCTACGATCTGTGACCTCTCTGGCATGTGTATTTGGCTGTTTATGGTACCACACATGAGTTCCCTCCCATTGAGTGGGCCTTAATTCCAATTAGACAGCTGTTGATTACCCCCAAGATAAAAGTGCCACTACTGCACCAATAGCAATAGTTTACTGGGCCAGTCATTATTGTTTATTAAGCTTTACAGCTGGGTAGGACCATTGATTGGCTTTCTCCCTTGGAAGCTTACATAGTATCCCCTGATACCATGAGAGATAGTCTTCAGGGAGGAGGCTTCCAGGTCAGTTTAGCTTGATTGCTCTAAGTCCTGTGTCTGAAGTGTGGGCTGTCTTCAGCAGTAGGGTAATACTCAAGTTGTTGGTCAGGGTAATCCAAGAAACTCCCAGAACACCCCAGTTCAGTTTACACATCATTAGCTTATTAATTTTGTGAAAATATTACCATGACTATGTCATTTCAAATCTGAGATTTTCATAATTTTCCATTTATTTAACCTAGGTTGTTAAAATTACACATTGTCCCACACTGCTGACTAGAGATGGAGACCGAATTCGAAGTAATGGAAAATTTGGGGGCCTTCAAAATAAAGCTCCTCCAATGGATAAACTTCGGGGAATGGTCTTTGGAGCTCCAGTACCAAAACAGTGTCTGATCTTAGGTGAACAAATAGGTAAGTTGAATAAGTATCACCCCCCACACCCCCTACTTTTTTTTTGAGACAGGGTTTTATATATCCTAAGCTAGTCTGGAATTCACCATATAGTCTAGGATGACCTTGAACTTCCTGATCCACCTACCTCCACCTCTGAGTATTGGGATTACAGATGTTTACCCTCCTACGCTGAGTTTGTTTTTCAGTGCTAGAGGTTGAACCTGGGATCTTCTATATGTTAGGCAAGCATTCTACCACTGAGCTACATTCCCAGCTGAATGAGTATCTAAATGCAATTTCTGATGTGATTTTAACTTTGTATTTAAGGGTTTATATATGTAGAATCTAACATGAAAAATTAACCAGTGCACTGGATAGCTTGTCAACTTGACATATCTGGAAAGAGGAACCCTCAGTTGGAGAATTGCCTGTCAGTTTGGATTATCCTGTATGAATCTCTGTGAGGCATTTTCTTGATTTTTGAGTGATATGAGAGGGTCCAGCCCACTGTGGGAGGTTCACTCCTGGACAAGTAGTCCTAGATTGTACAAGAAAGCAGTCTGAGCACAGGCCAGAGGAGCAAGTCAGTAAGCTTGGGATTCCCTATTTCAATTCCTGCCTCCAGGACCTTGCCCTGGAGAATGAACTGTGATTGAGCTGTGTAAACCAAATAAATCCTAAGTCATTTTTGGTCAGAATTTTATCACAGCAGTAGAAAATAACTAGGATAACCAGTAACTAATGTAAATCCTTCTGACCATAGGTGGGTCTATTCTCCCTCCCTCCCTCTTTCCTTTACTGAGTATGTTGCAATGGAGCAGTGGTGTAGAGAGTAACTTGGGAAACTCAGGTGCTACCTGCCTCTTTTTACTCTGTAAGAATACACTGTCCTTACTGAATTAGTAGTTTATTAGATAATCCTAACATTTATTTTTCTCTCAAAGTGTGTGACTTTCTAGAATATAAGAATTTTTGAACCAGCCATAGTGGCATGTGCCTATAGCACCAGCTACTTCGGGAGAGTGAAGCAAGTAGATCTCTTGAGTTCAGGAATTTGAGGCTAGTCTGGGCAAAATAGCAAAACCCCATATCAAAAAACTATGTATTTTTTCTTACAGTATGTGCTGTGGACCCTTCCCCCACCACTGTTTTCTCTTCTGCAGGCTGTTTCCTAGTTGGCCAATATTACTGTCTGTGTTTCTCATTGTTATCTTTCTACTAATTGTAATATACACGTGCCATAAAATTTGCCATCTTAACTATTTTCACAGGGCAGTTCAGTAGTGTTAAATGTATTAACATTGCTGTACAATGTCTCCCAAAATGCATTTGCAAAACTGAAACTTCATACTCATTGACTAGTAACTTCCCATCTCTTATCTCCTAGCAGTCATTCTACTTGGAATTCTCTTTTGATTTGGCTATTCTAGATAACCCTGGAAATGGAGTTGCATGTTATTTTCCTGTTTACTTAGCATGAGGTGAAGGTTCATCTATGTTATGGAAAATATGAATGTATGTAGTTTTAGTTTATTTTCATTACAGAATAGTATTTCACTGTGTAACTATACCATTATTTATTCAGCTGTTGAATTTGGGGAGTTTCCAGTTTTGAGATTCTACTTTGGCCATAGCAGTTTTTAAAGTAGTAGTTGGAAAAAATTGTAGGAAGGGGGTTTATGCTTCTGCTTATGATGTTAATGACTACACACAAAACCTGCTCTGAAATGCAAATAAAAATTACATTGAGATTCTATCTCCAGTCAAAAATGCTGTCATTGGGAAAACAATAAATGCAGGTAAGGATGTTGATAAAAGGGGAGCCCTTATACTCTACTAGTTTAGCCACTGTGGAAACCAGTATGGAGGTTTCTTTTTTAAAAATCTAAAAATAGCCAGGCATGGCTTTAATCTCACCACTTTTAAGTTTCTTGTTCTTTTAAATATTTTCAAAGTTTCATTTTCACATAAAGTAAAAGCTTAAATCACATCAGACCATTTAATTACTGATGTGCTATAAAGTCTATTTGAGTATAAAACAATAGCACCTAACCCAAGAGTACTTGAAGCCAACCAGGAATGTTTTAGAAGGAATTGGGGGCCAGGGCAGGGATTGCAAATCCGAAGATGATTGGAAGTAGCTAAGAGAAAAACAAGGGAAACTGAGACAGTCAGAAACCTAAATAAGCAGTTCTAAATACAGATAAGACATTATTTATTCAGATGAATATGATAGCCATTTTCGTGCAAACATTAGAAGTGTAGAAGTCTTTGACAAGGTTACATGGAAATGAATAGAAATATTGCAGGGGATATAGCTCAGCTGTAAAATGTTTGCTAGCATACACAAGGATGTAGATTTGATCCCATCACCGAAAATCCACAGCACAACTGTCAGGTGTGATAGTGCCCACCTGTAAGTAATTTCAACACTTAGGGGAGGCTGAGGCTGGAAGATACCAAGTCCCCATTTCAGAAAGAAAAGGAAGGGAAGGGAGCAGAGGGGAGGGGAAGGGGAAGAAGGGGAGGGGAAAAGAAAGGAAAGGAGGAAAGGAAAAAAAAATGGCACATGTTAAATTTGAGTCTGAATAAGAAGAGGAAAAATTAAACTTCCAAACCTGTAAAATAAAAAGTGAAGGAAGCTGGATGAGGTGGTTCACACCTTCAATCCCAGCAAGACAGGCAAGTGGCTGGTGGATGCCTGTGAGTTCAATGCCTGCTAGAGATATATAGTGAGACCCTGTCTCAAAAATAAAGAAGATGGGAGACCTTTATTCTGTCCATATTATCCCACATTTTCTGTAGAGTTTTGATAATTAGAAATAGGTTTTAAATGCAAAGAAAATAAAGACATGGAAGAAGCCAGAATGTGAATAAAAAAGAAAAGCTATTAATAGCTTTTCTGTTCATTTTCTGAGGAGACAGGAAAAGCATTTTGATATAACTAGCACATTTATAATCACAGTGTCAAGATTACTGACATTTTTGTTATGTTCATATATTCCAAAGTAGTATATGGCCAGCCAGGTTAGACATCATTTGTGTTTTACTGTACCTTCCTTAATTTATTAGTTCAGATATTAAACTTCAATTATCATAGTCTATTATTGCTCCAATAAAATGTCTGTCTGTCTGTTCAGTGCTGGGGATCAAACCCAGAGCCTCATGTGTGCTATGCAAATTCCCTATTTCTGATCTATATCCCTAGTTCAAAAGCTGTTAGTTTTGTTTGTTCGTTCATTTGTGTGTGTGTGTGTGTGTGTGTGTGTGTGTGTGAGAGAGAGAGAGAGAGAGAGAGAGAGAGAGTGTACACATGTCACGACGCTCATGTAGAGGTCAGAGCACAGCTTTGTTCAGTAGATCCTTTCTTTCTATCTTTGTGTTGGTTCTGGGGAGCAAACTCCAGTCACAAGGCTTACACAACAAGCCTTTGCCCACTGAACCATCTGACCAGCCCTATTTATTTTTAAAAGTGATTTCAGTCACGTGGTCATCCTGTCTCTGCCTCCTAAATCACTGACCACTAGCGTACAGTACCACACTTACCTCATTCCCAGTATTTTTATAAGTAACAAAGATGATCTAAATGTTGTGGCTTTCATGAAAAGGATGTTTTGTTATGGAAATAAGATAATACAGTGATCTCTACCCAGTGCTCAGTTGTCAACATAGGCAGTATTAATTCATTTACACCATCCTCTCACAATGTGCCCCCCTCCTGTTTATTTCGAAGCAAATCAGAACAGAGATATTTTATCTATATAATTTTTTCATAGTAATAAGTGCTTATGAGTTTTTTGCCAGTAAAGGTTTTTAAATCAAGGGACTGAAGAGATGGCTCAGTGGTTAAGAACACTTGCTGCTCTTCTAGAACACCAGAGTTTGTTTCTTAACACCCTGGTCATGTGGTTCATAACCACCTGTAACTCCAGCTTCAGGGGACCCAACATCCTCTTCTGGCTTCCTCTAGCACCTAGATACCTGTGTGCCTACTCACACAGAGGCACATAAGCATAAATAAAAATAAAATCTTTTTTAAAAGTTTTAGGTGGTACACGCCTTTAATCCCAGCACTCGGGAGGGGAAGAGGCTGGCAGACTGAGTTCAAGGCCAGCCTGGAATGGTCTACATAAGCGAGTTCCCAGCCAGCTGGGGCTACATAGTGAGAACCTGTCTCAACATACGCACACACACGTTTTTAAAATCATGTAGATTGCAATTGCAAGTGAATTAAACATTCTCTTTCCCTAGTCCTTTAAATGCTTAAATCTCTCAATCTGAGAATTGTTTTTGTTTGTACATTTGGGTTGGTGAACATTTAATCAGTACAGCCTTTTGGGTATGCTTTCAATCTTTCTATTTTTTTCAATTTATGTGTATATTTTGCCTACATGTATGTAAGTGCACAATGTATGCAATGCTGTGGAGGCCAGAAGGTCAGATCCCCTTGAATTGGAGCTATGGACAGTTGTCAGTCACAATGTGGGTACTGGGAATCAAACCCAGATCCTTTACAAGAGCAGTCATTGCTCTTAGTCATTGAAGCATTTCTCCAGTCCTCCATCATTTTTTTTTTTTTAACTTTCAATCCATTTCTGTTATTTTTAGTAGTGTTTTGAAAAAATGTTTTGCTGTTTGTAGCACATAAAGTTTCATTGGTAATATTATAGTCTGGAATCCACAAATGCCCCAAACAGACAGGTGAGTCTGGAGAAAGAAAGATTTATTACAGCTGGGTACACAGCTGGGCTACACTCTTCCTAGAGGGTCCGAGTGCAGCACCAAGCCTAAGTACTCTGGCTCTTTTTATATTGATCATATTGCTAGGCAACCAAATAGAATACAGAAGCCAATCATCGAGCATTAAGCTTGAGCAAACATTATCAAGCAAATACATAAGTAAATACAATTTTCCATCCAAACCCCCCACCTGCACAGAACTAGCTTCCTTCTCTTTCATAAACTGACATCATCAATCTGTTATTCTACTTTGTCTTTACCCGGGGGGCGGGGGGTATATAGCAATTGTGTCTTAGGAACCTCTAAATGTTGTGGGATACTTTATGTACAGAGAAACTATAGCCACGAGTGGAAAGTTTAGGTTCCCAAGCATGCAGGTGGAGAGTCCCCTAAATAATTTCTGTTCTATTAAGCAACAAGTACTATTTTGCAGAAGCAAGCCAAGCACAACCTACAGAAGCCATAAATCAGCAGTTAACAGGAGCACTCTAGGACACTCTGACCTGTTCCCAAGACCAGGGTCCAGCTTACAAATGTGTTCCCATATCCTGGGCCAACTGCCTGATAATTTCAGAGACTAGAGTCAGTCTAAATTTTAACATGGTGTAGCTATGGTCAAGAAGGTGCCCTATTACAGTAATTGAACTTTTCAGAAAAACCGTAAAATCATTTGTGAGTAGCTGTGTTTTTTTAATTTTTGTTGCCTTTGGAAAAATTCTTTTGAGTTTGGAAAAACTCATAAATATCATGAAGTTTCATTTCCTTATTCTTTGTTTTGTTCTGGTTTTTTTGTGGTGTTGTGGTGTGGTGTGGTGTCCTTGGTGGAAGGAAACAAGCTCCTTCAATTATGATCCTGAGAGGGTCTGGAGAGATGGCTCAGTGATTAAGAGCACTCGCTGCTCTTGCAGAGGATCTGGGTTCGATTGCCAGCGGCTAACAACCAACTATAACTCCAGTTCCAGGGGATCTGATATTTTCTTCTGACCTCCATGGATCTAACATATGAATATATATAGAGGATCGCTAATCAAACTATAGGGTCTATATAAATACTCCAGAATCTGAAGCATTTCTGTTTGTAAGCATTTTAGTTAAAGGATACTCGGCCTGTACTCACAAAATCCATATGCACATGCGTTTCTCTGCTCTGAATGTAGAGCTTCCCAGAATGTTGGGGAGTTGTTTTTGTAATACTTTTTGAGCCTGATATCTATGTTTGAGGTGTGCTGTACTATTAACAAAGGATTTCTGATCTTATATTTAAGCTCCTGCATGTATTTGTTAAATGTTCAGGTGTTCTTAAGTCTAGTTACATGAATATTGATTGTTTTCATGTGACCTTTTAGAGTTCGCTTTAGATTTTTCTTTTTTGAGACAATCTCACTAGGTAGCTCAGGCTGGCATTGATCTTATGATTCTCTCTGCCTCCTCATGAATGTCAGGATTTCAGTCATTTGCCAACAGGTGTGACTGACATTTGAGAGTTTTTAAAAGCCAGTACTACATAGTAGTGTACTTAGGCTTTTGCAGGTACAGGTTATAATATTAAGAGTATGTGGAGGGAGTTATATAACCACTTAAAATATAACGACTTGGGGGCTGGAGAGATGGTTCAGAGGTTGAGGGTACTGACTGCTCTTGCAGAGGACCTAGGTTCAAACTCCAGTACCCACATGGTGGCTGACAATCATCCTAACTCCAGTTCCAGGGAATCTGACACCCTCTTCTGACCTCCACAGATGTTGCACGACGCGGTGCAGTTACATGCATGCTGGCAATACACTCATACACATAAAATAAAAAATAATAGATAAAATATTTTTAAAAATTAAAAAAAAAATGTAACCACCTCAAACTGGGCAATTTTGGCCCACGGAAGGGTAATTTACTCACACTGCAACTAGAATATGGTCACTCTATTTAATATTTAGTGTCTAGTAAATCAAGCAGACAGACAATAATCTTGAGCCTGAATAATATGTTTATGCAAAGTAACACAAAGTTTTTTGAAAGTTACATGTTTTACCAAGTTATTTTTAGAAGAATTATGTATCAAATATAACATACCTGTTGAAAACAGAGGTTTGTTCACTTCCCATACTCTCTTCTTCAGTACAAAACTAGTACTTAATGATCTGCAGCATTGCCAAATTCCATCTACATTGCTTCAGTTACACTTGTTTTCATTTGGGGAATAGTGAATTTTTTAGCAGTACAATATTTAATGCTTTATCTACTCCCACTTGTTCTCCTCTCCCTTTGTCTATGGGGAATTATATTGAATACTCTGTATCACACAGGATGTAAATATTCAGGGTAATGCAATTGATCAAGCACTTTCATATAGAAAACTCTTGGTGTCTGGGGATGCAACTCAGTCAGTGACCTGGCACTTGCCTAATTTGTATAAGGCCCTGGGTTCTATACCCAGCATGGTGGAACAATTAAAGTGGGGTTGGGGGGATGTTGAAACTTCTGACACAGAAATTAAGTCAAGCAATCAAAATAATTAAAATGTAACTATGTAATGTTGTCTCGGTTAATTTATTTGTTTACATTGAATGTTTCATGACTTTTAAAAGTATTTCCATTCCCTTTGGGACTGGAGAGATGGCTCAGCGGTTAAGAACACTAGTTGTTCTTGCAGAAGACCCGGGTTCGAATTCCGGCACCCACATGGTAGCTAACAACTGTCCTAACTCCAGTTCCAGGGGATCCAGCAGCCTCGTCTGTTCTCCACAGGCATTGCACAACGTGGGTGCACTTACCTACATGCAGGCAATACACACATACACATAAAAATAATAAATTAAAAAAAAATTTTTTTTAAAGTAGTTCCCATAGGTTACCCAGTAATGCTAATTCTTTTTTCTAGAATGTGGATTTAATGTGATACTAGTAATCTATTCAGATGTGTCCTTTGCAGATCTTCTTCAGCAGTATCGCACTGCTGTGTGCAAGCTGGGCTCTGTGAATGAGGATCTTAACGGTCAGTTACAATACCTTCACACGCCTGATATGAAGAAGAAAAAGCAGGAACTTGATGAACAAGAAAAGAGTCTAAAACTAATAGAGCAAAAACTTGGTATATATTTACTTTCTCTTAACTTTTTGTTTGGAAATAAATGCTAGTGAGAGAGAAGAATACTATAAAAAGAAAGAATGCAAGCGATTTGGAACTTGAATTGGCCTCTTAACCTCCAGATTGTTTGATAAATGATTAAAACTATTCTCTTACCAGGAGCAGTAAGAGAACTTCTCAGTATTATTTTAAAATTCCTTTAAGTTAATGTATATCTGTATTTACTTTTCATATTCTAGTCCAACTTTTTTACATTTTCCGTCTTCACAGGTATGACTCCTACACGGAAGTGTAATGACTCATTGCGTCATTCACCAAAGGTTGAGCTCACAGAATGTCCAGTTCCTTCTAAAAGAATGAGAAGAGAATCTACAAGACAAAATAGGTGGGCGTGTTATGACCCCATCATTATTCCTTTATCAGCCCCAGGAGAAGACATAGATTTTTTTAATGATTTTTTTTTTTACTGTTGTAAATGTTAATTGTTTTCATGTTATTAACAGTCCGCTAAAGAGTGAAGTTGCTTTTATGTTGTTTGGCTTAACTTTCGGTACACAGCGTTCTGCTTCCACCAATTTGCAAAATAATGCGTAATCATTTAAAAATAACATTATTTTTAATATTTTCTTACTTTTATGTGTTTGAGTGTATTGCCTGCGTGTATGTGAGTGCACCCATGTCATGCAGTGCTGGGGAAGTCAGAAGAGGGCTTTGGATTGGATTCCCCTGGAACTGGAGTTAAGGACAATTTGTAGCCACCATTTGGGTGCTGGGAATCAAACTCAGGTTCTCTGCAAGAGCAGTCAGTGCTCTTAACTGCTGAGCCATCTCTCCAGCCCCTTATTTATTTTTTTTAATTATTTATTTAATAACACATGATTAGAAGAAGCATTTCATTACAGCATTAACAATTCAATAACAATTTCCAGAGCAAAGATGCATCTCTTTTAGTATTGGCTGTAAATTTTTAGGTTCACAGTTGAATTAATACAGTTGTACAATATTGAGCTCAATACAAATCCTATAAGACATAAAACTGAATGAGGTTTTAACCTTTAGAAAAGATCTCCATTTCATTTTAAAGCATACTGTTTCATACAGAAAAACTCTTTTTTTTACTTACTTACTTACTTACTTACTTATTTATTTATTTATTTGGTCTTTTTGAGACAGGGTCTCCATGTAGCCCCAGCTGTCCTTGAACTCACTATGTAGACCAGGCTGGCCTTGAACTCACAGAGATCCACCTGCCTCTGCCTCCTGAGTGCTGGGATTAAAGGCAGTGACCACCACGCCTGGCCCCCTAAAAACTCATTTTTAATGCTACTAACACGTTTGCATATGTGTTTCTAATCACTGTGTATCTGATTATTACTAGTCACAGTCGGTTACTATCTGAGATCCACCCGAGCATGGATATAAAATCATTGGGTAGATTTCAATGGTAGTATGTTTCACCTCTACTAATTAACATGGAGCAAATTTTTATGCTGCTTCTTCAAATATAACTCATTTTTTATTTGTTGGGTTTTTTTTTTTGTGTATTTCATACAGAACATCCCAAAACAATCTTATTCATCTATGTACCCACTTCCTAAATGGTACCATCCCATAGTCACCCTCTGTAATCTCTGCTGCTGTCCACTGTGTTGTCAGCACCCCCAGCCATTCTCCAGTGGTTGTCCATCTGCCGAATCTAGTCAGCCTATCTAGAGATTTTTGTTTTAGGAAGATCAGCTGTTCCTCATCTAGCAGCAATCAGTTGTCAATATTGCTTTAGATAAGATTGGGGTCTGTTGTTCATTTTCCCAGTTCTGTGTTGGATTACTGTCTGGGAGTCTCTTGGGCCACCCTGGCCAAAAATTCAAAGGAAGGTATTGCTTGTCTAGCATTGTTTCTTGTTATGTAGCCTTTAGCTATGTATATAGACTCTTAAAGAGTTATATTGACTCTTTTAATCTTTAGTTATACTTTCCTTTTGGGTGTTTTAAGACCATTCAGTTGGCTCCGATAAACCATTTTATTTTTACTCTGAAGTTCATTTGAGGATCTGTTCCTCAGGGGTCACATGGGCCCAGGAGGAGCCCCTGGCTTCTTTCCTTTACCAGTTCCATCTATGTGAAGATAAGTCAAAGGTCCTACTTGACCATGGCTGGCTTCACTTGGAAGCATGGAGGAAATGTTTCCTCTGTGTTGACCCTCCTCTTTGTAGACTGGATACTCATAATAAATAAAATAAGTATTTTATTTATTATTTTTATTTTATGTGTATGAGTGTATTGCCTGCATGTATGTGAGTGCACCCATGTTATGCAGTGCTGCAGAGGTCAGAAGAGGGTGTCGGATTCCCCTGGAACTGGAGTTAAAGATAGTTTGTAGCTGCCATGTGGGTACTGGGAATCAAACCTAGGTCCTCTGTAAGAACAGTCAGTGCTCTTAACTGCTGAGCCATCTCTCCAGCCCCACATTAGTTATTTTTAAGTTGCTCATGGTTGATTTGATCTGAGTTCACTCTCATCGGTTAGAGAATGATGGTAATGCCTTTGGTGCAGCTGCTGTGAACAGTGAAGAGCCATGTCTGGTGTGGCGTCTAGGAGCCAGCAGTTGGTAATTGGTTCTGCCCATAGTGAATGCAAAGCCTGCAAGCCTCACTGGCTTTGCTCTGCTCTGCCTCGATTATAAATAAATCCCACTCAGAGAAGACAATCAGTGGGGACGGTTCTGTTTCTACAACAGCAGAAGAAATACAAAAAAAGAGAGAGAGAATTTTATCATGTCCTGTGTGTCTTTCTTAAGCAAAGATGTAAGGAAATTTTGTTTAAATGACTAGTGATTTTTTTTTTTTCCTCTCCCATCTCAGCCTATCCCCCACAGATCTTGCCCTGACATTTTTCTTACTCAG
Organism: Nannospalax galili; assembly: GCF_000622305.1. Classification (NCBI taxonomy): domain Eukaryota; kingdom Metazoa; phylum Chordata; class Mammalia; order Rodentia; family Spalacidae; genus Nannospalax; species Nannospalax galili. The sequence goes on from NW_008339923.1 coordinate 991,803, forward strand.
ACTGTCAGAGCATTTGAACATATCTTTTTTTAAGTGACATTTCAGGGGCTGGAGAGATGGTTCAGCAGTTAAGAGCACTGACTGTTCTTGTAGAGGACCCAGATTTGAATCCCAGCACCCACATGGCAGGTAACAACTGTCAGTAACCAGTTTCAGGGGATTTGGCGCACTCTTCTGACCTCCATGATAATTTCATGACAGAGGTGCACTTATGCACATACAGGCAATATGCTCATACATATAAAATAAAGTTAATAAATAAAATATTAAAAACTTAATGACATTTCCTTTAGTATTTATGCATGTACATACTTGCCATGGAGTGCTTGTGGAAGTCAGAAAACAACTTGCAGGAGTGCCTGTCTCTACCATGTGGGTCTTGGAGAGCAAGAACAGGCTTGGCAGGAAGTGCCTGTACCCTCTGAGCCATCTTGCCAGCCCAAGTATCTTAACAGTATTGAAATAGGGAGAATTCTTAAATAAGATTAAGAATAAATTATATATTTTTTATTTATTTTTATGTTATGTGTATGAGTATTGCCTGCATGTAAGTACATGCACTATATGTGTACAGTGCCCATGGAGGTCAGAAGAGGGCATCAGATTCCCTGAAACTGGAGTTATGGATGGTTGTTAGCCATCATGTGGATGCTGGAATTCAAACCCAGGTCCTCTGCAAGAGCAGCCAGTGCACTTAACTGCTGAAGGTCTCTCCAGCCCCAAGAACAAATTTTAATAGGAAAAGAAATAATAATAATAAGTATGTATCCATGTCTATTTGTAATTTTTATTTATATATAAAATACATTCTTCTTAAGAGAAATTACATGCCATGTTTCATTAACTCCAAGATATAATTAGTTATAGGAAATGCCATTTTATTAAACATTAAAGAACTGTAATTAAATCTTGACATTATAAAGTATATCTGGATTTGAAGGATAGTGTGAAACAGTGGGGATCTTTTTTTTGTTGTTTTTGTTTCTGTTGTTTGAGCTTTTTGAGACAGAGTCTTCCTGTAGCCCTAGCTGACTTGGCCCTTGCTATGTAGACCTGGCTGGCCTGAATCTCACAGTGATCCTCCTACCTCTGCCTCCTGAGCACTGGGACGCCTAGCTACAATGGGCATCTCACTCTATGCTTAGCAATACAGGATTTTATTCAGTATACATCTTGGTTTTCTAATTGATTTTTCTTTTTATAAAAATAATGTTTCTCAAAAAATGTCTTTCTTCAGTTTAGAGGTAGCAGATTAGTGTACTTTCATCAGAAATTTTGGTATTTAGATATACCTGAATAAAAATATACAAATAGCAAGCATTTACTATCTGTATCACTACATTAATGAGTAATCAGTACATAATCCAGATGCTAGGTATCAAAGTCAGAGCCTCACATATACTACACAGGCCAAGTAAGAATTGTATTAAATCTGTTTGTACTAGGATTACAGTTAGTAGAACATAGTTCCATAGGCTATTTAAACATCCAAATATGATAAGAGAATTTAGGAAAGGAAATCACTGCTATATAAAACATGTTTTTTTTTCTGTTTCTACTCCAACCAGGATTATAACTAAAACAGATGTGTGAAAGGAGATGGAGCCTGGAGCCCCTGAGCTTACTAAGAATGCCTTGCTTTTGCCTCTCTTTCAGAAGACCAAAAGGTGACTTGCCAAACTGAGTACTTCCAAGGATAGTACAAGAGTCCTGTCAAGAGTGTCCTGTCTCTGCTGATGGGCCTGGAAGCAACTATTCAATTTTCAGAATCTCAGTGGACAATATAGATTCACTGGAAGTATTACGGTCGTCATGTCTTTTGATTGTTACCTTGCAGACGTGTCAGGAAAAAAAAGTAACTCTTGTAGCAGCAACAGTGAAACTGGCACATAGCATTTATTGACCCTGAAGAAAGTAAAGTTTCTCAGTATAATCATGAATATATTAGAACTGTTTTTTGAAAACCTTTTTTATTACTTTTGTGTGAATTTATTTAACCAAATACTTTTTGTCTTTTGTGTAAGGAAGTTTCTAGAGACTAGATATTTAATTGTAAATATGTGAGGAAAGTCAATAAAGAATTCTGAATAAAAATGGGAAAAGCACAGGTGTCTGGGACTTTAAATGTTAAAAATACATGGCAGAGGAAATTGAGTGACATGTAGCATAAAGATTGTACCCTGTGTATAAATAAGATAGATAGCAGCAACTTTGATAAGTATTGTCTGACTTTATTAATACAAGAGCTGTAGTTGCAGCTTTAATTCTACATTTACATTATTTTCTAATTTTTTACTGCTATTTTTAAGAGGGTAAAGAAACCATAGACTCACAAGAATGCAATAAGATTTTGTTAGGAAATTGTTGTATAAACATTTAAATTGTGTGTTAACTCAAGCTAACATGTGCCAGTATATGTGTCTTTGTGTGAGTCTAAGACTATCAGTCTGTGAAGCTGTTTTGTAAGGAATACTCTGGGTACAGTTTTCCTTCTCAGGAAATGTGTGTTTTTAATCCTTTCTGATAATGCAGCAAGGTTAATAAACAGAATCATTTCTCCTCTCCCAAACAAATAAGTTGTTTTCTTTATTAGAATTTAAAGCTCTGTAAAAGTTAGCTTAGTAAGAACTGTTATGACATGACAATCTTTGTAATTGGAACCCATAACTGCCTTGTTGAAGAAAGAAACAAAACAGCAATAAAGGAATTAGGAGGAAGGATGGAGAGTGGCACTCCTGTAATCCTACTACTTTGGAGTTAGAGGCCAGAGGACCAAGAGTCCAAGACCAGCCTTGGCCACATAGCAAGTTTAAGGCTAGTCTCAGCTACATGGAGCTGTGTCTTGGCAACCTGAAGACAAATTTTTAAAATTAATTTTACCAGGCATTGTGACATGCACCTGCAGTTTCAATACTCAGGAGACTGAGGCGGATGATTTCTTGAGTCCAGGAGTTTGAGATCAGTTTAGGCAACACAGTGAAAAAGACTGCATTTAAGAAAAAAAAAAAAAAAAAAAAAAAAAAAAAAAAAAAAAAAAAATGTCAATGGTGCCTTTGGAGCAAGCAGATGGCACACCAAAGATACTGAAAACACAACTAATGGGCTAAATAATCAACAACACACCTGTGTTACTAAAAGCACGAACTCTTGTGGCTCACAATAGATCCAAGTCCTCAAACTCAGTTCTCCATGGTGAGCATTTATGACCCCTTTGAAATACAAACAAGTTGTTGACTATTAAAGCACCTGCCTATCATATGTGAGGTTCTTGGTTTCATTACCCAGCATCACGAATTATTAAATTTGGTGGTTCCCAATAATTAAATTTTTCCTCTTTTTAAATGGATTTCTTTAAAGGTTTTTTTGTCGGTATATTGAGGTATTATCCTTTTCTATATTTAATCAAAATAGGTCACTTGTTTTTTTAAGATTTATGTTTTTTTTTATTTATTATGCCTACATGAGTTTATAAGTTTATACTCATGTGTGTGTGTGTGTGTATACACATTCACATAGATGCCCATAGAGGCCAGAAGTAGGTGTCAGATTCCTGGGAGCTAGAGTTACAGGCATTTGTGATCTGCCTGACATGGGTGCTGGGATCCAAATGCTGGTCTTCATGATAGAGCAACAGTTAGTGCGGTTAACTACTGAGCCATTTCTCCAGCCCCCATTACTGTATTTTTTTAAATATATTTTTATTTGAGAATTTCACACATGCATGAAGTGTGTTTTGATCATACTCACCTCTTCTTCCTCCTCCTCCTCCTAACTCCTCTCCTGATGTCATGTCATCCTTAAAAAAATTAAGAGGACTGGAGAGAGAGTTCAGTGGTTAAGAGCACTGACTGCTCTTGCAAAGAATCCAGGTTCCATTCCCAACACCTTCATGGTGGCTAACAACCATCCATAACTCCGGTTCCAAGGGATCCACTGCCCTCTTCTGACTTCCATGGGCATTGCATGACACACATGCACACATGCAGGCAATACACTCATACATATAAAAATAAAACTTTTTTTTTTTTTATTTTAATAACCCAGGACTGGAGAGTTGGGTCAGCAGTCAAGAGCACCGGCTGCTCTTGCAGAGAACCTGGGTTCAGTTCCCAACACTACATGGTGGCTAACAACTGTCACTAACTCCAGTTCCAGGGAATACCAGCGCCCTCTTCTGACCTCCAAGGGCTTTGCGTGACAAGGGTGTACTTACATACATGCAGGCAATACACTCATACACATAAAAATAAGTAAAATATATTAAAATAAAATTTTAATAACCTATCAAGTCCAGTCTGGGCTCCCCATATACTCATGAGTATAGGACTATCCACTGGAACATAATCAGGGGCCACACCCTTAGAGAAAACTGAACCTCCTCCCCCAGCAGCCATTAATTGTTGACAGCTCCTCAGCTAGGACTCACTAGCCCCTCCCCCCTCCACGTTGGCATGTTGACTAGCTTAGTTTGTGCAGGTCATGTCCAGAAGACACTGTATTGCCCCAGTCCTCCCTGACCTCTGGCTCTCAGTCTTTCTGATCCCCTTCTTCAATGGTCCCTGAGCCTTGTGGAGATGGGTGTGATAAAGATGTTCTGTTTTTATGGGTGAGCACTCCACAGACATCTCTGCACTTTGGCCAGTTGTGACTTTCTATATTAACTGCTGTCCACTACATGAAGAAGCTTTACTGATGAGGTCTGAAAGCTGCACTCATCTGTAGATATAGAGATCCAACTATGGAAGGCATTTTGATTCCATGTCCATTTAGCTAAATAATAGGTTCCCTTGCATTTGCTCTTGGTTGCCCTCCAGATCTTGATGCTAAGACTATATTGCTGAAGACCCCACATATTTACATATTTTGATCACAGGACATAGAGAAATCATGTTGGTACTGACCTGGAAGCTTCCTCCCTGCTGGCTAACTTTCACAGTACTAGAAAGTACTGTGCAGGTTGCTTGGGCAGCAAAGTCATCAACAGTCCTACCCAATTGTGAACCCCAGTAGTGTTCAATAGTGGCATCAATACTATGGGAGTAACCAGCTACTTTTTCTGATTGGATTTAAGGCCTGCTCTGCAGGAGGAAAAACATGCCTGGTACTTTTTACCTTTTAACACATAAGAACAACTTAAATTCTGTCCTATGATTTAGTTCTAGGTTTTCACTGCAAAAGAATGTAACTAGAGAAAAAAATAGCATGGCAATCATTTATCCTATTTGTGAGATAAAGTAATCTGAAATTTATCACAATGGTTTAAAAGTACTTGACTTTTTTCCCTGCATATAATACCCTGTGTGTTTTTCAGTGACTTGATAGAACTGTTTCTATGTCTTCATATACTATTTGGTGAGGTCTGTATTAAAAATAGCCCAGAAATAGCTCAGTGGTTAAGAGAGTAATTTGGTGCTCATGCAGAGGACTCAGGTTCAGTTCTCAGCACCAACATGTCAGTTCACAACTGTAACTCTATTTCCAAGGGATCTGATACCTTCTTCTGGCCTCTGTGGGCATTATACACATGTGGTACACTTATGTACATACATGGAGACAAAATACTCATAAACATGAAAATTTTAAATATTTGCCTGGCATGGTGGTGCATGCCTTTAATCCCAGTACTGGGGGGAGGGGCAGGAGGCAAGCAGACCTCTGAGTTCAAGGCCAGCTGAGGCTATGTATAGTAAGCCCCATCCCCATTTCATTATATTACTAACTGGCATTTAAATTATCTCTTTCTCAACCTGAAGGGGGTTTTCTATAAAAACCTATAAAGCCAGGAATGAGACAAGGATTGCCATATCCAACATTGTACTGGAGGCCAAGCCATCTGGTAAAATGAAAAGGCATGCAGGTTAGAAGTAGAACCCTGCTTTCATATGCCATTTTACATACAGAAAACCTTAAAGAGTCCATTAAAAACTTTGAATGTAATAATAGGTTCTTCAAGGTTATAGGATATAAGGTATACACAAAAATCCATTTTATTTTTATACAACTGCTCTATAGAATCCAAAGTGGGGCTGGCAAGATAGCTCAGCAAGTAAAGTTGCTTGTCTCCAAGCCTGAGTTCAATCCCCAGCTCCCACATGGTGGAGGAGAAAAATGACTCTTGCAAGTTGCCCTCTGACCTCAACACATACCATGGCATATGTGCACTCACATGTGATTTTGAGGGTTTTTGTTTTTTAGACAGGGTCTCCCTGTAGCCCCAGCTAGCCTAGAACTCACTATGAAGACCAGTCTGGCCTCAATCTCCAATCTCACAGATTTTTTTTTTTAATTTATAAAAATGCAGAGTGGAGTTTAACCAATCCTACTCATGATAGCATAAAAAGGAATAAAATACAAACAAATTCAACAAAAGTGTAAAGCACTCAGGAAATTAACATTGTTGATAGAAATTAGAGATCTAAATAAATGAAAGGATATCCTATATTCATGAGTTTTAAGAGTCAACATTGTTAAGATGTCAGTGCTTCCCAGACTTGCAGACTCCACCAAATCCCTAACTAGAGTCCACTTGGCTTCTTTGTGTGAGTAAACAAGCTGATTTTGCATTTCATATGAAATTAAAAGGAAAGCAGAATAACAGAAATAATTCCCAGGTACACATTGACCTCATACTTGCAGGTTTCAGAACTGGAGAAGCCACAGCAGTTAAGAGTCCTTGATCTTCCAACTGTCACAGGTTCACTTTCTGGCACCCTCTTCTGGCTTCTGGAGGCACTTCACTTACATGCACAAACCCACACACATGCATTAAAAAAAAAAAAAAAGATACGTTTTCCTAACTATAATGGTATCGGGGGGGGATTTTGAAAATATCTACCTCAGAGTTGTAGGATTAACTGAAACAATGTAAGTAAAGCTTTAGCACACTGCCTGGCAAACACTTAATAAATAGCTGTGGTGGTGACTAAAAATAAAATACTTTTAAATATAATAATAATGAAAGTAAAAGTATGGTACTAGAATCAAAAAGACAAGCATGTAAATAAATGGTAGACAACTGGGAGTTGAAATACAAACATGCATCCTTGCAACAGGCATGCAAGGACTAGCCAGTGAGGAAATACAGGTTTGGTGTGGGTTGGGTTATTTTTTTTTTGCTTTGATTTGTTTTTTTTGTTCATTTGTTTGTTTGTTTGTTTTTTAATCTTTATGAGACAAGGTCTCCCTGTATCCACAGATGGCCTGGAACTCACTAAGGAGATCAGGCTGGCCTTGATCTCACAGAGATCTGTCCACCTCTGCCCTCCAAGTGCAGGGATTAAAGGCATGCACCACCCCCCTGGCAACAACAGGTTTTTTGACAAATAGGGAAACCACATGCAAAATTAAGTTGGGACTTTTTTCTCTCATATCATGTAAAAAAACAAAAATTAGCTCAGAATGGGTCTAAGATCTATCAGAACAGAAACTATAAAATAATAAAAAAATATAACTAAACTTTAAAATTTTATTTTTACTTTATGTGTATGAGTGTTTTGCCTGCATTTGTGTAAGCACACCCATGCATGCAGTGCCCTCAAAGGCCAGAAGATGTCAGACCTCCTGGAACAGGAGTTGCATTTGGTTTTCAGCTGTCATGTAGGTGCTGGGAACCAAACTTGGATCCTCAGCAAGCGCAGAGCCATCTCTCCACTCCAAATTTAAAGATCTTTTAAATATTTTTTTAAGATTTATTATTTTATGTGTATGAGTGTTTAGCCTGCATGTATGTAAAGTGTACCGTGTGTGCAGTGCCCAAGGAGGCCAGAAGAGGGTGTCTGATTCCCTGGAGCTTGTTACACTCTTGTTAGCTGCCATGTGGGTGCTGGGAACCAAACCTGGGCCTTTTATCACATAAAGAGCCCTTACATTTCAAAAATTTTAAAATAAAGTCCAGGTGGTGGTGCACACCTTTAGTCCCAGCACTCAATAGACAGAGGCAGACTGATTTCTGTGAGACTGAGGTCAGCCTAGTCTACATGGCAAGTTCCAGGCCAGCTCGGGCTACAGGAAGACCCTGTCAAAAAAAAAAAAAAAAAAAAAAAAAAAAAAAAAAAAAAAAATTAAGAATGAACAAAAGAATAGATATGTCTTCAGAGGAGATATACAAATTTCCAATAAGCATCTGAAAATGATTAGTAACATCATTAAGTCGTCAGGAAGGAAAGTGCTAATTAAAATTGCAATGTCATACTACTTCATATCCACTTGGGTGACTATAATTGAACAGTCAAGCAAGACAAGTGTTCACAAGAATGTTTAGTGATGAGAACCTTCTTACCCTTGCTGGTGCATGTGTAAAATGGTGCAGCCAGTTGGAAAATGATCTGGCAGTTTTTTAAAACAAACACAGAATTACCTATGCCCATCAGTTCCAATCATGGTTCTATATCTGGAAGAAATGAAATATTTGTTCACACAGAAATGGGTATGAATGCTGGTAAAGATTTTATTCCTGCTGGGCATGGTGGTGCACGCCTTTAATCCCAGCACCTGTGAGTTCAAGGCCAGCCTGGTCTACATAGAGTTCCAGGCCAGCTGGGGCTACAGGGAGACCCTGTCTCAAAAAGGCAAAAAAAAAAAAAAGACTTTATTCCTGGACAGCGTAGGCAGCTTGTGCTGAATGATTCTGGGAGAACTCTGTAGTGATCAGATATATCTGTGGACAAGATGGATCCTCCACAAAGCAAAATGAGAGGAAAGCCCAGAAGCAAGCCAGAATCTGCTAACACTGAAGAAAAGGCAAAAGGAAAGACTATTTCCCCCCCAAATTAAGAATGAGTTCAGGAGGCAGGACATCGCAAGGCAGATGGCTCAGCACTTAGGAGTGCTCACTGCTCTTTCAGAGGATCAAAGTTCTGTTCCCAGCACCCACAATGAGCAGCTCACAACCGCCTGGAACTCCAGCTCCAGAGGATCTGACACCCTCTTCTGGCCTTGGGCACCCACATACATGTGCATGCACACACAGGCAATGACCCAAATCTTTTTTTTTTAATTTATTTTTTATCTTTTTGAGACAGGGTCTCCCTGTAGTCCCAGCTGACCTGAACTCACTATGTAGATCAGGCTGGCCTTGAACTCAAAAAGATCCGCCTACCTTTGCCTCCCAAGTGCTGGACTAAAGTCCTGCACCACCACACCCAGCCAACAAATTTTTTTTTAAAGTTGGATGCATTGAACTTTTATCTGTAGATTATATGATTAAGTCAATTGGTAAGCTAATCTGTCTTGTTTGGGTTTTTGTTTGTTTTGGTTGTTGGGGATTAAACCTAGGGCCTTACACATACTAATTAAACATATGCCAAGTCACTAAACTACATTGCCAAGAACTGTCTTTTTTGTTTTGTTTTTGTTCTGAAACAGAGTCTCACTATGAAGTCCTGACTGGACTGGAGCTAGCTATGTAGACCAGGCTGGCTCTGGCCTCAGACTTGCTGTGATCATCTCCTTCTGTACCCTCTAGTGCTGGGATGATAGGTGTATGCCACCATACACCTAGAACACCTTTGTTCTAGACTTAGCCTTCTTTGGACTCTTGCCGATAGCTACTCTTGTCCTATAGTGAGTTTCCTTAGAGTTGATACCGAGCAGTGTTTTGAAATGAAATTTCCACCTTAGCTGAATTGTAATAGCTTATGCCTGTGTATGCTATAGATCCTGAAGATGAAATACTACTCGAAGTCGTCTGCATTTGGATACACGGACATAGAAGTACAGTCTAAGAGAGAACCAGTGTCTTTCTGGTTATACCTTAAATGTGTAAGACAGCGCCATACTTTCTTTGTAAGTAAAGAGACTGGAACAATGCTGTTTAAATTATTGTACATATTTTATTTCTTATTTCTAGATATGTTCTCACTATATAGACCAGGCTGGCCTGGAACTCACAGAAATCCACCTGCCTCTGCCTCCCGATTGCTGGGTTGAGTGTTGGGACTGTACTTTACTCTTGTTTCATTTTATTTTCTTTGGTTTGGGGTTTTTTTTCCCCCCTTTTTACTCCATTATTAGAAAGTTAACATTATTTACCAAGAAAGAACTAAGGGAAGAAATTTTGAACACATTTTCTATCTTCTCATCTCTGAGATATCTGGGGAAGAGAGACAAGTTGGAAGACCCCCTAGAGGAACAGTTTTTATTGTATAGACCTGCTCTCTTTAAACTTTTATTTTGGTTTTTTGTTTGTTTTTTCGTTTGGGGACTCAGGGTGTAATTATGAAGCCCAGGCTGGCTTCAAACTCACAGCAACCCTTTTGCCTCAGCACACCCCCCCCCAGCCCTAGAGCTATAGGCATAAGCTAGCATGCCTCCACTACCCCACTAAACTTTTGAAAGTTTTATTATTAGTTTTTTATGTGTATGAGTGTATTGCTTGCATATAGGTAGGTGCCACCCATGTCATGCAATGCCCTCAGAGGTCAGAAGAGGGCATCAGATCCCCTGGAACTGGAGTTATGGATGGATGTTAGCCGCCATGGGGGTGCTGGAACTCAAATTCTGGTCCTTTGAAAGAGCAGCTGCTGCTCTTAACTACTGAGCCATCTCTCTAGCCCCTAGCCCTCTAAACTAGCCAATGTACAGAGCATAAGCAGTCAAAATTCCAGGGTAGATGTGGGGAAGTGGATAGAAAACCCCAACCCTAGCTGAGGAGTTATTGTATTGGCAACTGATGACTGCTGGGAGGGGGAGAGTCCATCTTCTCTAAGCGTGTGACTCTGGGTAGGCTAACCAGGCTCCAGTGGATGGCCCCACTCCAAAGGATACTTGGACACATAGTTTGACTGATAAGATGGGGGTGGTAAGGGGGTTGTAGATAGAGGAGGGGTCTAAATGTAATAAAATATATAGTATGAAATTCACAAAAAATCAATTTAAATAAATAAAAGTAATACATACTTCTGATTCGAAGTTGGAATTTTCATCATGTTTTCACAGTATCATCCCCAGGCCAGAATTCCCACCCAAATTACATGTCAGTTTCCTGGATTCTGTTACATAACGGTGAGCACTGCAGACTCTGAATGTTGCTGTTCATGCCCCTGTACCCTATATACTGTGAAAACTAATTGGTCAAATGTCTTTAGAAGTCAGATACCATCTGCTTCTTTCCCTCATTCAATCAGTGTCGCTAAATAAGAACTGTGTGTACTGTGCTGAGTAAAGGGATAAAATGTAAATGAGTAAGAAAATTGCCTTCAACAAACCTGTATTCAGAAGTAGCCATGGCTGGGGAGATGGCCCAGAGCTTAAAGTGCTTGCAGGGCAATCCTGCAAACCTGCACTGCAATCCCCAGAATTCACATAAAGTGCTAGGTGGGCATGGTAGACAGCCTGTAATTCCAGCCTTTGAAGGTGGAAATAGGAAATCCACAGAGCAAGCTGGCTGGCAAGACTATACACGATCGGTGAGCTCTGGTTTTGACTGAGATACCCTGTCTCAGTGACTAAGGTGCAAGAGCAGAGGATGTCATTCCTAACATCAGCCTTGGCTCTACATGCATGTGCACACACATGTACTCACACTCCCACACATGAAAACATGTACACACATGCAAACATGCACACACACAGGCAATGACACAGAAATGTTCAAACAAAGATGTTCAACATCTTTAGTCCTCAGGGAAATGCAAATTAAAGGTACTTTGAAATTTCATTTCTCTTATAGTCAGTATGTTGACCATAAGAGGAGGAGCCAGGGGGACTCAGGGAGAATTACATACTTTGTGTGTGTGTGTGTGCTACTTTGAAATTTCATTTCTCTTATGGTCAGTATGTTGACCATAAGAGGAGCCAGGGGGACTCAGGGAGAATTACATACTTTGTGTGTGTGTGTGTTTAAAGAAAACACAATACAATCCATACATATACTTACTGTCTACAAGAGATTGGCTTTAGAGATGACACCTAGAAATTGAATTTTTTGTTTGGTCTTTTTGAGATAGGGTCTCCCTGTAGCCCCAGCTGCCTGGAACTCACTCTGTAGACCAGGCTGGCCTTGAACTCAGCAGTTTGCCTGCCTCTGCCTCCCGAGTGCTGGGATTAAAGGCGTATATCACCACCCCAGCAAATTTATGCACTCTTAAAAATTATTTTGTTTGATTTGTCTTTTGTTTTATTATTATTATTTTGGTTGTTGGGGGGTTATTTCCATGCTTTTTGTGTGTGGGTTTTTTTGCTGTCTGTTTGTTTTTGAGACAGGATCTCCCTGTAGCCTCAGGTGGCCTAGAACTCACTATGTAGACCAGGCTGGCCTTGGAATCACAGAGATTTGCCTGCTTCTGCCTCAGAGTGCTGGGTTTAAAGGCGTGTGTGTCACCACACCCGGCCTGTTTTTGTATTTTGAGACCAAGTCTTACTCTGCAGCCCTGGCTGGCCTGGGATTCATTATGTAGACAAGGCTGGCCTCAAACTCACAGAGATCCACCAGTCCCCGCCCCCGTCCCCGCCTCCGCCTCCCAAGTGCTGATTTATGCATTTTTTAATGAGAACATTACACTTAAAAAGCCATAGTCCAGCCCGCGTGGTGGTGCAGCCTTTAATCCCAGCACTCGGGAGGCAGAGTCAGGCAGATCTCTGTGAGTTCAAAAGAAAGGTGTGGTGGAACAAACCTGTAATCCCAGCAGCACTTGGGAGACAGAGACAGAAAGATGTAAATTAGAGTGGTAAATTAGAGGCCAGTCTGAGTTCCAGACTACCCTGGGCTATATAGTGAGGGGTGGGGAGAGGACCTCAACTCATAAACAATCTATTTTCAAAGTCTTTTTTGAGTTGGAATCCCCAGTAGCAGAGTGGATAGTTCTTTCAGAATTGAGACACATTGGACCAAGTTATGAAATTTCTGTTCTAATGTTCTTCCTATTTCTCCCAGGAATCCTGGCACCACTTTGCCTCCAAACAGCCCTTTAGTGAACATAACCTTGGACTATGCAAGAAATAAAATACTTTGTTTTCATATTTTGAAAAGTTGGGGGGAGAACATGTAAGAATGTAATAATAAACTAGGGCACTTTCTTCCTTGACCCTTCAGTGGTGCCAGAATATGAAATGCCCATCTCACCTCATATTTTCCATTAGTCAAAAGATATTAGAGACTTTTATCTGCCTAGATAGAGCACATTATTTTATTGATTTAGTCTTCTTGTAATGCAAAGTGTCCTGAGTTGCTGGGGGCGCCGCCGCCAGCCCAGAGCCTGAGTGCCACATGGCTGGATGTATTTCCTGAGGATGAGTTTGACAGTGTGGTAGAATGAAATGTCTCTGAATATTAATTTGTAATCTGACTAAATATGAGAAACCAGAACCAAAGAAAGCTCATGCAAATATCTAGCTTTGTGAATAACCAAGTAAACAAATCTCAAGTACTCGAGTCTGTGTGTGTGTGTGTGTGTGTGTGTGTGTGAAAATAGGGTCTTACTGTGTAGCCCAAGCTGGCCTCGAACTCATGATCCTGCCCTAGCTTTCCAAATGCTTTGATCACAGACATGCACCACCACACCTGACTTCTCCACTCTTTTTTATTATATAAATACCAAAAGTTACCAAAATGCATAAACAATAATAGAACAGGAGACCATGCTCTGAGTACAGCGGTATTACAATTCAACTCTCCAGAGCACTTTCCGACCTTACTGTTTGTGCTGACATGTAGGGATGTTTTAACCTTTACAAAGACATGTTAAACATAGTGTGGCTTTCAGTTTATTTCAGGTCTCTTAGAATATCCACATAATTTTTTCTCCAAACCCATGCACTTTTGATGATCAAAAGAAACACTAAAAATAATTAACAGTGCTAACTGATCTCCAGCAAAAACAACCTCAGACTGGCATGGGCAAATCAGGACATCTGGTCACCCTACCTGTCTCTAGATAAGGAAGAAAAATAGTTTCTTCTTTCCTCATGGTAACCTCAGCCCCCATCCTTCCAACCGACCCCCACATTCCTAGGGAGAAAATAGAGGGCATCATGCATGCTGGGTGCTCACGACTTCACTACACTCCCCCACCCCTTTATGGTGACGTTTAATAATGGGGAGTCCTGTGAACTTTTCTCAGGCCAGTAAGCTACCTGACTGCTTTGCATCCTCCATTTCCTGGCTACTTCAAAGGCCATGTACCTCAGTTTACCTAATCTAATAGCCAACTGCTGCTTTTATTGAAAGCATGGAGCTAGCTATGATGGCAGATGCCTTTAATTCTAGCATTTAGGTGGTGGAAGCAAGAGAATTGCAAGTTCAAGCCTAGTATGGGCTGTGTAGCAAGATTCTGTCTCAAATAAATATGCTTACATATGTACATACACACGTACACACACAGACACACATTTGGGCTGGAGGAGTCAGTGGTGGTGTATTTGCCTAGCATGTGCAAGGCCCTGGTTCAATATACAGCACCACAACAAATACTACCTCACATACATTTATTAAATGCACAAGATTGTGTTGATTGTTTCCTCATCTGCAGATTCTGGATCTTGTGACTGATTTAAAGCAAAGCCAAAGGGAAAAGCAAGCACTCAGCTCAACTCTGCCCCACTCTAGTCTTCCCTCACGTCCAGCTCTGCTCAGTGCCTTTGTCTCCACTTCTTTGGTGACACCCTGTACCGTTTTGGTTTTTTACTATGCGATCTTCTGGTCACTGTCACTTTTTTGCTATCCCATGTATATATCCTATGTATATATTCCATGCGTATACCCCGTGCACGTATCTTGTGTATATATCCCATGCATATAACCCATGTAGATACTCCGTGTATATAAGCCATGTACATAACCTATGTATGTATCCCGTGTATGTATCCTGTGTATATAACCCATGTACATAACCCAAGTACATATCCTGTGTACATACCTGTGTATATATCCCATGTATATACCCTGTGAATGTAGCCCATGTACATATCCCATGTACATAACTTGTGTGCATAACCCATGTACATATCCCATGTGCATACCCTGTGCACATACCCCGTGTAGCCCAGTTCATTAAGGTGATAGAGTACTACCTCTGTCTTCCTCAGCACCACACTGCCTACCGCAGCACTCTTACTGTCTCAGTAAACCCTTTTTCAGGGGAGGGGATTGGAGATGTAACCCAGGGCCTCCTGTGTGCTAGGCAAGTGCTCTACCACTGAGCTACAGCTCAGCCTCTGAATAAATCTTTATACAGTCACAAAGTTCTGTTGCATTTCCTATTGTTCCCTGACTTTCATTGAAATATAATTAATCCTCATTAAATTACAGATTCTCTCTTTGTGAATTTTGTGGACTCAGTAAAATTTATTCATGGCCGGGAAGCAAGGCTCGCAGCACTTCCGTGGTCCTCTGTGGATTTGTGTCTGAGTCGCTGCTGCAGATGTTCCCAGATGTTCCCAGTGGGGTCCAACAGGTGAGTACAGAGTGAATTGGTGCCCTTTCCGTGGTCAATTCTGAGCCACAGTTTTGTACTTTTGTGCCTTTTTTTCTTTCTTTTTTTTTTTTTTTTTTTGCAGATCATTGGAACTTTACAAATAAAATTAAGCACATAAAATTGTTTTCTATGTTTGATTTTTTTTTTTTTTTTTTTGGTCTTTTTGAACCTGTAGCCCCAGCTGGCCTAGTACTCACTAACTCACTATGTAGACCAACCTGGCCTCAAACTCACAAAGATCTGCCTCTGCCTCCCGAGTACTGGGATTAAAAGCATGCACCACCACACCCAACACTATGCCTGATTTTCTTATTTTTCTTTTTCGCTTGTATATTTTGTTGCTGGTATCACTCTTTAAAATGGTTCCCAAGAGTAGTGCTGACCACTCTCTAAAGTTCTTAAGCATGAGAAGGCTGTGTTGAGCATTATGGATAAAATAGTGCAACAGATAAGCTTCATTCAGCCATGAATTCCAGTGTGGTCAGCCCTGAGTTCAGTGTTAATGAACCAGCAACATATATTGCCTTAGTTTGTCCTAGTTTGTTTCTTCATTGCTGTGACAAAATACTCTGACCAACACTAACATGGGGAGGAAAGGGTTTATTTGGCTTACATCTCCTGGGTCACAGTTCATCAGGGAGCCCAAGGTAGGAACTCAGGGCAGGAACCTGGTGGCAGGGGCTGGAGCACAGGCTGTAGAGGAACACTGCTTACTGGCTCGCTCCCTGGTCCCTGCTCAGCCTGCTTTCTTATGCAACACAGGCCCACCTGCCCAGGTGTGGCACCACCCTCAGTGGGCTGGGCCCTCCCACATCACGCAACAATCAAGAAGGTGCCCCACAGACATGGCCACAGGCCAGTCCAATGGAGGAAATTCCCCAGTTGAGGCTCCCTCAACCCAGGTGTGTCAAGTTGACACTAAAGCTATCCAGCACACCATTTCTGTGACAAAAGAAACTTAAAGGAGAAGGGTTTATTAGATCCAGCAGGATACAGCCCATCACGCTGGGGAAGGCATGTTGGCAGTGGTCACATTACAACCATACTCAGGAAGCAGAGAGAAAAGAGGAAGTGGGACAGGGCTATAAAGCCTCAAGAGCCCCCCACCCCCTGCACACCCCCAAGGGACCCACTTCCTCCAGCAAGGCTCCACCTAAAGTTTCCACAACCTTCCCAAACAGAACCACCAACTGCAGACCAAATATGTGAGCCTACGCTGGAGGTGGGGGTGGGGCAGAAACAGGCATAAAACATGTATGTCAATATTGATAAAGCTCTGTGGAATCTTGCAGGGACCTAGCCTGGTATTCACTCCAGGAACAATTGTTCAGTATTTGCTAATTCAGTTATAGAACAAAAGTAATTTAAAAAAATGAGAATGGTTGAGCTTAATGAGAATGAGTTGAAACGTTTAGAATTGCACAATCTGTGATACTAGAATCATTTGTTTTTAAAGAGACAATATTATTCTGAGTAGTGTCAAGATGGTGCTAAAAATTTATCATTTATTCCATAGCCATTAAACCCTTTCTGCCTCTTCAGAACATTTTGTTTATTCTAGAGCAGTTAGGGCCAGTCTATAAATAAGCAATGACTACAATGTAGTTTAATGTGGCTCATATATATGATGGCGTCGCTGCCTGAGGTACTGTAGCACTCTTGGAAACTATTCCAAAAAACCTGTTTTTGTCACTTATGTCTTATGACAAAAAAATTGTGTTCAAACCACAGAATCTTGGGTGTGCTGCTGCAGTCCCAGGACTGGGAGGGAGAAGAAGGAGGATTTGGGGTCTGAGATCAGTGTGGGTAACATGGTGAAACCCTGTCTCAAAAGAACAAAACCAAACCCAAACCCAAAACCACAACCACAATAGAGTCTCAAATGTAACATATGTTGTTTAGGTAGCTAGGAGTAGTTTTCTTAGGCCTAAAAAACATCTGGGAAACAAGACTATTAAATTAATAACTAATTTTATCTTTTTTTGTTTGTTTAGTTGGGTTTTTTGGGGGGGGGATCTTTTTGAGACAGGGTCTCCCTGTAGCCCCAACTGGCCTGGAACTCTCTATGTAGACCAGGCTGGCCTTGACCTCACAGAGATCCACCTGCCTCTGACTTTTTTTTTTTTTTTCTTTTTTTGAGATAGAGACTCCCTGTAGCCCCAACTGGCCTGGAACTCTCTATGTAGACCAGGCTGGCCTTGACCTCACAGAGATCCACCTGCCTCTGACTTTTTTTTTTTTTTTCTTTTTTTGAGATAGAGACTCCCTGTAGCCCCAACTGGCCTGGAACTCTCTATGTAGACCAGGCTGGCCTTGACCTCACAGAGATCCACCTGCCTCTGACTTTTTTTTTTTTTTTCTTTTTTTGAGATAGAGACTCCCTGTAGCCCCAACTGGCCTGGAACTCTCTATGTAGACCAGGCTGGCCTTGACCTCACAGAGATCCACCTGCCTCTGACTTTTTTTTTTTTTTTCTTTTTTTGAGATAGAGACTCCCTGTAGCCCCAACTGGCCTGGAACTCTCTATGTAGACCAGGCTGGCCTTGACCTCACAGAGATCCACCTGCCTCTGACTTTTTTTTTTTTTTTCTTTTTTTGAGATAGAGACTCCCTGTAGCCCCAACTGGCCTGGAACTCTCTATGTAGACCAGGCTGGCCTTGACCTCACAGAGATCCACCTGCCTCTGACTTTTTTTTTTTTTTTCTTTTTTTGAGATAGAGACTCCCTGTAGCCCCAACTGGCCTGGAACTCTCTATGTAGACCAGGCTGGCCTTGACCTCACAGAGATCCACCTGCCTCTGACTTTTTTTTTTTTTTTCTTTTTTTGAGATAGAGACTCCCTGTAGCCCCAACTGGCCTGGAACTCTCTATGTAGACCAGGCTGGCCTTGACCTCACAGAGATCCACCTGCCTCTGACTTTTTTTTTTTTTTTCTTTTTTTGAGATAGAGACTCCCTGTAGCCCCAACTGGCCTGGAACTCTCTATGTAGACCAGGCTGGCCTTGACCTCACAGAGATCCACCTGCCTCTGACTTTTTTTTTTTTTTTTTTTCTTTTTTTGAGATAGAGTCTCCCTGTAGCCCCAGTTGGCCTGGAACTTACTTTGTAGATCAGACTGGCCTCCATCTCACAGAGAACTGCCTGCCTATCTCTCTCCCGAGTGTTGGGATTAAAGATGTGGGCCACCATGCCTGGTACCTGATGTTTTGAATTTATTTATGAAGAGTTATTAATTGCTTGAAAATAATTCCTTTGCAACATGGAGTGTAAATTCTGATAAACCTTAAGTCGAGCTGTGTGCTTTCCTTTGGGAGCGATAGAAAGAAAGCTGGGCTGAAAGGTCAAGAGACCAAGTCTTTGTTCTCAGGTTTGTGTGTAGAGGCCAGAGGCTGACTTTGGGCATCTTTCCCAATCACTCTCCACTTTATTTTTTGAGACAAGGATTCTCAGTGAACCTGAAGCTCACAAATTTAGCTAGACTGGCTGGCCAGTGAGCCCCAAGGATCATCCTGTTTTTGCTTCACCAGCAGTGGGATTGGGGATTCGAACTCAGGTCCTCAAGCTTGCCCAGCAAGTACTTTACAGACTGAGTCAACTCTCCAGCCCCCTGCATCCTGTTCTTGAATATCCTATTGGGGCTTCTCCTGTTGGGTATACATATGTGCTCTTCCTATCTCTTCTTTGGAAAAGGTGGTCACTGTCAACATTCACTGAATAGCACACACAAAAAATAAGAAAGTCCTAGACTTGCCACAAGTTTGTTATGGCTTCTGTAGTGGTGATACCACCCCCCTCCTTTATCCTAAGCCACTCTGCTAAGTAGGTGAGGACAACTATTTGAATAGTACTCTACATCCATTGCACGGATGTCAAATACTTTTTCTTGTGTGTGATTTCAGGTGTGATTTCAACTTCTCACAGCTTGACATTCTCAGATGACAGCATAATATGCATCAGAGCACACATCCCTAATCTTTAAAGTTTCTTCCTTGCCTCCTCTCAAGAAAGACTATTGAAATAAAGGCCTTACAGGTTCAGGATTGTGGTTCAGTGGCAGGGCACTTGCCTAGCATGTGCAAGACCCTGGGTTCATTCTCCAGCACTGCAGAAATAATAAACAGATAAGTCTTTAAGGACTTGTCTTTCTGTCATTAAGTAAGCAGAGGAATGAAGCAGCAAAGACACCCCAAAGGACACCCAGAGATCAGGCAAAAAGTTCTAGAAAGTAAACATGAGGAACCAGATATGGGCGCCCAGGCCCCTTGTGACTGTTGACCACATCCTAGATTGGAATCAATTCACCTTATCAAATGTTCGGTGCCGGAATGACTGGGATGGCAGTGGGGGATGTACCAGCCTGTTGCCTCAGTAATTATCTCCCACCCTCAGATACAGGGTCTGCTGCACGCCTTATTGCTTCTTATTTTTCATTTTAAAAAAAATATTGTTATCAGCCGGGCGTGGTGGCACACGACTTTAATCCCAGTACTTGGGAGGCAGAGGCAGGCGGATCTCTATGAGTTCGAGTTCAGCCTGGTCTACATGGTGAGTTCCAGGACAGGTGGGGCTACAGGGAGACCCTGTCTCAAAAAGACCAAAAAAAAACCCAAAATTTTATCTTTTTGGCTGGAGAGATAGCTTAACAGTTAAAAGCACTGGCTACTCTTGCAGAGGACCTGGGTTCAATTCCTAGCACCCACATGGTGGTTAACAATCCGATGCCATCTTCTGACCTCTGAAGGCATTACATGACATGGGTGCACTTACATACATGCAGACAATATGCTCATACACATAAAATTAAAAATAAATAAAAGTTAAAATTTTTAACGTGTGTGTGTGTTTGTCTGCATGTCATGTGTGTGCAGGTGCTTGCAGAGGTCAGAAGAGGAATTGGATCTCTTGAAGCTGGAATTACAGATCATTGTGAGTTACCTGATATGGGTGCTGGGAACCAAACTTGGATCCTCTTAACTGCTGAGCCATCTCCCCTCCCCTCTTTTTATTTTTTAATGTAATAGTTTTAGTAACTCCGTGAGAATGTCATAAAATGTATTTTAGTCATATTTGGCCCTTACTTCTCTGCCTAACTCCTCCCAAATCCACCTCCACTGCCCTACCCCCCAACTTTGTGTCCTCTTTTTTTAAATTTTTTAATGACCCACCGAATTCAATTTGTATTGCCCATACACTCCTGGATATGTCCTGCAATGTTCAAAAGGCACTTTTGCTCTAGTCCTCCCCAACTTCTGGCTCTTAAAATCCTTCTGCTCCCTCTTCCAAGATGGGTGATGAGCACCTTATATCATGACCAACAAGTAAATGAAGGAATGGATTTTTTACTCTGTGTGTGTGTGTGTGTGTGTGTGTGTGTGTGTGTGTGTGTATGTGGTGTATTGCTGGGGGATGGAACGCAGGGCCTTGTGCATGCTATGAGGTGTTCTACCACTGAGATAGACTCCCCTCTCCCCCAGGCAGGAATGAATTTTTTTCAATTTATTTATTTATTATTTATTTATTTATTTGTCTTTTTGAGACAGGGTCTCCCTGTAGCCCCAGCTGTCCTGGAACTCACTATGTAGACCAGGCTGGCCTTGAACTCACAGAGATCCACCTGCTTCTGCCTCCCAAGTGCTGGGATTAAAGGTGTGCCCCACCACGCCCAGCTTCAATTTATTTTTATTTTTAATTATGCATATTGTGTGTCTGCATATGGGTATGTGCACATGAATGCAGATGCCTGAGGAAGCCAGAGGTGTCAGATCCCCCGGGAACTGGTGTTACAGGTGATACAGGTGATTGTGAGACAACTGACATGGTTGCTGGGAATTGAACTCAGGTCCTCTGGAAGAGCACTACGTACTCTTAATTGCTGAGCCATCCCTCCAGCCCCCAGGAATGGATTTTATGAAACTGTTTCAGTTTGGATTTTTAGGGCTGGAAATGCAGCTGGCAGAGCACCTGCCTCATGTGCACAAAGCCCAAGGTTCAACCCTCACTGCTAAAAAACAAATTCATCATGGATTTTTGCTTTAGGTAAACCAATCACACTAATCAGGGGTGCAGGTTACTATGTGATACTTCTGTTTTAACTCAAGAGAAATTCCTTCACACTTTTACAGGAAACTTGAGTTTTCAAACACTCTTAAGGTCATTGGCAGAGTGTGCAGAATCCATGCTTGCGGCTTTCTGCCCGCCATATCTAGGTTAATGCTTCTGCTTTGATCAGATGACCTGCCCAATTCTGTTTCTTAATGTGCTTAAGCCCCTCCCTCCATACACAGGCTGTTTCTCTGTACTATTTCTTGTGGAAGGGTCTTTGGCTCTTGAGGTTGTAGCATCCTTCTCGGACAGGAGAAACAAGAAATTGTCTGGTAGCGTGGTGTGCACTAAGATCTTCTTAGGTCTTCCTGGAGCAGCCCCACACCTAGCGTTCAGGGCCTGTGTCTCAAGAAGCCTGAGCAGTAAGGCACTGGCATGAGGTTGACTGTGTACACAGGCACTTACACCCTTTCTCACAGGAGTGTCGGGAAGCTCTGTAAAGACAGGACCATGGCAGTTTGGGCTCCCTTATGGATACCAGCATTTTTTTTCCCTACAATGCCTACCATGTAACAAATGCACCAGCTATCCCGGTGTGCTGGTACGTACCTGTTATCCCAGCACTGGAAAGCAGAGGCTATGAGTTTAAAGACAATGTGCACTACATAACCAGACCCTCTCTCAAAAAATCAAACCAACCAAACAAAAATACTAGCATGTAACTGATGCTTAGAATAAAATTCATCTACTGATAAGCAATATTTTTTTGTTGATTACATATAATCGTCCTTTGGTAACCTGGGGGCTGCTTCCATAATCCCACGAACACACAATGCTCAAGTTCCATATGTAAAGTGGCAAAGAATTTGCACATAACCTGTGCACAACCAAAAACTTATATAAGCATTACATATAATGCTTAATACAATGCAAATACCATTTACAATACAATATTGCTATTTTATATTTTAGGGACCAATTACAAGAAATGTACTTAATTCGGACCCGATTTTGTCTTTTCATGTATTTTTGATGTGTGGTTGTTTGACTACATGGATGTGGAACCCTAAGATACAGAGACCTTACAGTCCATTGTCTCCGTGTACAGCTGCTGCTCAGAGTCCGACAGATTTCTGCTATGTTTTCAATTGCGTTGGCAGGATCAGCTCAACCCACTTTCAAATTTGAGAATTACCTACACTGAAAGGAAGTTGGGGACAGAGATGGCTTAGCTGTTCAGTGTGCATACTGCTGGGGCTGGAGAGATGGCTCAGTTGTTAAAAGCACTGGCTGTTCTTGCGGAGGGCCTGAATTTGGTTCCCAGCACCTGCATGGCAGTGCACACCCATTCTTAACTCCAGTTTTAGGGGATCTGACACCCTCTTTTGGCCTCTGTGGACATGGCTTAAGTCTGGGAAGTCATTCAGAAAGGCATAGATTGGATTACACAAGGCAGTCTTTTATCTGTTTTTTCTCACCCAGCATGGTTCTTTTGAAGGCTGAGATGACTTCAGTTCATTATTTGCATAATCTTCCATTTAGAAAGTTCATGAACAGATTATGTCCTTACATGGTACAATTTTCTGCTTGGCTCTTGTAAAGTTTCTACTTCAGGAATTTTCTTTCTTCCATTTGTAAATCAAAAGACCCAACAACACTACCAACACAAATCATATGAGAAACAAAAATGAGCCAATAGCTTCATTTTAGCAGAACAGGAACATAGTGGAGCTTTCTTGCCCACCCAACTTACAGCCAGGAACCTATAGCTTACCAGTACCACAGTGAGCCCAGGCAGCCTGCAAATTACAGTGCTGGGAGGTCTAACAAGTGGTCTCAAGTGCATAGCTCCCTCCACACCCCTGAGAATTCCACACTTTGATGGTGATCTTAATTAGCTAGTCAGTTCAGACAAGATCTCACTATGTAGCCCAGGCTGGCCTGCAAAGGGATCCTCCTGCCCCAGCTTCCCAAGTATATCACAAAGCCCAACTCCTGGTGATTTTATTTCACATTCTTCCATGGAGTTACTTCACACTAAAAAGAAATGGGCAGAGGTTCCTGTAGCTTGGGAGTAGGCAGAAAATATGGAAAAAGGAGGGGGGAGGGGAGGGGAAGGGAGGGGAAGGGAGGGGAGGGGAGGGGAAGCAGGCCCTCAGTGCCTCAACTGTTCAGAAGCAAATACAAGACTCCAGCACAGTAAACGCCTTTAAAAAAGTGTGTAAGTGTGTGTGTGTGTGTGTGTGTGTGTGTGTATAGGCCAGAGACGGATGTCCAGTGTCTTCCTCAATCACTCTTATTCCTTGAGAAGATCTGTCACTGAACCTGGAGCTCAACTGTTTGGTTAAACTTACTGGCCAGCAACCCCCTCCCCATCCTCCTGTCTCCTCCAAGCTTATGCCACCCTGCCTTGCTTTTTATGTGGGTGCCTGGGGATCTGAACTCCGGGCTTCACGCTTGCAGAGCAAGCATTTTATGGACTGAGCCATCTCGAGAGCCCAGTAAATGCCTTGAATGATGACAGAGAAAAGTCTCAGTAGAGCGCCACCTTTCACTACTACTACAGCGTGTGACAGAGCTTGCTGCTGACCTAGGGCAGCTGTTGGAAGCCGGAGCTGCGGCTTCCACTGTCCAGCTGCTGCCCGCACACTTGGAAAGTTCAAATCCTTGCACCAGCAGTTCCAGAGAAAGCCCAAGCGCTCCGAACTCTCAAGTGCTTAAAGGTTGTGGGGAAATGTGTGGCTCCTCAGAATAGGAAATCCTGCCTGTGTCCCCTCCGGGACTGTTGGAGATGCCCGGGGGGTCACCATGGGAGGGAGGCTCGCACTGGGGCGGGGAGCGAGGTGGGAGCCCCATCCTTGCCTCCGTGCACTTCCGGAGGGGCCAGGGGCGCGCGGGTTGGAAGGTGAGAGGCGGAGTTGCTGGGCTGCTGGGAAGAGACCAAAGGAACGAGTAATTGGAAATTCCGTAACAGAGACCCTGGTCCCCAACCCCTTGGCTCTTTCACCCCAACCCCCTGCTGAGAGGCGAAGGGCCGGGAGACGCGGCGGAGGGCAGAGTCACGTTTCGGAGAGGGAAGTGAAATAAAGAGGGCGGCACCCGGGGGGACCTGTGCGTCATTGAGGGACTGAGGAGAGGCCAGTGCGGAGGACTGGGGGCGAGAGCCGGAGGGGCCGCCGAGCCGTAGCCCGCAGCCTGGTGCGACGCGCACGATGTGGCAGGCGACCCGGCCAGGACCCCGCGCGCCCCGGCGCTGGGCGCTGGTCCTGCTGGCCCTGGGGACCCTGGGCGGCGCGGGGCTGTGCCACGCGGGCTCGCAGCCTGGGTACCCCGCGCGGCCCAGCGCCAGGAACAAGTAAGTGCGCGCTGCCTCTGCTCGCCCCTAGCCCGGGAGTCCGAGGTCCCTGCCTGTCCCCTCCTCGGTCCGCAATGCCAATGGCGACGGGCGGCAGCCGAGGGATCCCCGTGGACTCTTGGGGCGTCATCCCCTCCGGGTGGCCATGTGCTCCCCGCCGGACGCCGAGAGCATCCTATGGCGGGCCCGGGAAGGGAGGGAATGTCCTGCAGATTTGCGCGACCTGCCACAGACCCCCGGCAAATCCCGGAGCCCCTGGGGCGTGGGGCTCTTCTTGGGTCTTCCAAAGGCTCACCCGGCAACCTGAGGTGGAGGCTTTGGCAAACTCCCGCCTCCGGTGCGGGTGACCAGCGGCTTCCTGACCCTCAGCTGCTGGGTCAGCTTGCCCCCTCTTCACCGGCCTCATTGTTCTCCAAGTTAACTCTGCCCCTCTCTCTTCATCCCAGGAACTGGTGCGCCTACATCGTGAACAAGAACGTGAGCTGCACGGTTCAGGAAGGAAGCGAGAGTTTTATTCAGGCTCAGTACAACTGTCCCTGGAGCCAGATGCCCTGTCCGTCTGCGTTGGTGTAAGTCCTGGAGCGCGGGCCGCGGGGTCGGTTGGAGCTCCAACTCTTGTAGAAATCCCTTCCAGACCTAATGAAAAACAACAACAACAACAAAACAACCAAAAAAAGAAAAAACCCTTGAAATGTTTGAGGGCTGGGCCAGGTACCAGCCGTACTGGGCTATTTAAAAAGAACGTGCTATATTCTGTGGGAGCCTTAGATGCGCAGGCCATGCAAGAGGATTAACAAGGCCCCCACCCCCACCTCTCCCTTTCTTTCAGTTTTATTACTAACATAAGGCAGCTGAACCTAATTAGAAGCATAGTGTGTGTTCTGGGTCGCACAGAAGATTCTAAAATGTATACTTGCTAAAAACTTTTAAATGTAGAGTTAGCTGAGAAATTTGGCTGACTGGTCTTCTGAAATAGGTGAGTTTTGTCCCAAATGCTCTCTTCTTTCTTCAGCATGGTAGTTTTCTAAATTAAACCTCTTCAGATACTCTTAAACATTAAAAAAAAAAAAAGATTGCTTTTAAAAATTCCTTTGCTTCTCAAGTTAGATTTATGCATTGGCTAGGCAGTTCTCAGAACAGAATGGTCCTTAAAGACAAAGATTTCAGCATCTTAACAAAATGAAAAGGGAAATGATTTGTTAGCATACAGATTCTGTGAAACTATCACACTTATCCAGTTGTCATCAGAAAAGGGCTTTGAGTTTTTATGAAAGTCAGATCTCAGAAGATGGCTAATGTGAATAAATGGCTCTACAGGAACACATGTGATGGTGGGAATTGTTTTCTACTAAGAATAAGTTGTTTGTCTTCTGAACACAGTTGTCATTACAGCAAAGAATTGTCAGTAGTAGGCAGCTCTGCCTCTGGACATCTCTGGGACAGACTGAACTTGTACTTCAGGAAACTGTTCCAAGGGATGGGATGGAAGAGATTGTAGTCACATCAGGTGGAGATTGTCACTGGGTCCCACATGGGCTGGTTTGGGAAGCTTCAAGCAGGGATGGAGAGTTCTGTGAGGCAAAAAAGAAAGCCACACAAATTTGCAGGAATTTGGAAGAGGTCTCAACTTTCTAATATATGGAGGTAAAGGCCGATATTGAGTCTCTGGCTATCACAGAGATGGTAAGTTTGAGAACTACCACCCTACCTTAAGCTAGTCAGTGTTTAGGGTTAGACTCCACAGTTCATGACTAGCAGCTGGTGATATAAGAACTAAGATTTTTATACTGTGAGAGGAACGCAAACTGAGTATTCAACACAATTTGAAAGGGTTTGCTTAAAATTAGAATTGAGTTCATTTACTTTATAGAGGAACTATATTTTGTGTTTTTTTCATATCCTTTATACTTACTATGACAACTCACTGATAAACAAATTTTCATTTAAAAATTTCAGGCAGGGATTGGAGAGATGGGTCAGTGTGTAAAGAGCACTTGCAATGCAAGCTTGATAACCTGAGTTTGAATCTCCCACCACCAAGTAGAAAGCTGGGCATGGTCGCACTCCTGTAACCCCAGTGCTGAGGGCAGGCAAGGCAGATGGTATGATTGCTGGGGCTCGTTAGCCACCAGCCTAGCTCCATGTTCAGTGAGAGACACTGTCTCAAGGGGATAAGATGGAGAGTGACAGAGCAGGACAGCTGACAGCCTCCTCTGCCTCCATAGGTACATGGGTGCACATACACTAACATACACACACACACACACATACATACATACATGTGATTTCTCATTTCAGAAGTTTTTTAATTTGATGTTTTGAGACAGAGTCTTGCTCTGTAGACTGGAATTTATTATGTAGTCCAAGCTGACCTTAAACTGGAGGTAATCCTGCCTCAGCTTCCTGAGTACTAGAATTAAAGACATGAGCCACTACTTCAAGTTTTGGTTTTTGTTTAAGAGATGATTTGGAGCTGGGCGTGGTGGAGCACGCCTTTGATCCCAGCACTCCGGAGGCAGAGGCAGGCGGATCTCTGTGAATTCAAGGCCAGCCTGGTCTACATAGTGAGTTCCAGGACAGCTGGGGCTATAGGGAGACCCTGTCTCCAAAAGACCGAAAAAAAAAAAAAAAGATAGTTTGGGACTGGGTATGAAGCTCTATAGGTAGAGTGCGCTTGCCTATCCTGCAAAAACCCTGAGCTCAGGGGCTGGAGAGATGGCTTAGTGGTTAAGAGCACTGGCTACTCTCCAAGAGGACCTGGGTTTGTTTCCCAGCACCTACTTGATGGCTAACAACTGTCTGTAACTCTAGTTGAAGGGATCCAACACCCTCTACAACACTGGTGCACTTACATATATGCAGGCAAAATACTCATACCCATAAAATAAAAATAAATAAAGACATTTTTTAAAAGTTAAAAAATATCCTGAGTTAATTCCCAGCACTGTATAACCCAGGCATGATAGCACACCCCTGTAGTCTTCTGATCTGGAATCCTTGGAAGTGTGGAGAGGCTCACTCTTGGTTCAGGGCTGGCTTGTGGAACACATTTCTGGAAGACATGAGAATCTGAGTGACAGGGAATTCTTCCTGTGAGATATTGGGCAGGAGGGAAAATGTCAGTGTCAGAGTAGGATAGGCTCCTCATGCTCCTCATTTTCCATCTTTACAGCAATCATCTGGGGTCATTAGAAAGTAGCAGAACTGACATGCAAATCCAAGTCTTTTATTTCCCAGCCTTAGGGTCCTCTCACTCCCCTACTCCAGGTCCAGGTTGTCTAAGCCCACTCCCTGCATGTGTGTGTGTACATATATGTGTGTGTGCACCCACATGTGTATGTGTGTGTTTGTTGCCTCTACAGTGTTGCAGGCCCCTTGTGGTGCAGGATGGAGGAGGAAGGGCCTGCCGAGTCTTCTAGCCCCTCTGCCCTGTTAGGTGGATGCTGGGGGCAAACACCTCTGCCTTTCTTCTCTGGATCGGACTGGGTGTTGCATTTTTCATGCTTCCTGGTAGTGATCCCAGATATATCCAGATCCTCCTACTGGCCCAATGGCTGTTAGCGTTTATGGTATTTGGAGGCATCCTCTCCATGGAGCAGCCTGGGTACAGAGACCACAGCTGCAAGTCAGGTTCTATTTGCTTTGCCTCCCAGCTCAGAGCTGAGGCTCTTAGGATGGACACTTCCTACTTTCAAGCATCACGAACTGCCTGGGGTCACCAGCACTTAGCCCTGCCACACCCTGCTAGCCAGCTTTGAATTGCTTTTTTCTTTCCTTGTCCTTTGCATTTTCAATTGAAGTATAATGTATATACACTATAACATTTACCTTGTGAAGTGATTCTTTCCATGTGTTTTTGCAAATTTATACAGCCATGTAGATGCCACCATAATCAAAAGACAGACCCTTCCCTCTTCTGTCCCCAGCAGTCACTGCTGTCTTTATCGCCCCTGCACAGAAATGACATCGATGGCGCCTTTGACAGCTTCTTTCACTTAGCATGAAGCTTTCTTCATTTCTGTGCTCATTTTCATTTATTTTTTAATAGTAGTAACACTCTTAGCTTTTTTTTTAATTTAATTTAATTTTTTTGTCTTTTTGAAGCAGGGTCTCCTTGTAGCCCCAGCTGTCCTAGAACTCATTATGTAGACCAAGCTGGCCTTGAACTCACAGAGATCACCTGCCTCTGCTTCCCAAGTGCTGGGATTACAGGCGTGGGCCACTACGCCCGGCTCATTTTTATTTTTAATGTTTTCAGACATGCTCTCTTTATAGTCCAGATTGGTCTTGAATTCTAAATCCTCTGCCCCAGCCTCCCCAGTGTTGGCGTGACAGATGTGTGCCACCCTGACAGATGTGTGCCACCATGCCTGGCTCACTTAGGTACATATTTTTTGAAATGGGAGTCATACTGTGTTGTCCAGGTGAAAATCTTGGACTTAATCCATCCTGCTGCCTCCTTGGCCTCTTGAGTAGCTGGGTTACAGGCACAGTAGCACACGTGGCTTGTTGAGACATTTGAGATTCATACATGTGGTCTCTAATAGCTATTTCGTTCCATGTTCTGGTTGAAGGTTTTCACACTTTCTGTAAGGGTCAGACATTTAAGGAGATAGAAGCTAGGCAGTCTTAGTTCATGTTCACTATTAGGGAAAGCACTGAAAACTTTGCAGGGCTGCAGGCTGGCTCCATGGGCACCAGGGCCATTGCTTGCTGAACCCTGGGGTATCTGGGTATCTGGGTGGTTTCTGTTGGAACTGTGAATGAAGCTTCTGTGAACACTCAGAGGCAGACACGAACGCGTGAACACCTCTCAGTTTACTGTCTGGTCCTCACTTTTCTCTCAAGTACTGTTTGGATATCCAGACTCTGACTTCCATGGCCTTTCTGTTGATGTTGCAAACCTGAATTAGATCTACTATTCAGTCATATCAGTTTAATGGGGAGATGCTGACAGATGACCTGCCGCTGCTGTTGGAGCACAGTGCCTGTGCCTCATAGTAGAGAAGGCACATACGGGTCTTAGGACCAAGCGGGCGTGGCAGTGCACTTGGAAGGTGGAAGCAGAAAGACCATAAGGAGTTTGAGGCCAGCCTGGGTCATACGAGACCCCCATCTCCAAAATATAAAAACAGGGGCTAGAGACCCTGGTTCAGTTCCTAGCACCCACATCAAGCAGTTTACAACTGCTTGCAATTCTAGTTCAAAGGGCTCCAGTGTTCTCTTCTGGCCTCTGTAGGCAATGGCACTCACATGCACACACACTCCCACAGATACGCATGCATACACAATTGAAAATGAATTATATTTGAGGAGGAAGCATAAAAATTTATGTCATGTTAATTAGTAGAGGTGATAGCCCTCAACACTGTGCTATCTGTCCAAGGCAGCCACTGGGAAGATTCTTCCTGCTCTTAGATAGGGTCTGTGTAGCCTTGGCTGGCCTGGAACTCGCTATGTAGATATAGCATGCTGGCCTTGAACTCAGAGATCCTCTGCCTCTCTAGTGCTGGGGGTAAAGGCGTGCACCATCATGCTCAGCCTTTCCTGCTCTTGACCTTGTAATCCTTATACAGGGCACAGCAAGTGGTCTGGGACAGTTAAGTTGGTGCTGATTCAGCTGATCTTTGTTTTACTCTGCTGGGCTGTCCAGATTGACTGAGACTCCTAGGCTCAAGTGACCCCTCTACCTCTGCCTCCTAGGTGCTAATACTGCAGGTGGACACCACCTGACCTAGCCTTTTTTTTTTTTTGTCTTTTTGAAGCAGGGTCTCCTTGTAGCCCCAGCTGTCCTAGAACTCATTATGTAGACCAAGCTGGCCTTGAACTCACAGAGATCACCTGCCTCTGCTTCCCAAGTGCTGGGATTACAGGCGTGGGCCACTACGCCCGGCTCATTTTTATTTTTAATGTTTTCAGACATGCTCTCTTTATAGTCCAGATTGGTCTTGAATTCTAAATCCTCTGCCCCAGCCTCCCCAGTGTTGGCGTGACAGATGTGTGCCACCCTGACAGATGTGTGCCACCATGCCTGGCTCACTTAGGTACATATTTTTTGAAATGGGAGTCATACTGTATTGTCCAGGTGAAAATCTTGGACTTAATCCATCCTGCTGCCTCCTTGGCCTCTTGAGTAGCTGGGTTACAGGCACAGTAGCACACGTGGCTTGTTGAGACATTTGAGATTCATACATGTGGTCTCTAATAG
The DNA here is from genome assembly GCF_000622305.1 of Nannospalax galili. Classification (NCBI taxonomy): domain Eukaryota; kingdom Metazoa; phylum Chordata; class Mammalia; order Rodentia; family Spalacidae; genus Nannospalax; species Nannospalax galili. The sequence continues at coordinate 1,022,819 of NW_008339923.1, forward strand.
CTATTTCGTTCCATGTTCTGGTTGAAGGTTTTCACACTTTCTGTAAGGGTCAGACATTTAAGGAGATAGAAGCTAGGCAGTCTTAGTTCATGTTCACTATTAGGGAAAGCACTGAAAACTTTGCAGGGCTGCAGGCTGGCTCCATGGGCACCAGGGCCATTGCTTGCTGAACCCTGGGGTATCTGGGTATCTGGGTGGTTTCTGTTGGAACTGTGAATGAAGCTTCTGTGAACACTCAGAGGCAGACACGAACGCGTGAACACCTCTCAGTTTACTGTCTGGTCCTCACTTTTCTCTCAAGTACTGTTTGGATATCCAGACTCTGACTTCCATGGCCTTTCTGTTGATGTTGCAAACCTGAATTAGATCTACTATTCAGTCATATCAGTTTAATGGGGAGATGCTGACAGATGACCTGCCGCTGCTGTTGGAGCACAGTGCCTGTGCCTCATAGTAGAGAAGGCACATACGGGTCTTAGGACCAAGCGGGCGTGGCAGTGCACTTGGAAGGTGGAAGCAGAAAGACCATAAGGAGTTTGAGGCCAGCCTGGGTCATACGAGACCCCCATCTCCAAAATATAAAAACAGGGGCTAGAGACCCTGGTTCAGTTCCTAGCACCCACATCAAGCAGTTTACAACTGCTTGCAATTCTAGTTCAAAGGGCTCCAGTGTTCTCTTCTGGCCTCTGTAGGCAATGGCACTCACATGCACACACACTCCCACAGATACGCATGCATACACAATTGAAAATGAATTATATTTGAGGAGGAAGCATAAAAATTTATGTCATGTTAATTAGTAGAGGTGATAAACATTACCATTGAAATCCACCCGATGACTTTATAGACACACACAAGTGCCAAGGATCTGAGTGCAACCGATTATGACTAGTAATAATCAGATACATACAGATGAGAGACACGTGCACCAACATCTCAGTGTTATTAGCAAAAACAATGAGTTTTTCTGTAAGAAACAGTATATTTTAAAACGAAATGGAGATCGTTTTTAAAGGTTAAAACTGTATAACTGTATTAATTCAACAACGAACCTAAAAACTTTATAGCCACGTTTTAAAGAGATGTATCTTTGCTCTGGAAACTGTTACTGAGTATGTTAAAGCTGTAATGAAATGCTTCTAAAAAAATAAAAAAAATAAGGGGCTGAAGAGATGGCTTAGCAGTTAAGAGCACTGCATGTTCTTGTAGAACACCCAGATTTGAATTCCAGCACTGACATGGTGGCTAACAATTGTCCATAACTCCAGTTCTAGGAGATCCAACATCCTCTTCAGTCCTCCTCGGGCACTGCACGACACAGGTGCACTTACATACATGCAGGCAATACACTTATACACATAAAAAATAAAAATAAAATTTTAAAATAAAAATAAATAAATAAATAAATCTGGGGCTGGTGAGATGGGTCAGCAGTTAAGAGCACTACTTGCTCTTGCAGAGGACACAGGGCCTTACTATGTAGCCTAGACTGGCCTTGAACTTGAGGTCTCCTACGTCAGCTTCCTGAGTGCTGGGATGACAGACATTCCTAGCCATGTCTGGCCACTGTCTCTCTTCCTGAAAGCCATGGTCAAGAATACTACCAGTGCTGGTCTCAGAGGAGCACACTTTTAATCCCAGCACTTGGGAGGCAGAGGTAGGTGGATCTCTGTGAGCTCAAGGCCAGCCTGGTTTACATAGTGAGTTCCAGGCCAGCTGGGGCTACAGGGAGACCCTGTCTCAAAAAAAAACAAAAAAAAAAAAAACCCAAAAACAAAACGAAAAAAGAATAATTATTGTGAGAATGGAGGCCATGGTGGATAGGGGCGTGTATCTGCTGTGGAGAACTTTTCAAGGGCTCACCTTGGAGGTGAGGACCCAGGCAGGCTGCAGGGAAGGGTCCTGTGGTTTTCAGTTCCTGGGTTTGTGGCTGTATCATTCTGTATCTGCCTCTGAATTCGCCTGCCTTCTCTCTATTTCTGGATTTCTCCTGGTTTCTGTTAGTGCTTTCTCCCTCTCATTTTCTGTCTCTGCAGTGCCGAGAATTGAACAAAGAGCCTTGACATGTAACTGTTCTTCCACTGACTACATGGCTAGCGCTATTAAAATTTTTTTTAAAGGAGAAAGAAAGGACAAGTCCTAGGGGGACATGGGTGGGGTCCACACAGAGCCCATGCTGCTGGAATAATGTAGACTAGGAATTTGGAGCAGGTGTTTGTTCTGGGTCAAGTTCCAAGACACCTCCAATCCTCAGATTCCAGGGAGAGCAGCTGGGAGGAAAGTTGTATATTAAGGACCAATCTCCGCCAGGAAAAGTAGCTTCTCCGCCTTCCCAGGCACAGCTTATAGCTAGAACAAAACCCCGAGGGCTAACATTTTCTCCAGCCAATTTTTTTTCTCTACATCTCTAGGAACAGAATCCCAGCCAATTCAGAGAGGGGATTTTCTCCCGCCCGCCCCCCCCCCTTAAACAAACACTTGCACACAGTTGGCTGTTTGGAGCCTTGCTCTTTGGCACTGAAGGCAACTTAAATTCACCTGCAGAAGGCTGAGCTGATGTCAGAGGACACCTGTCAGGGAGGTATGGCAACCAGGTGCCCAAACCTGAGAGCCTTGTGGTTTTTGTGGAGTCTTGTTTTCATTTCTGTCTTCCAGCCCTTTGGGGCTGTATCTCCTGCAGACTTGCTATAGGACTTGGACCTTTCTTCCAAGTTTCTTTGTGTTATCCCTTTTACATACTAGCTTCCGTGCAGCTGAGATGCTGTGTTTGGAAAACTATTTCCAGAATATTCCCACAGTCATTGTTTTATTCTTGTCACTAGCTTAGCCAGGAGACTAGGTAGGACAGAGACTGAGAACTCAGAAAAAGAACAACAACAACAACAACAACAACAAAACCCAGATAAGTTTGGGCTTCTTTTTCTAACTTTTTTATCTTGAAGAAAATGAATGGCATTCAAATAGAAGCTATCATCTTAAGAAAGCAGTTTGCTTCTTGTTAACGTGTGTTTTATTCCCATTGCTTGGTCTTTCTCTGTTAATCTGTTCCATCTTCAATAGCACGGGGAAGTCAGCAGAAAAGGGCAGGCAGGTGTGGGCATCTGAGTGGGAGTGGGCAGCCCGACCAGCCTGGCCTGTAGGGAGCTGTTAAAGGATAGGTCATCCAGACTGGGCTTCCCATGGTGGCCCCAGCAGAGCTGGGTAGGGTGGTGACATGTATTGACAGAGAAGTTAGGAGGCTTGGCATCCAGCCTGAGCTCCCTACCCCCACCACTCCAGGAGAGTCACTGGGCAACTAAGGCACATTTTCTTCAGGGTTACATAGCAGGGTTATGGGGAGGAGGCCCAGGTGGGGGGAGCAGGTCTGGCCCAGAGAACTTTGAAACCCCACTGTCATGTGAATGCAAGGCATAGCTAGCAGAATGCCTGGTGTGTTCCCATTGTCTCTGCAGTAGACTGCGGGCCTCACCAGCCGTGCTATCTTTGAAGGCTTTGGAGTTGAAGGTCATGCTGACTTATTTGAGAAAGGCTGGAGTGCTAAAGATAATGAAATAGCCCAGTGACCCGAGATAATAAAGAGGCTTGCTTAAGATTAACATTTAAAAGGTATTTGAACCTCGGAGATGGTGTCAGGAGCAGAGCCAGTAGTACAGGCTTTTTAGGGTGTGTGTGCCTCAGTTCTGTTCATTTCAAGTGAACAGAGCGCTGCAGGTATTGCTGCTGCTGCTGGTGCCTGTGCTGTGATAGATTCATAGAAAACCATTAGGATGTTGAATGTGATCAACTTGTGATGATCCCTGGGTGATCTTTCCTCTAGCCAGGAATACACTGTTACTTTGCTTGCTTTTTGGTTTGGTTTGGTTTTGATACTGGGGATTGAACCCAGGGCATGCTCTACATAAGCTACCCTGCTGAGTTATACATTCGGTCTGTCATTCTTCAGAACCTGCCTTCTACACATGTGGACAATACTAAGATGTCCCTCTTGCTTGCTGAGTGTGAATCATATGGTAGGTCCTGCATACAGCAATCACACCCTGCTTCACATGAGGATTTTTAAACCTAAGCTGATAAATTTCCAGTGTGCTTATGGCTTCTAGTCTGTCACAGTGTTCTGATTTAATGCACAGTCATCTGACTGTTTTCTTTGCCTCTCAGAATTAACTGCTCCCATCCTTATTTTTTTAGCTCAGTTTTCTGAACTTAAAAATTTTAACAGTGAGGGCTGGAAAGATGGCTCAGTGGTTAAGAACACTGGCTGCTCTCGCAGAGGACCCAGTTTTGATTCCCAGCACCCACATGGCAGCTAAAACTATCTGTAAGTCCAGTTCCAGGGGAATCTGACACCCTCTTCTGACCTCCCCAGGCATTATACAACATGGTGCACATACATGCAGGCAATACACTCATACAAATAAAAAAATAATAAAAATATTTCTCTTCTACTCTTTAAAATATTTTTAGCAGTGAATCACATGATCAAATGATACCTTTACAAAGACATGACATCTTTACAAAGGACCATTTTCAAGGGAGCTACAGAGTAGTTTTCAATGTGACAGCAGTTCACATCGAGGGAAAAATGATGAAATGATTGAAAACTAAACTTGCCAGTGAATTGTCCTCATCTCTGAAAGGGGTAATGGGTGCTGGGAAAAAATAAAAGGGAGGATTCAAATGAACCCAATTTCCAGGTTCAAAAATGCTGTAGCAGGCGAACTTTTCAGGGTGTGCCATTTGGAAGGACCCAGCTGCTCTTAATTTTTTTTTTTAACCACCTAAGAATACCAAAAGATGAGGGGATACGCCTAAAAATTATGCTTTGCCACGTCAGCCCTTTAGGACAATGCAGTTTATTATGCGTTTGGTTAACAGGAAACCAGTGTCTTGAACACTTCTCAAGCTGATTATTTCCATGAAAGGGGATTTGCTGTGACTTCCTGGTGTTTCCCTGACTTTCCCATCTCTGGCCACTTGAGATTGTGCTGTCCTGCCTACCTGGTGGGCTTAACTGGGTTATCTTTTTGTAGAGATGAGCTCAACATCATGGTCCATTACAAAACAACATACTAGGTGCCTCTCAAGCTTGAAGTTGTTTCCTTGTATCTGTCCAACAGGAATAATGAGATAAAGACATAAAAATGCCTTCTAAATGCAGTAGGGGAAACACCACTTGTTTTTCTGCTAACTGAGGCTTTTCTGTATATCTGGAAAAAGGAGGCTTGAAAGCTGTGGTTCTGATTGCAACAGAGCTCAGGGTGGGGACAGGTTGTGCAATCCAGCCCTTAGGGAGGCTTCCCTCCATTAAAGCCTCTGGCTCCTGTCAGCCTTCAGCCCAGAGCTCTCTCATGCTGTTAGCAGTTTTTCTTGCTTCCTTTCCTGGTAGTGCTGGAGATAAAACCCAGGATTTCACACATGCTTAGCACAGCTCTGTATCCAGGCCCCTCACACGCTGTTTGGTTGATGGGCTTGGGCGGTAAGGCAGCAGCTAGCCTTCCTTCATAGTCTGAACATCCCAGAATCTTGCATCCAGCTTGGTTTGTGTGGCAGGTGTCTCCTGCCTTGGAGGTACTTCCAGGAACAGCATGCAGGCTCAGCACTGAGTCCGGCAGGATAGGCAATGCTCCCTTCCCACCACAACGCATTGCAACATCGCCTGGCCACTCAGCAGACAGCATCATTGTGTTGCATCACTGCAGAAAACAAAACCCAGAGCTGTTCACTTTGGTGTGGGTAGGAAAGCAGAAATAGCCCTTGTAGCTTGTTTCTGGAACCACAGCAAGACGCTTCCCAGCTCCCCCCTCATCAGAGTCATTATTGGAAAGCTGCTAATCTCATTTAGTGGTCAATGTTTTTCTGCTTTTATTTTTTTATATTTTATTTTTATTTTTTTATGTGTATGAGCGTATTGCCTGGATGTGTGCCAGTGCATCCGCGTGGTCCAGTGTCCATGGAGGTCAGAAGAGGGTGTCAGATTACTTGGAACTGGAGTTACACATGCTTGTTAACTACCATGTGGGTGCTAGGAACCAAACCTGGGTCCTGCTTACTGGCTTGCCCCCCTGGCCTGTGCTCAGTATAACCTAAGACTACCTGCCCAGGGGTGGCACCACCCACAGTGGGCTGGGCCCCCCCACATCACCTAACAATCAAGAAAAGAGGAAATTTATCAACTAAGGGCCCCTCTTTCCAGGTATGTCAAGTTGACAACTGAATCTATCCACACAGATGCTGAGTCTAATTTATACTTAATTGAGACTTCCAGATTGTTAACTCAATACCACAGCACTTTGCTTTCACAGACTTATTTTTTTGGCGCAAGGGACTGAATCCAGGACTTCACACACAGCAAATGTATTTTACCTATAAGCTGCACCTCCAGGCAGACCTAGAGATCCTGAAACAGTGGAATGCAAAAAGTTCTTTTAAAAAAATAGCTTTGTTGAGGTACAATTTGTAAAAACTGTATGTATTTGAAGTTATATAACAATATTTCAACAGTGCATATACCCAGGAAGGTAACATTGCAATTAAGGTAGTATGCAATTAAGGTAGTATTGTTCTCCAAGATCCCCCTAACCCCACACTGGTAATCCCTCCACCTACGCTTCCCCTCAATCAATCCCCTCCCTAGGAGCGGCTGATCAACTGTCCATTACTATAGCTCTATTTGTATTTTATTTTCTAGAACATTCTGTAAATGGTGTCATATGGACCACATGTTACAAGAGAAGTAAGCCAGGTCAGGGACTATTGCTTAAAAGTTATGACAAGATTATTTTTACAATTTCATGTCTGTGTGTGTATGTGTGCCAGAGCCTCACTATGTAACCCAGGCTAGCTTAGAACCCTTCATCCCCCTGCCTCCCAAGTGCTGGGATCATAGGTGTGTACCACCACACTGAGCTCCCAAGATTGCTTTTAGCTGTAAGACAATTAAGACATCATTGTTCATCAGCTGATAATTAAGGATTAATTGTGATGCCTTATATAGCCAATAAAATCCATTATTAGAGAATGGTCCTCTAGTTTTATCACAAAAAATTTTACTTATACACTAAGTAAGAATACACTGTCTAGAAATTTCACTGATTTCAAGCTTTCACAGTTTTAACTAATTCTTTCAGTATCTGGGAGACAGACGAGGAGTAAATGTAAGTCTCAGTTTATGTTTGTGGTAACTTAGGAGTTGAGAAATGTCCTGATTTCTCTAATGTAGCTGATCTTTGATTATGTCAGAACAGGTAGAGCGGTTATATTATCACAGATGACAAATTTATATGTGTCTTGTGCATATGGTCAGATGGGTAAAACTTCTGCATGTTGGATGCTGGTGATACAAGAGAAGACAGAGTAGTCCTGGGAACCCTGAATGAATGGATGGGAAACGGCATGTGCATTTTTAGCGGGTCTTTTCTTCTGTTGTTAAGACTCACATGAACTAAGCAAACGTGGTGACACACGCCTTTAATCCCAACACTCAGGAGGCAGAGGCGGGCAAATCTCTGTGAGTTCAAGGCCAGCTTGGTCTACATACTGAGTTCCAGGCCAGCTGGGGCTACAGGGAGACCCTGTCTCAAAAAACAAGATTAAAAAGGGGTGGGGGTGGGGCGGCATGTGCTGCCATGCCAGGCATTTTGCTATTTTGCTTGGGTGCTGGAGATTTGAACTCAGGTCCTTCATGCATGCATAACAAGCACTTTCCTGATTGAGCTACCGTCCCAGCTCCTAAATTCTTCTTTAAAATCTTTCTAAGCAGTTCTCTCATCTCCTTGATAGTTGTTTCCACCGTCAGATGAGGGGGTGATGGTGGTATGTGGCCACATTCTTCCAAAACAAAGCCCTGCTCTCTCTAAGCAGAATGTAGGTGAATGAAAACGTCTTCGCCTCTTTGTGCTACACATGAATTTAAAAACACTTAGTAATACCAGGTCAGCCTGAACTGTGTAAGAAGCATGAAACTTCTTACTTATGTTTTTATCCTTTTTTCTCCAGCATCATAAATTAGAAAACAAATGCAAGTGTTCTAGTCTTTTCAGTTCTTAGATTAGATTATCATCTTTTTAAAAATTGAGAATGTTTTGGCTCAAAGGAAGAGCCCGTTTTTATCTACAGAGAAATTTCTTCAGTCTCTGGATTTTCAGTGCTTCAGTTGTGACTGTCACCAGCTTACAGCTATGGCCTTATGGCTTGCCACAGTCCAGAGAGTTCTCTCCAAGGTCTGGAACTGAATTGATTAGAGGTGGGATGGTACAGCCAAATCCTTACATAATAGCCCGTATCCCAGTATAGTTCTAAGAACACTGGATTAGGGGGTTGCAGGTGGAGGAACAGCTGGAAGGAACAGCTGAGGGAGAAGGGACAGCCCATGGGGCTGGGTTCTTTGAAATAGAAGAGATGGGAGCTGCAAAAGGGAAATAGGATCTTGGAATTATGGTGATTTTTGTAGGAGAATCTGGGCAATTAAAAAAGAGATGGGATCATCAAAATAGAGTTCTTGGTCCAGGGAGATGGCTCAGTGGGTAGAGGTGCTTCCCACTGAGCCTGACAACCTTAGTTTGATACCCAGTACCCACATGGAGGAAGGAGAGAAGTTGTCCACTGATCTGGACACATGCTGTGGCATATGCACACACATATACAGAGTAATAAATTAAAAATAAGTAAGTAAATAAATGCAATTAAAACAGTTTCAGTGGCTCTGAATAGAAAGACTAGGATCACAAGACCATGGGAAGTCATGTCTGTGGTGAGCATCGTACTCATGGCCCAGGCCAGCAGATGTTCTCATGGTCCACACTGTGGGAAATCAGGGATGAGTTCATTAGGGAGTGCCTGCAAGCTGGGTGCTCTGTGATTCTGATGCCAGGAATGAGGAAACGGGATGGAGGTTTGAGGACAGCAATATAGGAGTGGGGTAAGGCCTACAGCAGCGATGGGCCTCCCATAGAGAGCTCCTAAGAAACATGTGAGCTGGCTCAGTCTCACACTCCCTTCATCTCCCCACTGCTAGCCCAGCAAATTGATCTGGGGATGTATCTCCCACAGCTAAGAATGTGGCCTCATTGGAACACAGGCTTAAACTATATTTCATGGGCTGGATGCAGCCAGGACAGGATGACCTCATCTTCAGCAATGTGAACTTGCTCAGAAGGCAGGTTCCCATCTTTGAGCAAATCTAAAGATAATTCTTATCTGCTGTGGCTGAGTGGGGATAGCCTCAGCTGATCTGAGTGTTTTCCTTCCATCATCTTTCTTTAGGACTATAGATTGTGCTTTCTTTTTTGGATAATTATAAATTGTGGAGGAAATCTACTCATTATACCGTATGATCATGGCAAAATGCTGAGATAAAAAGGATTTTGGGTTTTGAAAGGTAACTTGCCTCTCTAAGTGCTCAAGGAAATTAATTCAAGAGGAAAGAGAAAAATAAGCAGTTTACAATTGTGGTTTCTCCAATGCTGATGACAGCCTTTGTAGCAGGAAAGAGACAGTCTCCTATAAGTATATTTTCATTCTGAGCCCATTGCTTTGATCTAGGATCTGTTATTGTAAAACACACAAAAAACCCTATATTATAATCTGACTTTAATCATGAATCTGACATTTAAATTCATTAATACATTTTATAGTTCAAAAAATATAATTGCCTAAGCATTCTGGCTTTTAAAGTTTAGATGTATTTTCCCAAAAAGTCAAGTGACAGATTTCACATTTCTTTGCTTGCATGTTATTAAATCTCCATGCAGACACCCAGTTAAAGGGTGTAATGTAGATGAGAATAAGAACTCTGAGTTTGTGCTTGGAGCTGCAAGGAGGACTTGGTTCTTATCTTGAGTGGGGAGACTTTTTTAGACGTGGAATGCAGCCCCTAGAAGGCACCTAGAGATCAGACCCACCTCAGTGCTCTGGAAGTCTTTGGAGATGGTAGTGTTGTCAAATGACTCGATTTGACTGTCATCCGGACATGTGGATTCAAGTGGGAATGTTTTGAAATTCTGAAATTTCTTTCAGTTCTGAAATCACTTCCAACTTTATAGCCTCTGCTGCCTGACTGCATTTGCTTTTGGCAGAGTGTCAGTAAATATAAAAAGCTCATTTCTTTATTTATTCATTCACTGGCTAAAAAAAATCAAGCAAAAAAAATAACAAAAACAGTGTTACTAGTTCCTAGAAAATCAGTCCACTGTCTTGTCAGTTTCTACATGAGACCAAAGTTTGTAAAAGTGAGTTGCTGTGTGAAAAGAAGGAAACTTGGACACACCCTGCAACATGGAAGAACCCTGAAGATATGAAATAAACCAGAAACAAAAGACAAATGCTTTAAGATGCCCCATGTGTGTGGTCCTGAGAGCCATCGGAACACAGAGAAAGGACAACGGTACCCCAGGGCTGAGGAGCCGGGGCATCAGGAGTTCAATGGCTGCAGGGTTTCTGCTTGAGAAAATTTCAAAAGGCCTTAAAAGGATGGGTACCATCAATGTGTTTGATGCCACAGGGCTTATCAAGATGGTTACTGTGGGCTGGGGCTGGCTCAGGGGTGGAGAATAGGTGCCTAGAATAGATGATGCTCTGGGTTTGATTTCCCCAGGTCTAATAAATAAGTAAATGTTAAATTTAATGTTATGTGTATTTTGCCACAATTTTATTTAGGAAAAAAAAAAAGTGAATCCTGGCTAGGGCATGGCTTAGTCGGTAGAGTGATTAGCCCTAAATTCAGTCCCCAGCAACACATAAAACTAGGCATGATGTAATATGCCTGTAATTCCAACACTTCGAAGGTGGAGTCAGGAGACTCAGAAGTTCAAGGTCAACCTCAGCTACATAGTGAGTTTGAGGCCAGCCTGGGATCTCAAAGTAGTGCATAGCAGCTCACACATCCATTTTCCAGGTCTGGCTAGGATGCTCCAAGAAGAGTCATTCTGCCTGATTTCTTTTCCATCTCCCTGGGACCACTCCAGTCATTGGAGATGCACATGCCAAATGGAGGCAGAACAGTTGGCTCCAGGTTGTTTGGAGCAGGCGAGTGAAAGGAAAAGAAAGAACTTACTAGAAAGTTTGTCCTCTGGAGAAATCCTAGTTCAAAGTGTGGTACACTTTGTGGTACATTTTAGTAAATAAAATAGAGGTCAAATGTTAAATAAGGGTCTGGAGCCTCCCTATTCCGTCATTGTGCCCATGGTCCCCTGCCAGTGGCCGAAGGTTCTTTTCTGGGAAGCTTTCTGCCTGAGTTCTACAAGGTGTATTGTACAAGTCAACTGCCCGTAGTCTAATGGGCACAGAAAGAGGGTGGTCTGATGTAGGTCGGAAACCGAGGTGTAACAGATGCACCCCTGGCTGCTTCATGCACAATCTTATTTTTAGCTCAGTGCTGTCTGATGGGATTTTCTTTGGTGATGGATATGTTTATAATGTTAGATACCTGAGATATAGCTCAGTGGTAGAGTGCTTGCCTAGCATACGTAAATCTATCAAACCATGAAAAGTTGGGGGTGGATGTGGCAGGCAGAAATGCCTATTACAGTGAAAGAAGCCAAAGAAGCCAAACTGAGACGTGCACTACCAAGTGATCACAGCTATGGGACATTCTGGCCAAACTAGGGAGAAAAGGAGCTGAAGAGATGACTCAGCAGTTAAGACCGCCTGCTGCTTTTGCAGGGGATCTGAGTTTCGATCAGACAGCTCACAACCACTTGCAACTCCAGGGGATCCGATGCCTCTGGCTTCCAAGGGCACCCACACTCAAGCGCGCGCACACACACACACACACACACACACACACACACACACCTCTCCTCCACTGTCTCTTGGGCCTTGCCATTGCACCCCTGGACATTGCAGCAACCCCTTAATTGAACTCAACATTGATCACTTTTCTCA
>NW_008339923.1:1034974-1059342 GCF_000622305.1 Nannospalax galili
ACACACACACACACACACACACACACACACACACAAATCTTTAAAAAAAAAAGCTAGGGAGAAAGTAATAAGATTAGTGTCAGGGGAGGAGGGGGGGATGGGTAAGTAGTCAGGCACAAGGTTTTTTGGGAAGCGACACTGTTCTGCAAGATACTATAGTGGTGGATACAGGTCACTAGATACTTGTCCAGTCCCTCAGAATGCACAAAACCAAGCACAAAAACCAACGTGAACCGTGGGCTGGGGTGAAGGTGGTGTGAGCATGCAGGAGGCTGTTTGTAACAAATGCCTGTCTCAGCTGTAGACAGGGCTCTCCAGAGGGGCAAGATGCTGCTGTCACACTTCCAACAAAGACTGGGAGGGGAGCCAGGCTGTGACCTGAGTCAGCCCTGCAGCCCTGTACTTACTGCCTTGACAGTCCCTTGGCTGTGTCCTCAGGGTGGCTACTCCACATAGGGGACATTTGGTTAACTGTCTCAGCGACTGGAGAGCCCCTCCCATTGTAATCACAGCCCAGGGGCTCCTGGGGCTACAAGAGTATTTGAGCTCAGCTTCCCTTCCCCTGTGTTGAGATGCTCCAGACCCCAGGGAGGTGGGTGACTTCCCTGGAGGAGGAAATGGAGCCTGGGTCTGGGTGTCCTGAACCCTCACCGGGCGTTTTGAAAGATACAGGAGTCTCTGTGGATGCCAGTTATATTAGGATTAGAGGTGGGTAAAGGTTTTGACTACTTTCGTAGGGTACAGGGGAAGAATTCAGGCAAGCACTCTATCACTGAGCCGAACCCCTGACAGTTTGCAAAGCTTGTGGCAGGATATTTTTCTGAAGTGCCTGGGTGATAGACCCTCCCTGGGAATCCTAGTGGCTCTTCCCATCCCCTTGGGGACCCTCAGACTGGCTGCTGTGTTTGTTAGAACCTGATTTCAGCTGGGAAATTCCTGGTAGTTTTATGGAACTCGGATACTCATATATTGTGCTCCTGGAGACCCCTCACCCAGACCCGGGGACCATCCAGAAGGGCCCAAGGCCACCTCTGGGACCTGTCATCAGCACATCTCTGTGAGCCTTCCCACGACTGGAGGTGGCTGCCTGATCTTTTCCAGCTGTTGCTGCCAGCTGACCCTTGCAATGACCCCTTTCTCACACTCGACTTGAGACTTTGTCAGGGCTGGGGTCAACTGGAACAGCATCACCAGACCCCTACAACAGGCTGATTGAAGCCAGGTGGGTGTGGAGAATGCAGGCGGAGCAGGGTGGGAAATCAGGAGTCTTTGCTAAGTGAGGAGCCGGCTCCAGTGTTGCACCTGCCCCATCAATGATGGGGGCACTGGAAGGACAAGCTCTTTCTTGCCTCCCCGCTCCTCTGGTGTGGGGTTAAGGGCAGGCTCTAGTGGGGTGTGTGGGATGTAGTCTGCCACGGTCTTCTCTTCCAAAGGGTGCAGTTTTGCTCTTGCTGGACTCGGCCTTATCTGAAAGGTTTCCTACAGGCTGTCATCCACTGGCAGACCCACGAGCAAACACATTCTCACATTCCATTTTAATGCTCTGAGGAGCAAAATTTTTCTGAGGCTACACATTTTTGCAGAGTGATGCGATGCTTGAGTATGCTGTGCAGGGCAGTTGTCCCCCTGTGCTCGGATTCTTCGAGTGGGTGGGACTAGAGGGGGCCAGGGTTGGCGTCTACCTGGACTGAATTAGATGCTCAAGCATGAGTCTGCTGTGTGGGGGAGGTGGGATACTTCGACATGGGTTTTAGGGCTTTCTGGAACATCTCCAGGTAGGGCTGCTGTCTCAAACTTAGAGCAGCTGCCAGGGAGAAAGGCTGGCTGTTACTGAATGCCATGTGTGGTGCAGAGCAGCACCCAGACTTTGGTTCCGGCCCTGCCACTTCAGACTGAACCTGGGCAATGCACCTCTTACCACAAGTCTCTGCTTTCTTACCTGTGAAAAAGGGGCCAAAAATAAGCAGTGTGGCCAGTGAGATTTTTATGTTTTTTTTAAAAATTATATTTGTGTGTCTGTGTCTGTATCTGTGTGTACTCATGTGTGCATACACCTGCAGTTGTGTGCATGTGGTGGTCGGGGGATAACTTGTGGGAGTCGGTTCTCCTCTTCTACCATGTGGGTTCAGGGATTGAACTCAGGTCATCAGGCTTTGTGGCAAGCTTCTTTTCTTACTGAGACATCTTGCTGGCCCAACCAATGATATTATGAAGAATATGGAAGGGGGTCTTTGCTCCCTCTAAACTCCTCCCCTCATGAGTACCCCTTGCTTTTCCCTTTCTGGTACTCAGCTTCCTCTTCAGTTTTCTTTGGAAAGCTTCCCCAGGAGTTCCTCAAAACCCCATGTGTTCAGGCCCCACCCCTGGCCTCTTGTGCTGGATAGCTTTAGTGTCAACTTGACACACCTGGGTTGAGGGAGCCTCAATCGGGAAATTGCCTCTATTGGACTGGCCTGTGGCCATGTCTGAAGGGCATCTTCTTGATGAGTGATGTGGGAGGGTCCAGCTCACTGTGGGTGGTGCCACCCCTGGGCAGGTGGGCCTGTGTTGCATAAGAAAGCAGGCTGAGCAGGGGCCAAGGGAGCAAGCCAGTAAGCAGTATTCCTCCATGGCCTGTGCTCCAGCTCCTGCCTCCAGGTTCCTGCCCTGAGTTCCTACCTTGGGCTCCCTGATGAACTGCATGCGACCTGGGAGATGTAAGACAAATAAACCCTTTCCTCCCCAAGTTGGTAGTGGTCAGAGTGTTTTGTCACAGCAATGAAGAACAAACTAAGACACCTCTGAAGGAGCACCTCTGAGGGGAGGCTCTGGCATCAGCCTTTTTCACATTCACGAGTGGTTCTAATGTTTAGGGAAGAAGGATGGCTAAGTGGAGCTTTCTTGGAATTCTACAGGAAACACCTCACTGTCAGTGGTCAGGGCCTACATGGAGGGCTCAGGTGTTGTGGTTTTGATCTTCAGGGGAGAGATCCAGGTATTCCCTGTAGTGATTCTGTGATTTTCCTAGGAACTTAACTTTGAGTCCATTGCTCCAAGGCTGGTATCTAACCTGGAGTGGCTTGGCTAACTGAGCCCGTCAGACCCCCAACAGGCCCCACAACAGGTCATCCCAAGTCCCCCATGAGCAGCACACAGCAATCCAGAGGAGTTGCCCATTTCTTACTGGGAATTGGCTCACAGAGAAGTCCAGCTGCTAGTGCTGGTGTGAAAAATGGGGAGAGAGTGAATAAGATCAAGAGAAGATGGCCCCAAGCCAGAAAGCTGGGTTGAGTGTAGGAGGGCTGGCCTCTGTGCCTGGGCTTTTGTCTGTGCTGTGAGCAGAGGTTCCTGACCCGGCTGAAGACCTGTGGCCCTCATGTATGCTTGGGATGCTGGGATATCCCTGTGCCAGGCCTGAGCCCAGCTGTGGGTCCGAAAGATTTTTCAGCTCCCTGGAAAGGTCTCTGATGTCCTAGGCTATTAGGGGCTGTGTACTTTAATTTCCATTGTTTTGCAAATCAAATCTAGGGTTCATGCTAGGCAAGGGCTCTGCCACTGACCTGTCTTCCTGGCTCCCAGTCCTGAAACATGGACTTTAAACAGGGCTTTAAAACTTCAGTTAGTCAGCTTTCTGTTATCTGAGATAGCCAACTTATATGGAGGAGAGGTTTACATCAGCTTGTGATTTCAGAGTTTGCAGTCCATTGTTGTTTGGCTCTGTTGCTTTTTGGCTGAGGTAAAGCAGCCTCTCATGATGGAAGAGAAAACCCCTGCTTTAGGACAGTTCAGAGCAAAGAGAGGAGGAAAGGGGGTTAAGGTTTCAATATCCTCTTCAAGGGCACGCCCCCAATACCTGAGTTCCTCCTGCTAGGTCCTACATCCTAAAGGGTCAACTCCACAGGCTGGTGACTAAGCCTTTATCAGCTGGGCCTTGGAAGAAAAGGGAGGGACAGTAATCCAACTCATAGCTTCCAGATCTCTGCCCTTTGCAGTATGGACCAAGACATCTTCCTAAAATGGTCTGAACACAAATAGTGTGAGCGCCACTGCCATATGCCACAGCCTGCCACCTTTGCTAGTGTTAGGGAAAGGAAATACAGAGGTGAATATAGGGTCTGGTGGGAGAAAGGGGCTCCCAGGATGTTTCCTGAAAAGGCAAAGCAAAACAACCTTGGCTTATATGTGGAAAAATCCTCACAGAGCTGAGTTGTAGAACAGAAACTTGTGGGTCAAACAAGGCCTCATTTTGAGGCCTGGAAAGTATCCATAGCAAAGTGTCCGTTGTGGGACCAAGTTGTTTCCTGGGGCTCTAAGAGATGGAAGAATCAGGTCTGGTGGTGCACACCTGTAATCCCAGCACTCAGGAGGTTGAGGCAGGAGGATTCAAAGTAGGAGGCCAGCTTGGGCTATATAGCAAGACCCTGTCTCAACTCACCCCCACCCAAATGAAAATAAAAAAGAAACGAAAGAGGCTGGTACCCAGAGAAAACCCTGCCTTTCCCACTCCCAGAAAGTCAGGGCCAGATTAAAGAGATCAGTGATCTCTCCAGCTCAGCCTAGAGAAACAGGGAAGGCTCTGCTGACCTGACCCAGAGCCTTTTTATTAGGGTCTATATCAGTTACTTTTGTGTCACTGTGAAAAAACGCCTGATGGAAACAACATAAAGGAGGATTTATTTTGGATCATGGGTTCAGAGGGTCCAATCCATGAGACTACCCGACTCTGTGCACTTGAGCCGAACATCATGGCAGTGGGAAGGAAGGTATGGCAGAGGCTGCTGTTCACACAGTAGTGGACAGGAGGCAGAGAGAGTGAGACAGGAAATAGCCAGGGGTAATATACTCTCAAGAATCCAATCTGCTTCCTCCAGTTAGGTTCCACTCCCAAAGCCTCCAGAACCTTGCTGATTGGTGCCACCAATTGAGGACCAAATGTTTAGAGCAGGAAGCTGTGGGAACATTTTAGAGTCATACTCTGTTCCTCCAGCTGGAAGGGGCAGAGAAGCCCCTGATAGTGGTCACTAAAGTGAGATCTTGTCCCTTCTGTTTATAGGTATCGGGTAAACTTCAGACCCAGGTATGTCACTAGGTACAAGATAGTGACACAGTTAGAATGGAGGTGCTGCCCTGGCTTTAGAGGAGCAGACTGCCAAGAAGGTCCCAAAGATCCCATGAAGACACCCCGCCCTCCACCTGCTCGACCTCGAAACAGCCTGAAGAAAGCCACAGGTAATGTCTTACGGCGTCTTGCCGTCTGTAGTCACCTTTGATGTTCCCAGTGCCGCTTCAAGTGGCAGGATTTATGATGCTCAGTGGAGTGAATACTCACGTAGTAGAAACTTATTTGAAGGAGCAGAAGCAATCAGAAGACACACCCTCTTGCAAGTAAATTGCTTTGTTAGGGCTACTTGTGAAGCAGTGTCAAGCCGTCTCAAGAAATGCACAGTACAGAGTCGTACAGGCTGAGGCTCCAATGGAAAGAAAAAACAAAAAAACCCCAAAACATCAGTTGAAAACATGCCCAGCTCCTTACTTCAGCCCATAAGACCCATGAGTCCAAGTTAAAAATTAGCTTTAAAAAAAAGGGTAGAATAGCCAGGCCTGGTGGCAAATACCTGTAATCCCAGCACTTGGGAGGCAGAGGCAGGGATCACTGAGAATTTGAGGCCAGCCTGGGCTACATAGCAAGTTGCAGTTCAGCCAAAAAGCCGCATTTCAAAACTTGGTCTTAAAAAACAAACAAACAGGGGCTGGAGAGATGGCTTAGTGATTGAGAGCACTGACTGCTCTTGCAGAAGACCTGGATTTGAATCCCAGCACCCACATGGCAGCTAACAACTGTTCGTAACTGTAGCTCCAGGGGACCTGACACCCTCTTCTGACCACCATAGGCATTGCATGACACGGGTGCACGTACACACATGCAGACAATACATTCATACTCATAAAATAAAAAAAATAAATAACAATATTTTAAAAAACCAATCCAAAACAAAAAACAAATGGACTGGAGAGATGGCTCAGTGGTCAAGAGCACTGGCTGCACTTGCAGATGACCCGGGTTCAGTTCCCAGCACCCACATGGTGGCTAACAACTGGCCTTGCTCCCATTTCAGGGAATCAGACACCCTCATCTGACCTCCATGGGTACTGCACGACACGGGTGCACTTATATAACACGCAGGCAATACACTCATACTCATAAAATAAAAAAAAATATTTAAAACAAACAAAAAAGGGCTGGGGAGATGGCTCAGTGGTTAAGAGCACTGACTGCTCTTGCGGAGGACCTGGGTTCTATTCCCAGCACCCACATGGCGGCTATGAACCATCCTTAACTCCAGTTCCAGGGGAATCCGAAGCCCTCTTCTGACTTCTGCGGCATTGCATGGCATGGGTACACTCACATACATGCAGACAATACACTCATACACATAAAATAAAAATAATAAAATATTTAAAAAAAAGAACGCACACTGTTTTTGCAGAGGAGCTGAGTTCCGTTTCTAGCACCCATCTTGGATGCCTCACCTGTAACTCCAGATCCAGGGAACCCAGCAACTTATCTGGCCTGTATGGGCATTTGCATTCATGTGCACATACCACCCCCCCTTTACACATAATTAAAAATAAAATAAATTTTTAATCCCCCCCCAAAAGTAGGAAGCCAGGCATGGGAGAGGTGTACACCTAGAATCTCAGCACTCAGGAGGCTGAAGCAGGAAGAGCTCAAATGTTCTAGTTCCTTTTTCTGTTGCTGTTATAAAATACTCTGAGCAAAAGGAGCTTGGGGGAGGAAAGAGTCTTTTTGTCTTACACTTCCAGGTCACAGTGGAACTTGCTATGGAACCATGCAGGAGTCCTGCTTGCTGTCTCCGTTCTCTGGTTCATGCTCAGCCAGCTTCCTTATGCAGCTCAGGTCTACCTGTCTAAGTATCATGCCACCCCCAGTGGGCTGGGCTTTCCCATGTCAATCGTCAATCAATCAAGACAGTTTCTCATCGACATGGCCAATCTGATCTGAGAAATCCATCAACTGAGACTGTCAGATGACTCCAAATTGTGTCAAGTTGACAGCTGAAGCTAAGTAGGACATCAAGTTTGAAGCCGATCTGGGCTGTGTAGAGAGACCCCATTTCAATAAATAAATGAATAAAATAAAAATAGGTAAATAGAACTGCTCTGTATGTGGATGGGCTATATGAACCCCCAAATTCTCACCTGTCCACTCACCTTTGCTCTTAGGTATAACATCAAGAGGCTGAACTTTTATGGGCGACTTTTTTTCTTGGTATTTTGCCTGTAGATCACTTTATTTTCCCTCTTTCTGACTTAGAAGAAATAGAGCGTAACTTCTCCTGTAAAATGTGTAAATTGTTACTGGTTTTCATTTTAACATGAGCTGTTTTCAGTTTTGAAACTGACAGTGCCTCAGGACATTTCTGTAAAGTAGATTGTTAAATCATTTCTATTACCAAAGTGATTCATATCAATTAAGGAATGTTAGTAAAACATAGAAGGTCTTTTTATTTTAAAATACTGAGTCATTGGTGATTGACGATGTTCAGGGTACATAAGGTAATGATTTGATATAGCATACAATGTGGACTGATGACACCATGGAGCTCATTAGCACACTTGTCACCACCTCAGAACTTACTCATAACTGACTTCATCCACTCCTGACCACCACTTTCCACACAGTTATATGTTTTGCTTAATCAGTATTTGCTATGTACATTGTAATAACTCTGTAGATAATATTTGTGGTTGGACCCTGTAGAATACTGTGAATAGGTTTTTTTTTTTTACATAGCCTTCTGATTTCTTCGGATATTTTATTAATTTTTTGATAATTTCATAGAATGTATTTTGATCAGATTCACTCCCACTCCTGCCCTTAACTCCTCCCACATTCACCTCCACCTCCTACTCTCCCCTCCAACTTCGTGTCCTTTTTTTGTGTTAATAACCTACCTAGTCCAATTTGTGCTGCCCAAATATGCTGATGGGCATGAGGACCTTTAGATTCCCAAGAGTCAATCACTATCTGTTTTCCTTTGCTGCTTTGTCTTGCTGTTGTCCCTGCTTCAACCCAAACTCTTCTCTGGTTATCTGCACATCCTTCATCATGTCCAGATCCACCAGCAGCACCTGCTTGAAGACATTCCTCCAGGAACTTTCTCACACACCCCAGCTTGCATCACCCTCTCTTCCCGCCACCCAGGGCTCCCAAGCTGCCTCTCTTCTCTCTTCAGCTGGAATCGGTTTCTCCTGTTACTCCTTTGTCTGGCTTCAGCACGTTCTCCTGTTGTTGCTTTTTTCTGTTTTCTTCTTCTTTTTCCCTTTGAGATGAGATCTCATGTAGCCCAGCCTGGCCTCACACTTGCTAGGTATCCAAGGATGTCCTTGAACTTCTGATTGTCCTGCCTCTAAGACCTCACAGTGCCGGGACTACAGTCATCATCTACCATGACTGGTTTGTGCAGTGCTGGCTTTGTGCATGATAGGAGAACAGACATCACTGAGCTACCCCACAACCTCCTCCAGTTCTTTCCCAAGAAGATTTTATAGAAGGTGGACTTTTTTTTTTGCATGTATGTATGTGTGTTTGTGTGGGTGTGTACACATGTGTGTACAGGTGCACAAGTATGTATGTAGAGACCAGAGGTTGACATCGGGAATCTTCCTGGGTCACTCTCCATCTTATCCACTGAAGCAGGGTCTCCTACTAGAACCCAGAGCAGGCTGATTTGCCTAGTATGGCTTGCTCTGGGGATCCCTGGTCTGTGCCTCCATCGGGAGGAATGTGGGTGGGCCACTGTGCCCACCTGGCATTTATGTAGGTGCTGCTGGGGATTTGAACTCTGATCTTCACGCTTGCATGGCAAAACTTTACCCACTGAGCTGTCTCCCTAGCCTATGGTGAAGTTTTTGATACTTAATTGTCTTAAAATGTTTTCATTGTTGCTTCAGAATTCTAGGTCAGGAATAATTTTACTTCAGAAATTTTAAGATATTGCTCGATTTTCTTGTAGGTTTCAATACTGCTGTTTAAAAGTCTCAAAACACCTGATTCCAATTGTTCATATATACCTGCATGTATGTATGTGTGTTTGTGTGGGTGTGTACACATGTGTGTACAGGTGCACAAGTATGTATGTAGAGACCAGAGGTTGACATCGGGAATCTTCCTGGGTCACTCTCCATCTTATCCACTGAAGCAGGGTCTCCTACTAGAACCCAGAGCAGGCTGATTTGCCTAGTATGGCTTGCTCTGGGGATCCCTGGTCTGTGCCTCCATCGGGAGGAATGTGGGTGGGCCACTGTGCCCACCTGGCATTTATGTAGGTGCTGCTGGGGATTTGAACTCTGATCTTCACGCTTGCATGGCAAAACTTTACCCACTGAGCTGTCTCCCTAGCCTATGGTGAAGTTTTTGATACTTAATTGTCTTAAAATGTTTTCATTGTTGCTTCAGAATTCTAGGTCAGGAATAATTTTACTTCAGAAATTTTAAGATATTGCTCGATTTTCTTGTAGGTTTCAATACTGCTGTTTAAAAGTCTCAAAACACCTGATTCCAATTGTTCATATATACCTTGGGTGGCCTTTGAGCCCTATTTTTATTGCTGAATTAGTGAGGTCTTAGGAAGTTAAAGGAATGTTTATTTTCTAGCCATTCTCACTAGAAGGTGAGCACATCTAGAATCCCAGCACTTGGGAGGCTGAGGCAGGCAGACTGAGGCACTGAGGCCAGGGTGGGCTATACAGTGAGACCTCCCTATCTTTGGAACTTACTTTTTACTTACTGTCATCTCACTTAGTGGCTTTGGAGAAGGTGATTAAATAAAATCTCCTGTTATCAGGCACTCGAGTACTTGATAATTTTTCATTGCCTTAGGTCATATTTGAACAGGCATCTTTTCCTGTTAGGTTTTGGTACTCATCTGGGCGGGGTAACACATATCTGTAATCCCAGCGCTTGGGAGGCTAAGGCAGAAGGATCAGGAGTTTGAAACTACTTTCTCCAAAAACAAAAAAAAATTTTTTTTGAACTTATTCCTGATTATTTTCCAGAATATATTTCTTTTTATTTATTTACTTATTTAAAAACCACATGATTAGAAGAAGCATTTCATTACAGCTTTAACATATTCAATAACAATTTCCAAAGCAAAGATACATCTCTTTCAAAAGTGGCTGTAAATTTTTAGGTTCACAGTTGAATTAATAGTCATAAAATATTGAACGCAGTATAAACCCTATAAGACATAAAATTGAATGACTTTAAAAAAATTTTTTCATTTATTATTTTTACTTTATGTGTATGCATGTATTGCCTGCATGTAGGTAAGTGCACCTGTGTCATGCAATGCCTGCAGAAGTCTGAAGAGGCTGTCGAATCCCCTGGGACTGGAGTTACAGACAGTTGTTAGCTGCCATGTGGGTGCTGGGATTTGAACCCGGGTCTTCTTCAAGAACAGTCAGTGTCCTTAACTGCTGAGCCATCTCTCCAGCCCCAAAATTGAATGCATTTTTAACCTTTAAAAAAGATCTCCATTTCATTTTAAAATATACTGTTTCCTACAGAAAGACTCATTTTTAATGCTACTAACGCTTAGATGTTTGCACATGTGTCTCTAATCTCTATGTATCTGATTATTACTAGTCACAGTCAGTTACACTAGGCTCCTTGGCACCTGAATATGGATATAAAGTCATCAGGTAGATTTCAATGGTAATGTTTATCACCTTTACTAATTAACATGAAGTAAATTTTTATGCTTCCTCCTCAAGTGTAACTCATTTTTAAAATTTGTTGATTTTTTTTGTGTGTATATCATACAGAACATTCCAAACAATCTTACTCATCTATATACCCACTTCCTAAATGGCACCCTCCCATAGCCCCTCCCCCCACTGGAGCCCATATACTCTGTCACCCCTATTACTGTCCACTGTGTGTCAGCACCCACAGCTGTTCCTCAGTGCTTGTCCATTGCTGAATCTAGTCAGCCTATCTAGAGAGCCTTGTTTTAGGAAGATCAGCTGTTCCTCATCTAGCAGCAATCAGTTGTCAATATTCCTTTAGATAAGATTGGGGTCTGCTGTTCATTTTCCCAGTTCTATGTTGGGTTACTGTCCAGAACATATTTCTAGAAGTACAATTTCAGGGCCAAAACAACTAAGTATTTGGATACATATTGTCAAGATATAAGATATTAGATATTCCCCCCCTTTTTTTTTTTTTTTTGGTCTTTTGGAGACAGGGTCTCCCTATAGCCCCAGCAGGCCTGGAACTCACCAGGTAGACTAGGCTGGCCTGATTTCACAGAGATTCACCTTCTGTCCAAGTGCCACCACACCTGACATCAAGATAGTCTTCTTTTTTAAATATTTTATTTATTATTTTTATTTTATGTGTATGAGTGTATTACCTACATGTGTGTACGTGCACCTATGGCATGCAATGCCAGTGGAGGTCAGAAGAGGGCATCAGATCCCCTGGAACTGGAGTTACAGATGTGTTAGCCTCCTTATGGGTGCTGGGAATCAAACCCCAGTCTTCTGCAAGAGCAGCCAGTGTTCTTAACTGTTGTGCCATCTCTTCAGCCCCCAAGATATTCTTTAAAAGAGTTGTAGTATAGCTGGGCATGGTGGCGCACGCCTTTAATCCCAGCACTCGGGAGGCAGAGGCAGGCGGATCTCTGCGAGTTCAAGCCCAGCCTGGCCTACATAGTGAGTTCCAGGACAGCTGGGGCTACAGGGAGACCCTGTCTTAAAAAAAAAAAAAAAGTTGTAGTAAAAAGTAGTAGTAAAAAGTGGTGGGGCCTGAAGGAAGCATTTCCTCACACCCTTGATGGTCACACATTCTTAGGCTTTTATTTCTTTTGCTCAGAATAATGTTTTTGTTCTATATGATTCTGTAACTTACTTTCTTGAGATAGAATGAAAATTCCAATATGGAAAATCAAGTGTTCTTTATAGCTCTCTGCAGGAAAGGAGTGTTCACTTGGGTGTTTGAATATCTGGATTTGAGTCTTCTTGGCTTTCTGCCAAATTGACTTTAATAAACAATAGCCACTATTCCAATCTTGTGCAAAAAAGTCAAGAGAAGGAAGAAATATGGAATATTAAATTCAAATTCCTTCAGCATTCTGGATTTTCTGTGTCTTCCTGTGTAGTGCACGCGTGTGCTTATTTGACTACATCTGTGTGGTTGGCACGTTCCTTTCCTTGACTGCATCACGTGGCAGCGCAAGCCTTGTGCAGAGTTCTCCCGTTCCATTGCCTTCACGGGTTTGGTTTCTTCCAGTTCTCTATTCAGTTGCTGCAGGTACCCACAGCTTCTTTCTTGCTGAATTTGACACTCGCTCTCTGTTGGTGTAATACTACTTTATGACTCGCTGCTATCATTGTTAGCGTTTGTCTTTTAGATTGTTTTACTGGGTTAGAAATGGAATCTCTCTCTCTCTCTCTCTCTCTCTCTCTCTCTCTCTCTCTCTCGGCTAAGAATTGAACCTGAGACCTTACTCATGCTAGGCGAAATCTTTCTGCATTTAATGTCCCTTAACATTTTTGTTTGTTTTTTGTTTTTGTTTTTGTTTTCTGGGTTGGTTTTTTTTGTTTGTTTTTTTGGTTTTTTTTTTGTTTTTGAGACAGGGTCTCCCTGTAGCTCCAGCTGACCTGGAATTCACTATGTAGACCAGATTGGCCTTGAACTCATAGAGATCTGCCTACCTCTGCCTCCCAAGTGCTGGGATTAAAAACATGCGCCATCACACCTGACCTTTAACTTCTTTTTTTAATTTGAATTTTAAAAAATACTTATTATTCTTATTTTTTATCTGTATGAGTGTATTGCCTGCATGTATGTAAGTGCACCCATATCCTGCTATACCTGCAGAGGTCAGAAGAGGGCATTGGATCCCCTGGAACTGGAGTTACAGACAATTGTTAGCTGCTATGTGGGTGCTAGAAATCCAACCTCCCTCTGCAAGAGCAGCCAGTGCTCTTAACTGCTGAGCCATCCCTCCAGCTCCTCCTTAACTTCTTAAAAGACCAAATGAGATTCTCTCAGCATAGGGATGCTAAGAAAAATAAAAAAGCATTCAGGAGTTGTTTTGAGGATAACCTCAAATAATATGGCTATCATTGCCCAGCAGTTGCAACTCTCTAAAATGGCTTTGTGGTGTTTTAAAGCCAGCAGTTAATTACTGGGGTGTCTGCAGTTCAATGGGAAAGATGTGTTCAGATGATGCAATAGACGATCCCTTAAGGTTGAAAGGCTCCAGTGATTATCTACCGTGCTGCTTCTACACAGCCCTGACAACCCTGGTGAGGGGGCAGGGGTCCCTCTTTATAAAGGAGGGGATTGTTGCTCATAGAAGTTAGTTAGCTTGTGGGTAAACAGTGAATAGCCAAGTTCTCCTTGACTCCAAACTCATCCTCTCTTATACTCTCCACTGAATTGCCTGCAGTTGGGCAACAGATCCATAATGGAACATTTCAGCAGGTACCTTGCAAAAACTGGCTCAAGGTAGAAGTTTATCCATGTTCATCTTGTTCTTTCTAACAGATGCTGATCCAAGCCCAGTCTCAAAGCCCAGGGAAACTTCATCACCAACTGACGCAGCAAAACCAGGTCAGGCAGTGGATTCAAAGCAGGGTGCTCAGGAACTCCAGGAAATGAAAGTCCAGGTGCTGGAGGAGAAGGTTGTCCGACTCACTAGAATGGTGCTGGACCTCCAGTCCTCCATAGCAGGAGTGAAGGAGAACCTCAAACACACCATTCAGGAGGATGGAAACAAAGGGCCAGCCTCATGGCTCAGCCCCCTGCATCCCCAGCCAGCTCCTGAGAGCACTGTAGCTGGAGACACAGAGCCAGGTCAGCTTCCAGGCATCCTCAACAGCAAGGAATCTGGCATGAAGGACATCAAGTCTGAACTGGCTGAAGTCAAAGACACATTGAAGACCAAGAGTGACAAGCTGGAAGAGCTGGATGGGAAGGTCAAGGGCTATGAAGGGCAGCTCAAGCAGCTCCAGGAGGCTGCCCAGGGTCCCACGGTCACCATGACCACCAACGAGCTATACCAAGCCTATGTGGATAGCAAGATAGACGCTCTGAGAGAGGACCTCATGGAAGGCATGGACCGGAAGCTGGCCGACCTGAAGAACATGTGTGAGTACAAGCTGGTGGGCCTCCAGCAGCAGTGTGATGACTATGGGAGCAGCTACCTGGGGGTGATAGAGCTGATCGGAGAGAAGGAGACGAGCCTGAGAAAAGACATCGATGACCTTCGGGCCAGGCTGCAGGAACCCTCTGACCAGTCAAGATGCTGTAATAGTCAAAAGAATGGCAACTTTGACCAACAGATCAAGACATTGGACCAGAAGATTGAGAGGATTGCTGAGGCCACCAGGATGCTGAATGGACGACTGGACAATGAGTTTGACCGTCTCACAGTTCCAGAACCAGATGTGGACTTTGATGCAAGATGGAATGAGCTAGACGCGAGGATCAATGTGACAGAGAAGAATGCAGAAGAGCATTGCTTTTACATAGAGGAGACCCTTCGGGGGACCATCAGGGGAGAGGTGCATGACTTGAGGCAGCTTCTAGATCAGAAACTTCACTCCCTGGAAGACCGTCTGGGGAGCATACTCCTGCAAGCGACCAACAGCTCTGATGCAGAGCTGGTACCTCCAGGCCCAGCCCTACCAGGACAGCCAGTGTCAGGGAATGAGCAGGTGTTGATGGAGTTGAGCCGCCTGAAGGACAAAGTTCAAGTGGTTGAGGACATCTGCCGGCAGAACTTGCCTCATGGGATAGATGGTGCTTTGCCAAGTGGAGAGGACCTCACACACATCAGCCTGAGCCTTTTGGAATCTCTCAATGATACAATGCACAGGAAGTTCCAAGAAACTGGACTTAGCATCCAGAAACTTCAGGAGGACTTCAGCTTCATTTATTCCCTATTAAATCACACAGAAAAGGAGGCAACTCATCTGCATAACAGACTGAGCAATGACAGAGCAGGTGACGATGCTGAAGTGGGTGGGTTTACTAAGACAGGGGGCCCAGAGAGGACGGGAGGGACTAGCCCATCTCCAGAGAGTCGGGTGGCTCCATGCTGTGCCCTGCTGGAGAAGCGCTGGCAGATGCTGCAGAACCAGGTACTGGCCGAGCTGGACATGTGTAAGGAGAGCACACACGGGTTGCAGAACGGGGTGTCCACGGTTGAGGGCAGGGTGTCGCAGTTGGAGCAAACATGCAGTAAGCTGGATGCCATCTCGGGAGGCCTCCAGAGGATCAAGGAGGGGCTCAGTAAGCATGTGGGAAGCCTGTGGAGCTGTGTCCGGCAGATGAATGGGACGCTCAGGTCGCACTCCAGAGACATCTCCGGCCTGAAGAACTCTGTGCAGCAGTTTTACAGCCATGTTTTCCAGATTTCTACTGACTTGCAAGATCTGGTCAAGTTTCAGCCATCAGCAAGTAAGTGAAACTGGCCAATCTCATTTCCTGTCATATGTATTTGCAGCATGGACAAGGTTATGCTTGATTTTTGGATGGTTTGGGGAATGAACTAGATGATCCCAGTGCTACCCCAAGTGTGGCTCATAGGTCACTGCCTGTTTGTGAATTGGCAGCAACAAGACAAATACCAACAAGAATACATACCAGGCTGGGGATGTGGCTCAGATGGTAGAGTGCTTGCCTAGCATGCATGAGGCCCTGAGTTTGAGTCCCAGGATCACATAAAACTGGGTGTGGTGGCGTATGCTTATAATCCCAGCACTTGGGAGGTAGAAGCAGGAGGATCAGAAATTTAAGGCCATCTTCGGCTATGTAGTAAGTTGGAGGCTGGTGTGAGCTACATGAGACCCCGTCTCAAAAAAAGAGAAAAAGAATATATACCAGAAGCTTCTAAAATAATGTAACTTTACTGCATCATTCAAGCACATGATCTGTGTGTTTTATAGAAGTGCCAGTTTATAACACATTGAAAATATGAAATGAAATATGCTTCACTACAGAGAGGTGGCGCAGTATACCAATCTATATTATATGCTGGGAGCTGGGAGCTGGGAGTAGGGGTCAGATTATATATTCTCCCTCAAATATAACTCATTTTTTAAATTTATTAATTTTTTTGTGTGTATATCATACAGAACTTCTCAAACAATCTTATTCATCTATATACCCACTTCCCAAATGGCACCCTCCCATAGCACCCCCCTACACTGGAGCCCATATACTCTATCATCCCTGTTACTGTCCACTGTGTTTTCAGCACCCCCAGCCATTATCCAGTGCTTGTCTGTCTGCTGAATCTAGTCAGCCTGTCTGGAGTTCTTTGTTTTAGGAAGATCAGTTCTTCCTCATCTAGCAGCAATCAGTTGTCAATTATTCCTTTAGATAAGATTGAGGTCTGCTGTTTTAATCCTGACCGCAGCCCTCTAGAAACACTCTCATTCATCTTTCAAATTCTTCTCAAACCTTTCCTCTTTGATTGGTTCCCCTAATACTTCACCCTCCAAGCAATGTTTTATTAATTTATTCTGATGGGAATGACTTCCAACACACCTAAGTTAGAAAGGATTTTATCAACTAATTCATAAGAAAGTTCTTGTAGGAGATAAAAGCTAAAGGGAGATAAGTTTCAGTAGCACACAGAATGCTTTTCAAACGCTAAACCATTGGTGGATTGTAAAATTCATTGACCTTAGCCAGGAGATGCGCTCTTCAGGGCAAGCCAAGTGCATGATAGTTTAAATGACTTGTTAGGGCAATGGCTTCTAGGTAATCAAGAGGACAGGTGACTCAGCACAGTTACAGGACATTTTGAGAGATGCTTATAGCCCCCTGGAACTAGTCGACCTAGAAGGGCAAGGAGCAAAAACTTTCCTTTATATTCTTCTGGGTCAGATTTTTTTTTTTTTAACATAGCATCTTGGGGCAGTGGGTGTTACCCCCTCTATTCTAATTCATCCACCTCTCTCCAAGCACCATGTTTGCTTGTGCTGTCATATCTTTGACACCATTATCTTTGGTCCACTTCCCTTTCCTTAAGATCCACAGTTAGATCATGGTGCTGTCCTATTTTCACAGACACAGACATGACTATGGCCAAAGGAAGTTTGGGAGTAGTGACTGTTTAAAGCCTCATAGCAAATGCTTGCTGAGTAAATGAACGAGCCGCTTGATAGTTTTGAGTAATATGTTCCATAGTGTTATTTCACTTTGAGCTAATCACCTAATCCTTGAAGGACAGAGATTCTTTGATATAGATTCTTACAACCTCAGTAATGGGACAGCCCTGTCTAACAGGAGGTAGAGGTAAAGGAGCAAGAAGAGGTCACATTTATAAAGTACATATACCATCAGGGGCCAGTCTCTTTAGGACCATTAACATTAAAGCCCCACAAACTTACCTCACAGGGATGGCAGAGTTTTCCAGAGAGGAATGTGTACTAAGCCCCATAGCTGATAATGGGGCTTGGAAGGGAACTGGCTGCACCCTCAAATCATCGTCTTACTGCACAGGCCTTTGTGTCTCCCAGAGTTGAACCCAAGGCCATGGGGACTTGTAGAAGGCCAGCTGCATCTGGAAGGAAGCTGTCTCCCAGTCTCCTCTCTCCTTATTTTCTCTTGTCTTCTGTCACCTTTTTCAACTTGTTCACTCTGGGTGACACAGGGTTGAGCTGAGCCCTCAAGACCTGGGAGCCTGTAGAATTTTCTGACTAGACCCCATCTGAGGAGGGGTTGGTGGATGAGCTGTGGGGAGAGCCAAGCTGAGTCCTAGCACCTCAGGAAATGTGGGGAGGGTTCGTGGTAGGTGGGCACACTCTGACTTTTGCCCCTGGAGCACAGCGCACATAGATAAGATGGCCAAGCAGAACTGGGAATAGGCCTTGGTCCTCAGGCTAACTCTCATAGGGCACAGCCCCCACCCAGACCCCTCAGCTCCTATATCTCTGGAATTTTGAGTTAAGGTCATGAGCCCTTACTGTTCACAGAGCGATTGTCTCTTGTGGTGAAAATGCTGTCTGGACTGTGCTTTATAATAACAGCTGATATAATCCAGCTGATTTGCAGCTCTGGGAAGCGTGGGAAGCTATGTCTGTTCTTTGACACTCTTCTGGGTAACAGAGTCTCTGACTCTGGAGTGAATATGGTACCACGCATGGTCCTCTAGACTGAAGCCACACTGTGAATGGACACCATGTGGACTTGGAAGAACTCGTGACTGAGAGCAGCCAGAAATAAATGAGTAGTGTCCTGTGACCTTCAGAGTTCCCAGGCCCAGGAGATCTGGAACCTAGCTATCACAGTACCAGGTGACTCAGGAGTTAAGGTCAAAGTCACTCGATCAGTTAAAAGGCAACAGAGCATTTATGGAGTGTCAACTGTGTGCGAGGCTCCGTGAGGAGCACAGAGATGACAGGTGCCATCCTCCCTCACAAAGCTTCCTCAGGCCAGTAGAGAGAGTGCACGGAGCTGCAGGGAATGAATGAGGTGGTGTGAAAGCCCCTAGTGGGCCCTAGTACATGGTATATGTGGCAGATATGGATAAAAATGGCAGCCTAGTGGAGGATCAAGCAGACAGAGGGTCACAGGAGTCAGGTGTTAGCCACTCTGAAGGCTCAGAGAGCATCTCAGAGCAGCCACAGAGCTGAGCCTTTAAAGTTAAGCAATTATTTACTGAGCAGAGTTGAGAGGTGTGGCAGGGAGAGTAGTAGGGCAAGATGATCAGGAGAAACTTCCAGAAGAAGGTGTTGGTGGAAATGATAACTAAGGAGTGGGTAAGATTTAGAAGGCAGGAAGAGAAAACATTCACGGGAAGACCTGGTGTGAACGGATGTTATTTTTTTTTCTGTGTAACCTCCTACCCCAGATCTTGGTGGTTAGTGTTATAATGCTTATTTTCCATCAGTCCAGTGTCAGAAGCTTGCACAGGGTTGGGCTCAGCAGTTCTGAGTAATGTCAGCTTGAATCACCCTCCCACTCAGCTGTTCGGTCCAGGCCCACTTGGTCATAGGTTTGGTGCCTCGTTATTCCTTCTGTGGCCCCTCCTCTTGTGGCCCCTCTCCCTGTGTGGCTAATGTGGACTCCTCAAGTAGTCAGACAACATGGTGGCTGAGTCACAGAGAGAAAGGAAAGCCGTGACCTCCTATAGGTGAGGCCCAGTGTTGGCCTAGAGTCACTTCTGCCATATTCATTCTGTTGGTCACAGCGAGAGGGCCCTGGAAGGGTGACACAGTTACTGCCCTAGTTTGCTTTCTATTGCTGTAATAAAACACTGACCGAAACCGACTTGGGTAGGAAAGGGTTTATTTCGGTTTACAAGTTACAGTCCATCCTTGATGGAGGTGAAGGCAGGAACATAGCAGGACAAATTGAAGGAGAGACCAGGGAGGAACGCTGCTTACCGGCTTGCTTTTCTGGCCTATGGTCAGCCTTCTTTCTTATACAACATAGGACCACCTGCCCACAGTGGGCTAGGCCCTCTCCTATCACTCAACAAACAAGAAAATGCTTCACAAACATACCCACAGGCCAGTTTAATAGAAGCAATTCCCCAGTTAAGAGTCCCTCTTCCCAGATGTGTCAAATTGATAACCAAAGCCAAGCATGACATTGCCTTGTTAATCTTGACACACAAACAGATCACTTTAAACCCCAACCTTTCTTTGTCCCTAAGGTCTCACATTAATATCACAGTATAACAAAGTTCAACTTTAAAAGTCCAAAGTCCAGCAATGTAGCTTAAAGTCTGACATCTGGTACTCAATCACAATTTTCTGGCTCCAAAGCGCTTGGGCAGCTCCGTTTTTCCAGCTCTGCTGTCCACAGCACTCACAGCTTGTCTATAGGCTCAGGCTGGCTCCACTCCTTATCTGCTTCTGTACTTGGTGGTCGTCCCATGGTCCTGGCCTCTCCAGTATGCTGGGGTCTCCACTGCAACTGAGGCTGTAGCTTTACCAATGGCCTTTCCTGGCCTCACATGGTGCCAAGTCTCAAATTCCCCTTAAATTCTGCAGCTTTCATATACCACAACCAGTATCATGTGGGAGACTCTTACAAATGACCAAGTTCGGCTTCTAGCTTGAAATACCTTCCGGACCACAGCTCTGTGTGCTGACCCTGAGGAAATACTTCCCAGAAGAGGTCACTTCGATGATGCTGGTTTCTTATTAATCACTTTTGATGCCTCAGCTCTCTAGCTGACCATCAGTTGTTTCAGCAAAGCACAAAAGTTTCCAACTTCCACAAATTCTTTTTGTTGTTGTTGTTGTTGGTGTTTTGAGTTTCCCTGTAGTCCCAACTGGCCTGGAACTTACTATGTAGACCAGCCCAATAGAGTCTTTGCTTCCCAATGCAACTTCACAAGCCAGGCCTCCATTTTCCACATTTTTCTCACACAACTGTTCCAATCTCAACAGCAACAGCTCATGGAGTTCT
This sequence comes from Nannospalax galili, assembly GCF_000622305.1. NCBI lineage: Eukaryota > Metazoa > Chordata > Mammalia > Rodentia > Spalacidae > Nannospalax > Nannospalax galili. Next base: position 1,055,424 of record NW_008339923.1, read on the forward strand.
ACACATTCAGTAGATTTTCCAGCCCGAACTTCCAAACACTTTGAGTCCTCCCCAAAACAATGTGCAATGCCCACAGAGGCCAGAAGAGGGCGTCAGATCTCCTGGAATTGGAGTCACAAACCCTGATCCTCTGCAAGTACAGCCAATGCTCTTAACCACTGAGCCATCTCTACAAGCCCTAGCTGTATATGAATTATTATTAAGGCAAGTTTTAAACTGGAGATCCTCCTGCCTCAGCTTCCTGAGTGCTGGGATCGAATGACCAGTGTAGTGTTTTATCCCTCTTGCTTGAAGCTCTCCTGGCTCCCTATACTTCCATCCATCTTTCTTTCTTTCTTTCTTTCTTTCTTTCTTTCTTTCTTTCTTTCTTTCTTTTTTCTTTTTCTTTTTTTCTTTCTTTCTTTCTTCCTTTCTTTCTCTCTCTCTCTCTCTTCCTTTCTTTCTCCTCCCTCCCTCCCTCCCTCCCTCCCTTCCTTTTCTCACTCTCTAGCCCAGGCTGGCCCAAAACTTACTGTGTAGCCCAGGCTGAACTTGAACTCACAGCACTCCTCCTGCTAACACACCTGGCTCAGTCATTCATTTGACAGATCTCTGTAGAGCCAATGCTTCTGCCTCAGACCTCATGGATCTGGTACTTCATAGGGAAAAGATAGTGAGCGAACACACCTCTTCAGCTGTCAACTTGACACAGCCCAGAGTTACCTGAGATACTCAACTGAGGGATTACCTCAGTCAGATTGGCCTGTGGGCATATCTGTGAGGCATTTTTTTAACTGCTAATTGATGTCAGCAGGGGTGGGCCTAGCCTATTGTGGGCAATGCCAGCCATCCCCTGGGCAGGTGGGCCTGGGCTATGAAAGATAGCTGAGCAAACCAGGGGAAGCAAGCCAGCAAGTAGCATTTCTCCGTGGTCTCTTCAGTTCCTGCCTCCAGGATCCTGGTTGAGCTCCTGCCCTGGCTTCCCTCCATGAAGGACTATAACCTGTAAGCCAAAATGCAAACCCTTTCTTCCCCAAGTTAGTTTTGGTCAGTGTTTTATCCTAGCAACAGAAAGCAGACTAGAACACCATGTTAGTGAAGGTCTGATGTTAGTAAATGATCGTGCCTTGAGAGATGAACTAGAACAAAGGGGTGGGGGCAGGATTTGTTTTTTTTCAGCTGCATGGTAAGGGAGGGCTATACCATAGAGATGACATTTGAGTTAAGATATAAAGATGCTGAAGGAGCAAGACCTGCATCGATCTGCATGGAAAAATGGTCCGGGCAGAGAGAAGTGCTTGTTCAAAGGCCCTGAGGCACAGGACGAGGCAGTTTTTGTAAAACTGAGAATGCCATCTTGGCCACGTGCATGAGGAAGGCAGAGAGTCAGAGGCATAAGGCCAACCAGGGTTGGATCAGGTCGTGCCAGGTTGTAAGCTATGACCAACGATTTGGATTTGAAGACTTGTGAGAAACAACTGGGAGATTTTGGTTATTTCCAGGCTTGAAATCCCAGCTCATCGTTGCTGGACCTCTGGGATGCCAGGCGCAAGTTCCTTATACCACTAACATCTCACTTTATGAGTTGGAAATAACAATGATGATGGTGCCTTTGTAAGTATTGGGTACTAAGCACTGGATCAGATCACAGTGAGCGCTCTGCTACTGTAACCTACTCTCCCCTCTAGTGGTGTCGAATCTACTCCTGGCTGATCTTTGCTCCCTTTCTCTTCCTGCAGCTCCTCCTCCCCCGCCCCCAAGGAGAGCAAGTCCCCCGGATGGGTAGATCCACTCCAGGGAGGGCTGCAGATAGCCACAGGGTGATTTTTCTCTATCCCTCTTGTTTCTACGTTAGGGGTCAAATGAAACACACAAAGCCTAGAAATCTCCCTGACAGCACCCACAATGTTAAGTACTCTTGTTGACTGGAAGCTCATTCCTCATTTAGGAGTTTCCAGGTTCTTTGATCACACTCTGTGTACCAAGGCCTTTGGAGTGCATCCTGGGTCCCTCATTTCTCCACACGACAGGACTGTTAGTCCTTCCAACCACCTTTCAGGCATCCTTACCTCCCAAGTTACTTATTTTCAGTCCTCCTCAAGCTGTGGCTACAGGCAGTCACTCACCCACATCCTCTTGAAAAGCACATATTCTGGGTGCCCCAGTGTGTGCTCCCCACCCAGGCTGGCATAAAGGGCAAAGTCTGCTCTTCTGACAGGGACTCAGGATAGCTTTGGCCTGTGGTGTGAGTGTCATCAACATGGAGACTGAGGCCGAGCCTCTAGGGGACTTCCACTTCCCCTCTAGCTGGTGAGAAGAGAGTTTCTGGCACTGAGGGAGGAGGGCAGGGGGATGCCGCTGTGATCAGGGGACTCTCTCTGTGTCATGCTTCTAAGAAGGGATAGCTCTGCTTATCACCTCCACAGCTTTTCAGCTTCCTCCAGTGACAATGGTGTGGTTCCTGTTCTGTGGTTCGGGTGTCTTCTCTCCCATCCCTCTCTGGTCACACCCAGGGGATACTTCCTCATACTGGAATGCTATTGCGCCTGAGGAGTGCTACAGATTCTATCTTTATCAGTTTCCCAAGTTAAGCTGTAACAATGAAGAAGCACAAACTGTTGAGGTATTGAACCACAAAGTCTGGCCGGGGCCCCTGGCCTGCCACCAGCACCCTGCCTGGCCGCTTTGGGAATGAACTTGAAATCCACAGAGTTTGGGGCCAGTGTGTGTCTGAGGTGCCATGACAGACTGTCAGAGTACTCTGAACTCACCTGCAGGATAAATGAACATGTATGTTCAGACCATGTAAGCACCTTACCATGTTTACAGACCATTTTTCCCCGGGAGCATCTGGTTTTTGTAACTCTCTAGTTGCTTTAAGTAGCCACTTTTCTCCTTCAAAACTTTGAATTTGGAACAGCAGTGTTTGGACCAGACTCTTCCCCATAGCCACATGAGTGGATCTGTGTGACCTCCAAAGACACAGGAACTGGTTTACTTGGGAGAGTCCCACTCAGCAGAGGTGGGGTGAGCCTGGGAACTGGTCGTTAAAAGCAAAGGTGCCTTCCACATCTGGAAGTGGAAGGAAGGTCACATCAGAGATGGCCAGGCAGAGAGAGCCACCCAGGACAAGGGGCGGAGAACAGATAAACGCTCAGCTTTGACACTGCAATGAAAGGTCAGCTGTGTGTGTGTAAGCCCACTTGTGGTATCTGTTCTCTTCCAGTTTATTATTTTTTACTTCTTTGCAGTGCTGAGGCTAGAACCCAGTGCCTTCTGCATGCTCAGCACACACTGTACAGGCTACTGAGCCACAGCCTCAGCAACGTCAGTGCCTCCCCTTACAGCTTATTCATACATATTTTAGAACCAACTGTGAATTTATTTTATTTTCATTTTTATTTTATTTTTTAAACTTCTAAAATTTTTTATTTATTATTTTTATTTTATGTGTATGCATGTATTGCCTGCATGTAGGTAAGTGCACCCATGTCGTACAATGCCCACAGAGGCCAGAAGAGGCTGTCGGATTCTCTGGAACTGTAGTTATGGACAGTTGTTAGCTGCCATGTGGTTTTGCTGGCATGTGTGTAAGTGCACCACATGCATGCAATGGATGCAGAGGCTAGAAGAGGGCATCGGATCCTGAAACTGGAGTTAAGGATGGTTCTAGGCTGCCATTTGGGTGCTGGGAACCAAACCCAGGTCCTCTGCAAGAGCAGCCTGTGCTCTTAACTGCTGAGCAATAGTTTCAGCCCCCCAAACAACAGATTTTTTATTTTTTTGAAGACAGGGTCTCACTATGTAGCTTTGACTGGCCTGAAACTCAGTATGTAGACCAGGCTGGCCTGGAACTCAGAGATCCACCTGCCTCTGCCTCCAGAGCACAGGGATTAACCACATGTTGCCACCACACCCAGCTTGTGAATTTATTTTTTTT
>NW_008339923.1:1059544-1099299 GCF_000622305.1 Nannospalax galili
AGAGAAACACAGGGCCAAAGCACCCCCATGTCTGGCATGTAGTTGGAGGCCACTGCCCACCCTTTGAAGCATGGTCTTACTATTTAGCCCCAGCTGTCCTGGAACTCACTATGTAGACCAGATTGACCTTGAACTCACAGAGATCCGCCTGCCTCTGCCTCCCAAGTGCTGGGATTAAAGGCGTGTGCCACCAAAAAACTCAAGTGATACTGATCCCAGCTAGCTGGCCACCCTCACTTCCCTCATGGCCTCCTGGCTGTCATGGGTTCAGTGCTGGCAAATGACTTCCAGTTTAGATGTCTTGCCATGGATGCTGACACAGGTGACTATAGCTATATTGAGATTTCAGTCTTCTTTAGTTTGGACTAAGCAGAAATTTAGACCAGCATTTCGTTCTCTGTTCTGTGGGTTTCACTCTCTTCACATCTGGACTCTTCGTTTTCCAGAATGGTCTACAAGGTCTGTGTTCCCTTGAGGAAGAACCCCTGCAGTCTGCTCTTTGATGAATCTGAGGGGGGGGTGTGGGCTGTGCCGCTGGTGCCTTTCCCTTCCGTGTTGGCTTTTTTTTTTTTTTTTTTTTCCTCGTCTTTTTGAGACAGGGTCTCCCTGTAGCCCCAGCTGCCCTGGAACTTACCAGGTAGACCAGGCTGGCCCCAAACTCACAGAGATCCTCCTGCCTCTGCCTCCCAAGTGCTGGGACTAAAGGTGTGCACCACCACACCCAGCACCCATGTTGTCAAGAGAACAACTCAAATTGTGTGAAGACTGGCTTCTGGCTTCTGAGGGACCTTTCACATGCCCACGAGCAGCCATGCCCTGGCCAGGCCTCTTGGCCTGCTGCCCCCACTTCTCCTTCTGCAGGGAGGCTCAGCACCTGGGTCCTTGTGCCCTGGAGCCCTGAAGCCCATGTTCCTCAGATATCCTAATCTGCAGATTACATGTATGTGTGTGGGTATATGCACTCTGTGTTTGTATGTGGGGATGTGTACTATATGTATGTGTGTGGGGATGTGCACATGAGTGCAGGCGACTCCAGAGGCAGTCACAGGTATCTGTAAGCTGCCTGACATGGGTGCTGGGATCGGAACTCGGGTCTTCTGGAAAAATAGTAGGTACTCTTAACCACTGAGATATTCTCCTAATTCCACTTTATATTTTGAGACAGGGTTTTCCCTGAGCCTGGAGTTCAGTTTCAGCTAGACTGGTGCTGGGGTCTGAACTCAGTCCTCATGCTTGTACTGTAAGCCCTTTGCTGACTGAGCCATCTTCCCTCCTAGTGAATGTTTTGTAACCTATCCTGCTGTTCTCGAGCATGAACTTTGCAGATGACAAGATGGCAACATCATACCGCAATATCAATGATTGGATGTGCCTACTAGGCACAGAGAGACCAGATATTACCCTCATCCAGCTCCTGGTAGACTAGACTTGGCATGTGTGGTGTTTTATTTATTTTCATGTTATATTTATGAGTGTCTTGCCTGCATATATGAAAATGCATCCATGTCATGCAGAGTCCATGGAGGCCAGAAGAGGGTGTTGGATCCTCTGGAACTGGAGTTAAGGACAGTTGTTAGCCACCATGTGGGTGCTGGGAATTGAACCCAGGTCCTCTGGAAGAGCAGCCAGTACTCTTAAGTGTGTGGTGTTTTATAATCAACACAATGCACCAGTCTGATGGACGTTGAATTCTGCCCAGAGGACAGAGCACTGCAGGGTTAGCCTGTTATGTGGTTTTCCATAGCTGAATCTGGAACCCTCGAAGGCAGACCCTAACAGTGAGTAACAGTGGGGGCGCCTCTCTCGAAGTCTTTCTGTGACCCCACCCGGTTGCCAGATGCATGGCTGATACTTGCCTCTGTCAGTGCCACAAGCTCAGCCCGTCCACCCCTCATGGCACTAGCTAGACGCTGAGGCGGCAGCAGAAGATGGACGACAACCGCTATGTGTGGAGGGACGGCGCAGGGACACCGGTTTTAGCACTGCAGCCTCGGGGATTCCTGGGGATTTTCCTTACGGTTTTAGCACTGCAGCCTCGGGGATTCCTGGGGATTTTCTAAGGAAAGTCTTGCTTTAGAAGTTGAAGTTGGCTTTTAATCAGTGCTTTTGTTTTATTTTGTTTTGAGACCGTTTTACTCTGTGTCCCAGGCTACCCTGGAACTCATAGCAGTCCTTCGGCCTCAGCCTTCCAAGTGCTGGGATTATAAACTTGAGATTTAATCAGTGCTTTGGATTGGATTGGGTGACTCTGCCATGTCCTCTCATGAGAAACATGTGCTCCTTCAAGAGAGCTCTTTCTCCAGAAGAGCAGAACAAGCGCAGTCCAGCCTTTGTTAGGGCTTGGTAATAAATGTCTGTGTTGAAACACCATGTGACTCTGGGTGGAGCCGGAGCTTGGGAGAGGCCCGGCCTGGGGGCCCCTAGCTAAATCCCACCCAGCCTTTAACTGTTGTCTTGGAGGTGGCTGGCTGTTTCCCAGCATGCGGCTTTGCCCAGCCCTGGAGCCCTGACTCCCCTGAGATGAATTGGAGGTTCTTGGCTCAAACGGGATCTTAGCTCATTCTTTCACACTGTCTTCCACTTGCCTTGATATGCCTGGGTGTTGAGGGAGTGATGAGTTGAAAAAGAGAGCCTCATCTCTTGTTTGTATCCAAACTGCTCCGGTAGGACCCACGGCAGTGATCTGGGGCAGAATCAGCTGCCCAGTGTCCTGGCTGGCAGGGATTAGGGCATGACTGGGGTACCCGTCATACTGTCAGTGTCACGTGCTAGGCTCTGTGTCAAGCCCTGGGGACGGGAGATAATGTGTACTCCCATCCAACTGGAGAGGAAAGATAGACTCGAAAGAGGTCCAAGTTGCTGCCTGCTTCAGAATGAGATTGCAGATCCCAGAGGGCTTCACGGAGGAGGTGCTGTTAGAGCTGGACTGCAAGGATGGGTACTGGATGAAGCCGTTTCTGGGGGTGTTCATAGCAAAGCAACGGCACCAAGCCAAGGAGGCTCAGGAGAGAGCTGGGCACCAGAAAAACAGGTGGGAATGAGATGCAGGTTGGTTCTGTGGGCAGTAGAAAACACTGGAAGCTTTTTTATTAGTGTATATGAACTGCACAAAATGTTTCATTATGGCATTGTCGCACTTGGATCCTATTCACCCCCATTATGCGCTCACCCCTCTCCCATGCCTGCTGATCCCCTTCTCTCTATATGCTTTTTGTGTGTGTGCATGTGTTTGTGTGCATGTGTGTGCGCACATGCATGTAGAAGCCAGAGATCAATGTCAGGTGTCTTCAATCACTCTCTACCTTATTGTTTGAGACACTGTTTCTCATTGAACCTGAAGTTTATAGATTCAACTGGACTGGCTGGCCAGCAAGCCCCGGGGGTCCTCCTGTCTCCACCTCCCCATGCTGGGATTACTGGGGCCGCTGTTGCAGCTGGCTTTATATAGGGGTCCTGGGACTGAGCTCAGGTCCTCATGCAGGTCTGGCAAGCACTTTACTGAGCGATCTCCCCAGCCCTCTATATGCCTTAAAACAAACAAAACCAAAACCCCACACAAAGCTTTCACTGTCCTGGTTAGTTTTGTTGACACACCTGGGGAGAGGGAATCCCGACTGAAGAGTTTCTCCATTGAATTGGCCTCTGGGCATGACTGTGGGACATTGTCTTGACTGCTAATTGATGTGGGAGGGCCCAGCCCTCTGTGGGCAGTGCCATCCCTAGGCAGGTGGGTCTTGACTGTATAAGGAACATAGCTCAATATGGGCCTGGAAGAAAGCCAGCAAGCAGTGTTCCTCCCTGGTTCTGCTTCGAGCTCTTGCTGTGAGTTCCTACCTTGGCTTCCCGTGATGGACTGTAAAGTGTGACATGAAATCAACCCTTTCCTCCCCAGGTTGTTTTTAATCAGCGTTTTATCACAGCAAACTAGAACATTCACCTTCTCTCTCTCCTCACTCTAGTACCCTCCCCCTCTTCTACTTTCGTCCCTTTTTTTTTTTAAATAAAACATTGCACAAGGGGCTGGTTAAAGCTCAGTGGTTAAAGCACTTGCTACTTAACTGAAAATCTGAGTTGGGATTCCCAGAACCCACACAAACACGGAGTCGGTGGGGCAACCTGCCTGTAGCGGAGTCGGTGGGGCAGCCTGCCTGTAATGCCAGCGTCAGAGGGAGAGACGGGATCCTCAGAGGAAGCTGGCTAGCAAGACTGGCCATATCGGTGAGCTCTGGGCTTCACTGAGAGACCCTGCTCAACAAATAGGAAAAGTGTCTGAGGATGATTCTCAACATCAACCTCTGTGCATGAGCTTGGACACACACAGACATATAGACATGAAAACATGTATGCACACATGCATGCATACCACACACACAGATGAGAGAAAACGTGTTTGTCTGGCTTATTTCACTTAACGTGATCTCCAGTTCCATTCATGTTCCTGCAAATGACAATTTCAATGTTCTTCATGTCAGAATAATACTCCATTATGTATATATACCACATTTTCTTTGTCTATTCATCCATGGATGGGCATCCAGCCTGAATCCATAACTTGGCTATTGTGAATAGTACCTGAGTGTTGCAGGTTTCCTCGCAGGTCCAGCCCACGAGGGACTGCAGGGAACGAGGGTTCTGGCTGAGGTGGGGGTGAGCGGCATGGAGTCAACACACAGACACTGGGAGTCGGGTGGAAGCAGGCACTAGGCGAGGTGCTGCAGACTCGTTTATTGCTGGAAAGGGCAGGCCTTATATATCTCTCCCCCTGCCCCCAGTGTCCCATAAGCTGGTGTGTCGCTCCCTGGTATATCCCCTCATCCAGGCTGCTCGCATCATCAGTCTCTAGGCACAGGGGAAGATTAGGTTGGCTCTTTTGCAGAAGCACGGGCTGCCCTTACAAGGCGGAAGCTGTGTTCTCTAGTGCAGCCTGTGCTTAGGCCTGGCACTTCCTCTCCTGAGTGGGGAGATTGCTAGAAAAGTATGTATTTGAAGGGAAGAGGCCTACACTTGGCTAACTGACTCACTGAGGGCTAAAGACTGAGAAAAAAACTTAAATTTTTAAAAAATTTTATTTATTTTTATTTTATGAGTGTATTGCCTGCATGTATGTAAGTATACCTGTGTCATGCCATGTCCACAAAGGTTAGAAGAAGGTCTCAGATCCTCTGGAACTGGAGTTATGCATGGTTAGCTGCCATGTGGGTGCTGGGAACTGAACCTAGGTCCTCTGCAAGAGCAATCAGTGCTCTTAACTGTAAAGCCATCTTTCCAGCCCCTTCTTCTTTTAAATTTTTGATGGAGACCAAAACTTGTGCAAAAAAGTTGGGTTAGCTGAGAGGGACCAGTGAGGAAGGAGCAGAGAATTTTTAGATTATTAAGTGATATTGGAACTAAGGGCATGTGCCTGGAACCATGGCAACTGGAATTGGTGTCCGGGGATGCTTGGATTGAGGGGAAAGGTGAGATCAGGCCTATGAGTGTCTGCTATAATACAATGTAATAAAATGAGTTAAACAGCACTGAGCTCACACAACTCAGCTCAGTTGCCTTCCCTCTCCAACCTTCTCACTGCTTCAAACTTTAGTTTTCGCCTTGATATTTGCCTCCATGTTTCTAAGTTGACTCATTATCTTTGGACCTTGGGTACTGATTTCCACCTAACTCTCAAAGTAGTTATACCATAATAATATTCAACATTCAGCATTTGGGCTATTCTATCTGTGCCTCTGATCTACTTCTTTCTGTTTTTCTCTGAATTAGTTCTTATTTGGTTCTAGATTTCATGTATCTATTTTGGATTCTTTTCAACTTCCAACAGCCTCTCCATGCAATTTTTAAAAAAAGTTTTTAAAAATTTATTTTTATTTTGTGTATGAATGTTATGCCTGAATGTATGTAAGTGCACCCGTGTCATGTGGTGTCTGCAGAGGACAGAGAAGGCATTGGATCTACTGGAATTGGAGTCATAGACAGTTGTTAGCCACCATATGGGTGCTGGGATTCAAACCTGGGTCTTTTGCAAGAGCAGTCAGTGCTCTTAACCACTGAACCATCTATCTCTCCAGCCCCATAATTGTCTATACCATAAAATGTGTCATTTCACTTGAAACATTAACAACTTCTCTCCTGGAGTTCTTGCTCTTCCTGTCACATTTGATTAACCTCTAGATTTGTCACAAGGCTTTCTATCAGCCTTGCTCTATCACTATCCTAGGAGACTCTCGTGTGTGAGACCCTCTTCACCCTTTTTTCATGGTGTTACCTTCATGTTTCAGTGCAACAGACTTCCTGATAGCTTTTAAAGAAAGGATGCTTGTGAGGCTGAAAAGATGGCTCAGCAGTTAAGAGCACTGGCTGCTCTTGCAGAGGACTGGAGTTTAGTTCCCAACACCCACATCAGGCAGTTCACAACCACCTGGTAGCTCCAGCACCAGGGGATCCATTGCCCTCTTCTGACATCTGTAGACACCCGCACTCATATGGATATACCCCCCATAATTAAAAATAAAATGAAACAAATTAAGAAAAAAGAATGAAAGTTTGTGACACAGTCAAAAGATTTGAGGCAATGTTTCAATAGTGCAGGCTGGCCTCATTCATGACCCTCTGCCTCAGCTTCTGAGTGGTGGGATTATAGACATGCTACCACACTTGTTTTTCTGTATCTAAAATGGAATTTCCAGATACATCCTTGGGAGACCTTAAGACAGTGACTACACAAACTAGTTTCTGTGGCGCTTACTCTCGTGAAAATTGGCTAGAAAAGGTGAAAAATAACTTTCTTGGCGGTGCTCTGGCCACTTGACTCTGGGTGGCTGGGGAGCATGTATTTGACAGTCTTAGGTATTGGGGCATAGAATGCAGGAACAATAGGAGAGAAAGCAGGAGACCATACCTGACCTGAGACAAGACTGAGTTTATTGAAGCACCTCAGTGAGGGACAGCCTTCCGGCATGTTGGGGCAGGAGGGGTCCTTGGGGCTTATATGGGATATAGCTGTGGCTGGCTGGCTACATGTTGATCTGGGGTACTCTGGAGATGTTTATGGCCCCCTTGCCCCCCTACTCCCTTCTTCCTTGTTTGCTCTGGTTTATCTTGAGAGTCAGAGGGTTTATGATCTCTTCTTGGGACCATTTGCTCAAGGAGACAGGCTGTCTTGGGAAACAGCCTATCTCAACAGTCCTCTCAGGAGGGAGGGAAGACCTGCCATATATTTCTTACAGATCTTTAAAGTGGATATAGACAGTAGACCAAAATGCAGTTGCTGATGGTGTCCCATTGTAGCTGTTTGGCCCTGTAGGTGTCCAGCACTGGACCTTGGGGCACTGGAGGCACCAGATGGAGAAAGTGGGTGGGCTTTGCATTTGCAAGTGGACCTGATGAGTTTCAGATGCTCTGTGGGCACTCAGCAAGGGCTTGCTGGAAGGCCAGTTCCAGGAATGTATTCAGAGGAGAGAGGGGTGGCAGCTTCCAGCTGAGTCACCTCAGTGGCCACCTCAGAAAGGCAGAGAAGCAGAATTTGGAGGTTCCTTTCTTGGAAAGTCCCTTCATTGGTTATCCGAGGGTGTGGGGAGATGGTGGTCACACTTCTTTGAGGTCAGACTAGGCTCCCAACACCTGCCTGGGCAGCCAAGGTGGTGAGGCTATCAGCCTGACACTGAGGCTGGCTTGTTTTAGAGACTGTGGCTGTCAGATGGTGATGTGGGACACGTCTATGGTGTGGGCATGCAGTGAAAGGAAATTTGGGATGCTGGAGCCAGGACCATGCTGTTTTAGAATGCCACTAACTCCATCAAGGAGGGCCCAGATGCCTTCCCAGCCCCTCCCTGAGGCGAACCTGAGGCAGCTTGACAGTAGCTCCTTTGGAAGATGCCAGGCAGGCTGTCCCCAAGCTGGGGTGCTGCTCTTCATGTCCTGCTGGGGACAGTGCCTGAGCTACTTACCCTACAGCCTGTCCAGCTGTAGCAGGACAGCTACTGGAGCACAGCCCTTGGTAGGGATCAAGTGTCATGTCGCAGAGCTCTCACATGGGGGGACCTAGGACTGAGCAGTTACCTGGGGACATTATTTTATGTGTATGTGTGTATTGCCTACCTGTAGGTAAGTGTACCCATGTCGTGCAATGCCCACAGAGGTCAGAAGAGGCTGTCGAATCCCCTGGGACTGGAGTTATGGACAGTTGCTAGCTGCCATGTGGGTGCTGGGATTTGAACCTGGGTCTTCTGTAAGAACAACCAGTGTTCTTAACCGCTGAGCCCTGAGCCCTCTCCAGCCCTGAGACATTTTAATTTTGTGTTTTTCTTTTCCACTGCTCAGCAGAAGAGCCTTCTGAAGCACCTCAGTCCCCAGCTGGGAAGACCCCACTGGAGCCCACCAGGCACTCAGGGGAGGCCCCCTCAGAGCTACCCCAGCTGACCCCGCCACTGGAGGACACTGCCAGACCACCACAGACAGGCCAGCGACCCATACTGCCTCAGAGACCCCTGCAGCCACCACCTCTGCCTGCCTGGCCTGGTCGGCCAGGGCTGTCCTTCCTGCCAGGCTCCACTGGGGTCATCATGGAGACTGGAGAGGCAGGGCCTCCAGGGAGGATGGGTGTATCTGGGCGGGGCCTTCCCCAGGGAGTGGATGGCCAGATGGGGCAGGGGCCCATCCCCAGCGCAGAAGGCTATGCTGGCGCACCAGGTAAGCCCATCCTGGAGAAGAATGCCTGCTGGGTGTGTGTGTGTGTGTGTGTGTGTGTGTGTGTGTGTGTACATGTACACACTATGGGTCCAGGATCCTATTTTTAGGGGGCCAAGTTCAGGAAGGTAGCTTCCAAGGTTACTAGGGACCACTTTATGCTGATCTGACCTACCCCAGGTATAGCAAAAGAAATTGTATTTAGAAATACAATTACTTTGGGAATGGGGCTGCAACTCATTGGGCCTTTGTAGCCAGGAGGGTCTTGGGAAAAATCAAAAGTGCACAGGGAGCCTGTTAGCAAAGGCAGGTGTGTAGCAGTGGCCAGGCCACTGCCATACATCACCACATCCCTGGACCATCTGCCCTAACAGCCACATGTGGATGGAAGGGGACCACAAGGGTGACAGTGAAGATGGAGACAAGCTGGCTGGGTAGGACTCCATGTGTGTTGTGAATGTTAGAGCCACTACTGTCCTGGTGAGGGTGACAGTGGTAATGTTGGTGTGGCCAGAGTCCAGACAGTAGGGAGAAAGAACAGAGAGCTAGTGTGTGGACTCACTATCACACACCCAAGACCTAACCCCATCTCCATCTCCAGGTGTCTACTGGGTGGCCAGTAATGGTTGTTTTACGTGAGTCTGGGGCTCAGATGTAAACAAATGCCCTTGCTGGGGGCAGGTCATACAGCTGGCAGAGGATGATGCGTATTCTGTTTCCAGTTAGACCAGGCTGACTGACCTTCAGGGACACTCAGCCACTGGCAGGCCTGGGTGGGGAGTGGTTCCTACCAGTGATAGCCTGGTGCATCAATGACTGGTGAAGAACCATGGCTGTCTGGTAGGCTGGGACACTGAAGGACCTGCTTTCTGTTTCGTGCTTTTTGTATCCCTTAGTCACCTAAGCTGTAACCATCACAACTGCTTTTTTAAATGTTTTAATTTTTATTTTATGTGTATGAGTGTATTGCCTGCATGGATGAGAGTGCACCCATGTCGTGCAATGCCATGGAGGTCAGAAGAGGGTTTTGGATTCCCCTGGAACTGGAGTTAAGGAAAATTCGTAGCCTCCATGTGAGTGCTGGGAATCAAACCTGGGTCCTCCGCAAGAGCAGTCAGTGCTCTTAACCGCTGAGCCATCTCTCCAGCCCCACAACTGCCTTTTCCAAAAGGAGTTTGTCTTCTGTTGGTCCTGTTTCATGGATGCTCATTCTTTTGAGCTATTTGTGTATGCGTGCTTATTATGCACCCACCAACCCCTGCATCTAACCTGTCCACTAATACTGTACTGTTTAGTTTGAGGCAGTTTGAACAGATGATGTCTTTAAAGGGCAAATGCACCAGGTGGCAGGAGTCAGTCTTTAGATTGTCCCTGCCTGACCCCACCTCTCCTTGTATTCCTGTCTAAGCACAAGCTGGCCAAGGGAGAAAGGGAAGTGGTGCAGTGTGCTTCCTTTTCTAGGAAGGCATCTTAGAGCTGCTCTTCTTGCTCTGGGTTTCTTTAGTAATGGAGACTAGATTTGAACAGTTTGGAGAAGGGATAAAAGAGGTTCAGAAAAATGACTTCAGGACTTCAACACCCCATTCTCTTGTTTTGCAGGTTACCCCAAGTCACCTCCTGTAGCCTCCCCAGGTACATCTGCTCTGCTCAGAGCTCGGGACAGGATGCTTGTGCATGCTCTGAAGTTCCTGCCTTCTCCCTGTGGTCTCCTAGTATGGGTCGAGCCTTGGGCCCAACCCTTCCACACCCAGCAGCCGTGGAACTGGCCTCTGTGGACTGAACTCCCAGAGGCTAAGGCAGGCCATAGACAAGAATTTTCCCTCCTAATCATCTGCTCATGTTTCCAAGGGGATCACTGGGTGGGCTGTGCCCTGGGTGGTCCTGACAAGCTTCCTGGGGCCCAGGCTTTATGGGCTTATCCAACAAGCAGCTCCTTAGACCGCTGCCTTTATGCACCTAGCACCTGGGCAGGTCTGATGCAGGAGAGGTCTCACCAACGCCACTGCAACCTCATTCTTCCTCACAGGTTCTCAGCCTCATGTGCATGCCCTCTTGGATGCACAATCCCCTTGAGGCTTTCACGCCCAGTATCTCACACACTCCAACAAGAGCCCATTCAATTCCCCAGTCTATCAGCTCTCCTGGCCACTGATCTGACAAGGGGAACCCCTGGCCCTTGGGCAGGAGGCATAGCTTGTATCTAGTATGCCCCAATACTTGGAGACGTCCACATATTCTTGTCCTCTCTGCCCTAGGTGTGTCGCTGCCTGCCCTGGTGTCCTTTTCAGCTGGGCTTACCCAGAAACCTTTCCCCAGTGACAGAGGTATTGTCCTCTTTAACAAGGTGCTGGTAAACGATGGGGACGTTTACAACCCTAACACCGGTGAGTGTTTGAAGCAAAGCAGAACTCTTGTCTTGCCCTGTTCAGATGCAAGTAGCCCAGACCCTCTTCCTGTGTGGGACCCAGGGGGCTGGAGAGGGCACAGGCTGCTCTGCCCCAGGCAGCAGCGGCATCAAGCCTTCAACTCCTGGACTGCAGGTGTGGTGGACAGCACATGCCTCTGTACCCACCCACAGAACTTCTGCTCATTTTAGGGTTGTTAAAAGAGACTGCCAGTTGGGGCCTGTCCCACCCTGGCCACTTCTAGTGGTCACCTGAACACCCTGGGACTCGGCAGGCCAGAGGCAGAGAGACTCCCTTTAGAATCCTGTTTACAATGAACAGAGCCTGGAAGGGGCTGTGTTCTCTCCAGAAGGGGGCTGAGCCTGACTTGTGGGGCCTTCCCACTCTGGAGCACATCTGAAGTACCCTTACTATCCCCAGGGCTGTCCCGAGGGCAGTGCTAAAAATGTCAGTGGCATGAAAGTCATTGTCAGACTTTTAGAGAAAGAATGTGGGTACCCCAGACTGTTTGGAGCAAAGCTTAGCAATCTTTCTAATCCATTCAGAGACTCTGAACCAGGGTGGAAAGGAAGGTATGTCTGAGGACAAGGCGACCACCCGCTTTTACTTCAGGCTGCCTTGGTTGTAGGGATGGCATGTCCATTCACAGACATCAGGTAGTCTACACAAGAGGGCTAGTACCCTGCCCTTTTCTCATTCGTAGAACTGGTCTCATAGGAGTAGGGTGCTGCCAAGGAAGTTCCACATGATCTTGAGCTAGGCAGAGCCCCCTCAGACGAGGAAGGTGCAGGCTGTTCCTGGCATAGTGGGGCTTCAGCACCAGGTGCCTTCTTGAAAGATTCCAGAAGCTTTAAACAAAATGTTATTTTTAAAGCTGAGCTGGGTGGGTAGCCTGAGGCAGACCGGAAGGCCCAGTCTCTTTGATAGGTCTTTTTTTTTTCCATGGTAGAAGTTGGCTTGTGGTTGGGGTAAAGGTCTGCTGTCCTCCCCCACCTACCCTACCTGTGGTTGCTCTGTCAGTAGTTCACCACCAGCCACAGGTCCCTTGCTGCCCCAGCCATGTAGGTCCCTGGATAAGTGGGTAGCAATGCCTCTGCCATGAGTGGATACCACCTGGCAGGCTTTTCTAGGACTAGAGTGCGGTGACCTAGGGCTATGGCTCAGGGTCTGCTTCTCCCTGGGCTGGGGCAAGCTTTGCGTTCACTCAACCTTAGGTATCACGCTCTGAGTTGGATTTTGGGTGCTCTTAATAGGGGAGAAGTGCCCCAAGGGGCATCTAGGATTCGGGCAGGTGGTTTTTAATATTCGAGGGGCTGGGCCTTGGCCCTCCATCTTCAGGAGGCACATGCTGTGTACTACATGTGGAACTGGGTGCTTGTCCTGCCAGGGTCTGGGCACCTGCTGTGTTTTGATGAGACATTATTATTTCCTTCGATAGTACAAACCTAGTACAGTGAGAAGCATGTCAGTCTGAGTGTGGTGTTAAGGGGCCATAGCGGGGCTGGAGATGTAGCTCAGTGGTACAGTCCTTGTCTAGCATGCAGGAGCCTTGGGGTTGATCTTCATACCGAAAAACAAGGGGGGAGGGGCACATTCTCTCAAATTAGCTCTCTACAGGTTTGGTGACCAACCATCCTGCCTTTGTCCCCTGTGACTGTACTGGCATTAGCAGACCAGGTTAGTCTATAATGGGCTGTGAAGGCAAGGGAACAGCTCACCTGTCTGCCTGCTTCTTCCTAGGAATCTTCACTGCTCCATATGATGGGCGCTACTTGATCACAGCCACCCTGACCCCCGAGAGAGATGCCTATGTGGAAGCAGTCCTGTCCGTCTCCAACGCCAGCATCGCTCAGCTGCACACGGCTGGGTACAGGCGAGAGTTCCTGGAGTATCACCGCCCCCCTGGGGCTGTGCACACCTGTGGGGGCCCGGGTGCCTTCCAACTCATTGTGCACTTGAAGGCAGGAGATGGAGTCAGTGTTGTGGTAACTGGGGGCAGGTTGGCTCACACAGACTTTGATGAAATGTACTCCACTTTTAGTGGTGTTTTCCTGTATCCTTTCCTTTCCCACCTCTAGGGTAGCCAGGAAGGGGGAGGGAAGGTTGTAAAAAATCCAAAGCTTTAATATATTGTTTATGTAACTGGAGCACTGGTCTAGTTTTCTGCATACATCCCTTCACCTGCCCCCAAGATAAAGGCCTTACCTCACAGTAGAGACCAGCACCTTTAAGTTTCCAAGAAGCAGCAGAGGTGACACATGGTTAGTGTGGTCCCTCATTTTCCTGTCACTCTATCTGGACAACTGGGAAGACTTGGCAAGGCCCCTTGCCTGGAAGCTGGCTCCTCCTCTTCTTCCTAGCCTCCAGCTCTACTCCAGGTTCCTAGGCTGGGCCTATGCGGTGCTACCTGTGGAGGCTCACGTGGCTTCCCCACTGGGCTGAGCCTTGGGACCTTGCCTCCTACAGCTGCTGGAGAGGAGGGTCTGTGAGGAGCAAGTGCAGATGTTGGTCATCTGTAGCTGCTCTTCACGGGAGAGCAACACTGTAGCTGATGCCTCTCTTTTTATGCTGTGCATAGAAGAAAAGTTTAAACACTGAAGTACTGATGTGGCCTGTGCCACCACATAGGGGCCCAGAGCTTAGTTTGGGCTGTTCCACATTTGGCTTGCTGTTGCCAGCAGGGACTCAACCCTGCTCACCTGGGCCTGGGCCCTGCTACAAAGGGGAATGTACCACACACTATTTATGAAGCTTGTTGGGCTCCTTAAATGATATGTACAAGTCAAGTGCAAAGACAGGGAGTGTCAATAAAGATGTCAAAATTGTTTCACGTTACTTCTCTAAGTCTGGTGCCTTATGGATCAAGTTATTGATAAAAAGCAAACTAGGGAACTGACTTTATGGCTGTAAAAAGTAATCTTGCATAAACTAATCCAGCTATTAAACAATTATCCACCAGCATCCAGACTATACATTTGGGTTTTGCTTTTGGCTGGTAAACAGACCAGATGTCCTTGAAGGTCGGGGGCCCCCTAGATTCTGCAGCTGAAGAGGGGCTCCTTTAGGGAAAGTGACCTGGCCTTATGGTAATGAGAACAAACCTCATTGCTCCACAGCACAGTTCATTCGCAGACAGCGTTATGACCTTCAGTTCCTAAGCAACAAGAGGCCCAACATAAACCTAACAGCTGGCTGCAAGCTGAGATCATCTGAGAGGGCCAGCATTGCGAGTCTAGGAGGCCTGGCACAGTACTTCCTCCCTAGTGGCCCCAGAAAGCTCTAAGCTTATAGGACACTTAGCTTGGGTGGCTTTTACTAACCAGGATCGGGAAAACCTGTTAGCCATTCAAGCACTGGTAGGGAAAGGTAACCCCTAACTTCCTAGAGGAAGGCATACAGGGCAAAGCAAGAGCTTCAATATCCTTGGCTTACTCTGAACCCAGCTGCTGGAGATGACAGTTGTAAAAATACCTTCAATTTCAAGGCCTGTTTGCAAAGAAAATTAAGGGTGGGGGGACAACTGCACATTTCAGAGATCTTGTTTCTGCAGCTGGGGAATTGGCCAAGGAAGTCAGAGTATCCTTGGCTGTCCTAGAAGTGACTCATGGAAAAAAACCCAAAGCAATGGTGTTTTCAGGAAAACTCAGTTGGCATATGCTTGCCTTCTTCCCTCAAACTTAAAAAAATTAGTTTTGTGTGTATGAGTGTTTGGTCTGCACGTAAGTGTACCTGTGTCATGCAATGCCCACAGAGGACAGAAGTCGGATTCCCTGGAACTAGAGTTACCTATGGTTATTAGCCACCATATATGTGCTGGGAACTGAACCTGGGTCCCTCGCAAGAGTAGCCAGTGCTTATAACCACTGAGTCATCTTTCCAGTCCCCCTCACACTCTTTTTTGAAGATCTTATTCAGTGCCAAAAGGGCCAAGTGCTTAGTGGCTGGAAAGGTAGGGACCTGACATAAGATGTATGAGCCTACATATGGTACACTTACATACATGCAGACAAAACACTCAAATATAAAAGAACTTATTTTAAAAGGGAGAGCCTGTCTTTGTGGAGATAAAAAATGGGGCAAACCGGGCTCAAGGCCTATTTGAGAGAGAGGGAAAGACTGGAGCAGCCCCTTTGAGACATCAATACACCCCTGAAGTCATGTGCCTATGAGTCAGAGGTCTAAACAATCTTGGTACTTACTCAGGTGTAAGTTTCAACTTCTCTTGAAAATTTTGAGACAGGGTCTTGTTATGTTGCCCAGGTTGGTCTCTCACTCCTGGGCTTAAGCAATTCTCCAAGTACCTAGAATTACTGGTATGCACCTCAGGGCTAGGCAAATGTTCTTATTTCTAAAAATCAAGGAACTGTTTCTTGCCAAGAAAGAGGTCAGTACCTTCCAAGAAAAACAGACAGGACTGGGATGTTTTACCCTGAGACATGTATCACCACCAAATGGCATCATTTAAATGATTAAAAACAACTTTTTTTTTTTCTCTGTCTTTTTGAGACAGTGTCTCCCTGCATCCCCAACTTGCCTGGAACTCACTATGTGACCAGGCTTGAACTCACTGCTTCCCAAGTGCTAGTCAATTAAAGGTGCCACCATGCCCAGCTAAAAACAACTTCCAAATAAAACCTGCACTGAAGAATGCAGATCAGTCCAAGTTGTATTTTAAATTATTTCCACATTAGCACAAGACTAACTTTCCCAGTGACCATCATCTTTGTTTCCACAAGTTATCTGTAGTATTTATGCAGATACCTGAAGTCCATGCCTACAGACTTAGAGTGGCTTTGTCCTTTCCCACATTCACTTTCTAAACATCTGTGTTTCCCTCATGCCATCCTATTAAGGGAAGCAAGGACTCATGCAGACTGCAAGGAGGGTGTGGACTGCACAGAAGGAACTACCAAGTTGGGTCCACCTCCCTGCCCCCAGCACCTGAAGCTGTTCTGGGGAAAACCCATTTCCTCTGTAATCAAACTTGTCGGAGCTCTTCCTTTCTAGCCCCAATAAATCCCAAAGACCTGTGGCTCCCACCATCCCAGCCTCTTGTCATGGAGAAGCAGCTGAAATGCAAAGCTTTCACTGGAGGACCTGGAATCCAATGCGTGGAGCATCTGCTGCCCAGTGACCTGAGGGAGTGGAAAGCTAACCATCCCCTTCAATTGCCTATGGGCTGCGGAGTCTTGATCGAAGGTCACACTGGCTCTGCTACTCTGGTGAAAGTGTCAGGACTGTGACCTGGTCCACATCCCAGGAAGAGTTTACTGAAGGTGGGGTGTTAAGGGCTGAGGAGGCCTCCCAGGATTCTGAAGGGCCAATGTGGTCACCGGCCAGTCTGTAGGAGAAATGATCTATGAATAATTTCCTGGCAGAAGCTACGAGGCAGGCGAGGCTAGTTCTCTGGGAACAGCTATACTCCCGGAATCAGGTTTCAAAAATAAGCACCAAGAAGAGGTTCCTCCTGTAGACAAATATGTCAGCAAAGATCAAAATGTTAATTTATGTAAATTACCAATTTCTGGCACAAATATAGAGAAGATGCTTTAAATATTTCCCCAAAGAGGCAAATGCAGTCAAGTTTGTTAGTTTATTATTATAATATTTTGTTCTGAACATCAAACACTGCACCAAAATATGAGCCATTCATCTGAAGACAACAGCTTTACCATAATGGAGGGCACTGTACTGATGTTTACAATTACTGACAACTGAAAACTTCTTAGTGACACTGTTGTCTAATAATCAAAGACTTCATCAGCTGAATGTAATTATTAAAAGAGCAGTTTCCTCTGCCTTCAAATCAAACCAAAAAAAAAAAAAAATTAGTCTTCACTGGGAAAGAGCACTCACTTTGACCAGTTATAAATACAACCATGCATGCTCTAAAACCCAGGAACAAGGCTTCCCAGAGTATGATAAAACTTGAAGAGGTAAAACTCCTTAGAAGAATCGATTTTCATCAATTTGCAAAAAGAGAAAGAAAGTGCTTACATCTTCCAACCGTTCCTTCTCTCAAAGGTCTTGCTGTGCCTTCCAGAGCAGCAGAGAGGCTGTGCAGGCCCAGGGGCACAGGGCTGCTCTGGGCAGAAGACTTTGCAGCCACTGCGCTCTCTTCTTTGCCTGTTCTTGCTACGAGTTTTAGCAGCTTTTGTGTGGGGACATCACATCAGTACTTTCTTTTTCCAACGGAAAACTTGGCAGATGTGTCAGACCACAGGGAAATGCAGCACTGATCATGAGACTAAGGTGCAGGCTCCCTGCTGACACGTGCACCTTACACAGCCTAACAAGAGCAGCCATCACTCCCACAGCAGTGTGACTTCAACACACAACAGCAAAGCAAACACTAAGGTTAGATGGAACCGGAAGGACTGAAAGGGGCCATTTCACCAACATAACAACTGACAGAGTGACTCCAGCACTGTCCCTGTGTGACAGCACCCACCACTGAAGACTACAAGGGTGATGCTTCAATAAGCCAGCTAAGGATTGTGTGCAAACACACTTGAGGGCATCTCTCTTTCACAGAAAGAACAAATGTCATTTGTAACAAATGGCAATGGATTTTCAGCACAAACTTAATACTTCCATAACACTACAGCAATCGTAATCATCTTTCAGTAAGACAGGCTCCTTTAAATAAGGAAAGACTTATATTCATTATCCTAAATACCCACTGATCAATTTGCAGCGACAAAGTGTAGCACTGATAGACACTGGGACAGAAGGACCAACCCCCCTCGGCACAGCCTGGAGAGCCAGATCCTAAGCTGGACCTTTTGAGAAGGCCCGGGTTTCCAAAGAGTCTGTCAAGAGAAGGAAACAAACGACCTAGCAGAAACTCCCTAAAGGACAAACTGAGAAGGACGGGAGAGGAAGTATGGTAAGGTTTTCTGTACCACAGAGATCCTACTAAGCTCAGGTGAAGCGCACAAAGCTCTCACTATTCCCTTAAATCAGAGGTGAGCTATATCAGAGGCGGCGTGGAAGGTCTACGAACAAGGCAGCGGGGTGGCTGCTTTAGCAGAATCTTAATTCACTAACTGGGCAGAACTTTACATAAACATATGAATTCCCTAACTACTTAATGCAAACTTTGAACTAAAGGGAGGCGGCACTGTGAAAGCCTGTGCCACACCTTTTCTGGGGGCACATGCCTCCAGGTGTTGCCACTGAGAATTGTTTTCAAAGGGTTTTTCAGTCTCTGCATTTAACTGTACTAGGAAAATGGCTGCTATCAGGCAGGGACACTCAACTCTCCAATCTGGAAAATAACCACCCCTTTTCTAAGCCAACTCTAGATCAGTATTATTTCGGGTGAAGCAAACTAAAACATGAAATGATCACCCATCCAACTACAGAGTAACGTACATTGGAGGAACAGTACCATCCCTAACGGAAGCGCCCTCTCTGCTCAGAAGCTCCTTCTTCCTGATTCTCCCCAATGGAGGACTATGAACGAGAACCACTTAAGGTCTCCCGACACCTCTAACAATTCTCTTGATGTCAGTACTGCAATGACAGTCAACGCCCAGCCAATCACAAATTCTGGAGGATTCCAGCACACAACACTTCTTGGTGCCACCTGTTCTGACATCTGACATGAGCTCTTACCAATCAGCCCAGTAAATGATGCTTTCAAGGAAATGCAGGGGTGCCCATGTCCCCATGTGGTCTCACAGGGCAACTTCTGCACCCCCAGCTGCAGGTGTGTCTGAGCCATAGGAGTCAGAGGGACAGGCTGGGGACACTGCTGAATGCTGGCATGAACAAGAGTTCCACAACTCCTCCCATGGCCTCCATGACTTCACTATGTGGTTGTAATTGAAAGGACTGTCAACACTGCTGTCCAATGGCTTTTCCCCTGGAAAATCTGAAGCCCATAATTTCAGAAACCTTGTCCTGACACATGATACCTACCTGAAGGGGCCACCTAAACAGGCAACAGGCAGAGCAAAAGAGCAAAGGGCTACTCCCAAAGACCCACTGCAACTGCCTTATGCCTTTCTGAGATGAAGCTGTCACCAATTTTGCGCTATTATACCAGACATCAAATACAGATCTACATCAAATGTACCAGATATCCCTTAAACAACTGTTCTCCTGGCTCCTCACTGTGCAGGTCACAGGTGAGAGAATGAGGATTCAAGGACACTCCCGAGAAGCCCACACTAGTGCAGCTGGGCTCAGTGGTACTGGTACATGGGTCCTCAAGGCTGCCCAATTTGGCACATCAAGCAGCTGCCCTAGTTGGGTGGTGTCCCAAGGTAGAGTTGTCCCAAAGAGGATGTCCACACGTGGGTTTAGCCAGCAACACTAATTGAACCTGTGCCAGTTGAGTGAACCCTGAGCCTCTGGAGAAAGCCCTGGTTATAGAGACAAACAATCCCGAGTGCCCAGTGCAAACTGTAACACTTTACTGTGTACAGTAATGTTCTGTCCATTCTTTCTCAGTTTGTTTTCTTCAAGTTAGGCAGCTGAGCGGTGCACAGCACACAACGCCACAGGAGGCATGTGGGGGCCCACATGTGATGGAGCAGGAGGAGTCCTTCATTCCTCCATCCAGATGCTGAGCAGCAGCCTGGGAAGGCGAAGGAGGGCGGCAGTGCCAGCTTCAGGGAGCCCATCCCTGTTCTGAAAAGCAGGTTTCTGGCTGCCAGCCCTGGGTCCTCATCTGTAAGAGCCAGGGACCTCCCCCTTGGGAGCGAGTGACAGTGGCCCCCACTTTGCCATAGGTCCTGCTTCAGGCCAGGTCGTCCAGGTCCGCATCTGGAATCGGGTCTCGCCAGTAGCAGAAGGAACTGAACTCTGGGCACGGAAAGGCAGAATTCTGTTCCTTGTTGAGAAGTGGAAACACATGCTCCACAAGCTCACTCAGCCTGTGATACCTAGAAGGCATTGGGGAGGGACACAACTGTTACTTTAAAACAGACGCAAGGTGCAAGATCCACGGGCTGTGAAGCAGGCTGTTTACACTAAAACAAGCTGAGGGGCTAGCTGCTCAACAGTCATTATGGCTCAGTCCCACCCCAGGGCCCAGATTCCTTCTACACAGTGAAAATAACCAGATATCCCTTAGACAACTGTTCATGAGGAAAAGATACCCCCCAAAGAGGCACAGCTTTGTCCAGGCAGGCCCAACCTTAGCTCTCGTCTACCCACAGCTGCACTCTGGCTGCAAACCTGGAATGCACTTACGATGACTTGTTTCCTTTGGTCCTTTCTTGTATTAATTCACCCTTGGGGTTCACGGTGAATATTCTACAGTCTGGAACTCCAACTTGAGTGTAAGCAAAGACATCCTGCAGAAGAAAACGGGAGAAGAAATGAGGAGTTACTTCCTCACAGGCCAGAAGCATTATGTCAACTGAAGACCAAGAAACTTTAGATAACCACAAACTAAAGAGCAGTGCCAAACCCAGAGGGTGCACAGGGTGTCAGAAAACCAGCAGCAAAGGAGAAAAGCCACGGTCTTCTGAGAACACGAGCCCGAGATACAACAATCCTGTAGGATACAGGACGCGAGGCAGGTTGAGAAAGGGGGAGCACTCGCACCATGTTGTGACTCAAAGGCAAGGGTTAGAGCCACTTAGAAGGTAAGGCACACCTGCCTGAGGAAGTGAAGTTCAAGCTGCAGAAACAAGGAATGTCTTCTGCCGTCCTTCTGGGACAGAGAGGCATCTGGAAACTGAATAAGCCAGCCTGCTGGTACAGACCTGTAATCGTAGCTACTCAAGGAGGCCGAGGTAAGAAGATTTCAAGTTCAAGGGGCCTGAGCTAGAGTGAGTTCAAGGCCAGCATGGGGAGCTTACTGAGACCCTGGCTCATAATGAAAAATTTAAAAGGGTTCACAATGAAAGCTCAATGGTAGAGTACATGTCAACCATGCTCAAGGCTCTAGGTTCAATCCTTAGTCCCGGGGGTAGGGGAAAGGACTACACCATGGACAACCCCCCTTAGCACAACAGCCATTTCTCTTTTGCTTATAGGTCTGGCTTGAGAACGGTTCTGCCCTAAAAAGCACCTCTCCCTGAATCTGGTTGCTAGAGTCCAGGGGGCACTCAGAAGACACTTACGTTGGGACGGTTTCCAAAGGCCGCATAAAAGGGCTGCTTAGATGGGGCAAACAGGTTCTTAATATCATTCAGACACTCAATTTTGAACTTCTCTGGTTTCTTTTCTATCACTTCCCTAAGGAAAAAAAAATATAATCAAATTCAAAATGGTAGTTTTTACTGTTGTATGTTTCTGGAAAGGTTTTAGCACTCACAGCTACCCTTAATTTCTTCTTTTTTAAAAATTTTATTTATTATCTTTATTTTATGTGTATGCATGTATTGCCTGCATGTAGGTAAGTGCACCCGTGTCATGCAATGCCCTCAGAGGTCAAAAGAGGCTGTCGGATCCCCTGAGACTGGAGTTACGGACAGCAGCTACCCTTAATTTCTTAGTCCTTTGGAACTGTCAGCTTTCTTTCTTTGCCAGTCAGTCTCACGAGAGAGTGGGTGAGAGAGCTTAAGGAAAGCACAAACTTTTTTCATCATATCTGACTGATCACTCCGAGAGCCAAAGAATGAGGAAAAGCACAGAAGCCCTACAGTCAGTGGGAGCCTGTCAGAACCCTGTCTATGCTCACACACTCCACTGTCTGCACCCCCACACCCCAGATTGCCCGCTGGAGAGCTACCTGTGGAAGGCGGAGAACAAACTGCTGGGGGACAGCATCAGGGGGCCCCGGGGCAAGATTGTGCCCTTGTCATTGACCCAGTGTAGGTAACCTCTGGTCATGTCAGCCATGCCGATGGCACGGGCAGAACAATACAGAAACTTGTAACCATTCCTAAAAAAAAACCAAAACACACACATATCCTGTTTAGCTCACATCTTTATGCTAAAAGAAAGGCAAAACCTTTACTATGAAAATCAATGAATTCTTGAGCTTAGCAGGAAAGCAGTTTAGTATTATAAGATTTCATTCCTCCATGGAGAACACCATGGGGAAAAAGGGTGTGTGCAAATATGACTGTTAAAGTACTGATGTAATACATGCAGCATCTCGTTTGGAAAGAAAGATCCAGAATGTGTAAAAAACATGGGACCATTTTTTTTAAGGTATCTGCTAAAAAGGAAATATACAAGCTATCTTAGGTGTAAGGATGGAAGCCATTCTGTAGGATGAGAAGCAAAATTACACCCCAGTGACTGACATAGGTCTCATATTACAACACTCTCCACTAATATTGAAGACAGTGCTATTCATTTGCAGATCAATGTAACAAATGTAGTATGATCCTACAGAGGTAATGGCATGAGTTTCCCTTAAGGAGCTGTTTTCCATGCATGCTTGTACAATCTATCTACCCAAAGAAATATAATTTTAAAATGCCCAGTAAGTAAACCAAAAAATGAAAATCAGCTCCTGCTAAATTCTAGCTAAAAGTAATTATTTTACACAGGTAAAACCCATAATACAATACCAAGTATACAAAGCTCTCAGTACATGAAAACAAAACATCTAGGCCGTAAACACACAAATTTATGTTATTTTCTCTAGCTTTTGAGCAAAGCAAAATTACAGCTCCCTGTAGCAAAAGGACATGTAGGAATAGATGCTTACTCATTGATGGAATGGTAGAGCTTTGCTATACCCTGATGAGTCCAGTCTTTACCCAGCTGTGGGAGAATTTGCCCCAAAGCATCAGACCTGGAAAGAGGGTAGACTTAGAATAGCTATTGGGAACCAAACATACAAAGCCAAACACTTTCCACTTGGTGGAATATCAGCTACCAATAAGCACAGGGCGGAGGAGCAGGCTGGGGATAGGCTATCACCGATTTCATTCTGACTTCATGCAACCCAAGACAGCCCTGTAAAAACACGCCTCTGAGGTGCTTCTAGAAGTGGAGTCACATGAAAGCCCCATGTTCATTTTCAGAGATAATTTACTATCTCATCTTCTTTCTCTCATCCCTTCTCAACAGCTTGTCTTTTTTTTTAAACTTTAAAGTTTTTTACAAAAACTTTATTGAGAATTTCACACACACATATAACGTGTTTTGATCAAATCCATGCCTACTCCCTCCCCTCCAACAGTCCGCCCTTTGAAGAGGTAACCCTAAAATCTTTTAAGGATTAGATACAAGATCCCAAATACTTTTGACATTTTTTTGCATTTGGAACAAAGTATGTTGCTAACAGGCCCAAGAACATTTTGACTTTTAGCCCAGAAACTGGCTACATTTCTTTGGGGTCTTTTTACCCTAACTGCCTAGCCAATTCCTACCTCCTATTCTTATCACACCATCCTCTGGCTTGTTTTTTTTTTAAATACTAGAATTTGGAGATCAAATAGCCAAATCTTTCCAAAAGTTATTTTTGACAATTCATTTGTATGATAGCACCTATTTCCTCCTAAGACTTCACTAAGGATGTCTTAAGATATATGATTTAAAGGACACTTTCTATTATGGCTGAGGACTGAGTACCCCCTCCCCCAACCCAGATACTTCCTGCTCCCCACAGCAGGCTCAAGCTTAGCTTACTTGGTTATTGTTCCATCAATATCAGAAATGATGATCTTGTCATTCCAGTTCCACAGGTAAATCGTGCCTGCACAGCGGCAGGTGCCCTGATACTGGGTTGTAATACTAAACACAACATCATTGGGACCATCGTGAAGTTTCAGTTTTGCCTGTAATAAAAAGCATACAAATAAAATCAGCTGAAAATATATACTTCGGAACAGAGCTTAAAACAGAACTCTGGACATACAGCTTCTTTGGTGTCAGCACGTAACTCAGCCCAAGCCTGCCCACAAAAGGGTGAAAGGCACTGCTTGAGCAGTGCTTCTCAATTCCAAGGACTTTCTGATCCCCCATAGAACAAAACCTTCCCATCGTCCTTCATCCGTGAAACCACTGCCCTGCCACAGCCTCTTGCGAGACGCAGAAATGCTATTTCATTCTAAAAATCTGTCAAAATGAGATGGAGAAAATCAAACAAGGGGAAATCTAAAATGTCATTGCTCTACTACCATATGTAGCTCCTAAGAGGCAGTGAGTGGTCCAGAGCTGAGTGAACAGTAAGAGTTACCAAAGAAGCATGTTAAAAATACTGATTTCTGGGGCTGGAGAGATGGCTCAGCAGATGAGAGCACTGACTGTTCTTGCAGAAGACCTGGGTTCAAATCCCAGCTAACAACTGTCTGTAACTCCAGTTCCAGGGGATCTGACAGTCTCTTCTGTCCTCTGTAGGCATTGCATGACACGGGTACACTTACCTACATGTAGGCAATTACACGCATACACATAAAATAAAAATAATAAAATACTTAAAAACTTTTTTTTAAAAATACTGATTTCTGGGCTGGAGAAATGGCTTAGCAGAGGACCTAGGTTCAGTTCCCAGCACCCACATGGCAGGTAACAACTGTCTGTAACTCCAGTTCCAGAGGACCCAATGCCCTCTTCTGGCTTCCATAGGCATTGCAAGTACATGGTGCACTTTTAATATGCATGCAGGCAAAACACTCATGCACATAAAATAAAAATAAATAAAAGTTAAAAAAATACTGATTTCTTTGGTTTACTCCCAGAAATGAAGGCAGGAGGTCTGGGTGGGGAGGAACCCATGTTACCAGCTCCCTGGACTGGCCTGACTGCACACCAGGGTCTGGGGTTACTGTTCCCTGGGGAGAAGCATTTAAATAAGTACACACTGTGTGTGTGTGGGGGGATGGATGGAGGGTTACTAGGAAGCACTATTGAACCCACAATAATCATATGAAACTTACAATCTGGTCTGAGGAGAGTCGGAGAGACTTCTTATATGAAGTTGTGCTGCAGTGACTCAGTGTCTCCATGGAGATGGTGTCTGCTTTGATTGATTCTTCCAACTCCTGTGACCCATCATCACTAGAAGTGTCATCTTCAGCCGGCCTATCCAACACCAAACTAGTTACTAAGAGGAATTGTGTTTTGTTGATAAGACAGTTTAATTTAGGATCAGGAAAATAAAGAAGCGTCACATGCCCATACTTTTAGCCCCCAGGAGGCTGACGCTGAAGGACTTCAATTTCAAGGCCAACCTGGGCTACATAGGAAAAAAGAGGGGGAGAGAAACCACAACCTTTTAAGGATGGCAAGAGCTGTTTGCTCTACCACTTGTCCATATCCAGTTACTATGCCCTAACTATGCACATCATTAACTGAAAAGGCCACTGCCTTTCTCCCTCTTGTAAATGGCTAGCTAGTTACTTCTAGTTTTGACCTGTTATTTTCTGTTGTGTCAAGTGAATGCTGTTCAGGTCCACCTATTCTAACAACTATGTGTTTTAAAAGATACAGATTAAAGAAAATGTTGTGCATATCAATTTTAAAAAAGCTGGTGAATTTCATTTTGTACACTCCTTCAGTGAGGAGTAAAGAGGAGAAAGATAAACTCCCGGGCTGGACTGCTTAGGAGAGAGGAGACAGCACTGAACTGGGGACAGAAATGCACAGCGGAGCAAGTCTTCTGTGGCTCAGCCAACTTGAAAGGTCTAGAGAAGGCAACACACCCAAACCCACTCTTCTTCACGCGTCCCTCTGCTGCCTGACAGGCAGGGAGCAGGGGCACCAAAACAGGCCCCACGGTGTCCAGGATCCTTTCCCAAATCCTACCTTTCCTAGCAGTAACTCCACGGCTCTGTGATGGCGGCAAGATATTTAGAAGTAGTGATAAGCGTATTTAGTCCTCTAAACTGATTAACTGCTTATCTACTGAGTGGCACTAGCAAGTCACTTAATGTCATGTCTATCTACAGGAGGAAGATGTTTCTGACTAAAATGAAGTACAAGTGCCAAGATCAACTTTGATGTGACAGCCAAGCAGGAGTTGCCCGAGGGCTGTGAGGAAGGACAGGGCTTGGCACCTGGCACTGGTCGGCTCCTCAGTGCTCAAAGGCATGTCATTGGTTGGCAGAACCTCAGATTTTCCCTCCTTGGTCTCTGGCAGCTAAAAAAAAAAAAAAGGATGATAATTTTAATGCACAATGTTTTCTTTACACATGAGCCAGAATTCAGCTGTAGCCCCTGCTAAGAAAGAAAAACCTCAACTCATGACCATGAACTTGAGAAACTGACTTCCTCTACTTGGGAGCTGAAAACAGGTGAAACCCCAGAATCCTTTTTAGAGAGCTCCAGAAAATGAAGACTTAGCTATCATCCATTCAGTGTCAGTCTCTGGATGAACCTACTCTCCTGGTGCTTTGCTAGAAGAGCAGGCACTGGATATTTTCATGTAGATTTGTGCAGGATTATAACCTTTTAGTTGCGCCTGAAAGGTAGCACGGGGAGTAGAAAAGGCATAGCTGTCAAGTCAGACTCTAGGTTAGTCACAGTTCCTGGACCAGTTACACGATTTCACCAGTTCTAGCCTCTTTGTGCCTAAGCTTCCTAAAAATGGCCTAAAAATTCAAACATCTCTGGTGCTAAGCACCACTGCAGCACCTGCATGCAGTGACTGCTCAGAAGTGGGCACTACAGAACAGCAACTGTAGCCTACTTCTTTTTCCTAAAAAAAAAAAAAAAGTCTTATTTTTTTTAAATTTTATGTGTATACGTATATTGCCCAGGTATATTGCCTACATATATGTATGTGTGCCAATGTTGTGCAGTGCCAGTGGATATCAGAGGGGGCATCAGATCTCTTGGAACTGGAGTTACAGATGGTTGTTAGCCGCCATGTGAGTGCTGGGAACCAAACCTAGGTCCTCTATAAGAGCAGCCAGTGTTCTTAACCACTGAGCCATCTCTCCAGTGTGTGTTGCCAACTTATGTGTGGCAAAAAGTGTTGAAATAAATCATAGATCCATTACCTGTTTGGTCATGCTTTCCCTCTTACGCCAAAACCACCAGCGACCAGATTTTTTTGGCATCTTGTCTTTAACCCAGGACTCGACTGTGGCCTGCAAACAGTCAACATGGGTCAATATGGGCAATCTAGTAGTTGTAAAGTATTGATTCCTCTCTACCATTAGCCTACAGGACAGCACCTTGTTCTAGAATGCTAGTGATACACTATGCACCTCCCAAATCCATCCAGTGCTTTAGGTAGCCCAGAAAGGAAGACATTTCCTTTGGCAGCAGCAAGGCTTTGTGGCAGTTTCGTGGTAAGGCCTGGGGGTGTGGCTGCAGAGGACCTAGGGTTCTGTAGCAGCTTTTACTATCTTTGGAGCATGTGGCTCTCATGACACAAGGACTAACCAGGTTAATGATGTCTTGCTGGTAGAGAGAAGACTCTAGATAACGTGTCTCAGCCACAATCTGAACCAACTGCACCTATGTCATGTTTCTGGTGGCCACATCACCCACTTCTTGCTGCTTTTCCCCATATTAATAAGAGGAAGAAGTCTTATTCCTTGATTTCATTTTAAACTTATGATATTGTAAAAATCTCTTAACTTCATTCTGCCTTTGCTTCTGTGGCACTGGGTACTGAACTCAGACCCTTATGTATTCCAGGAACATGTTCTATCAGTGCGCTACACTCTTTACCCAAATCTCTGAACCTTTATACATCACCAGAGGCTGGTATAAATACTTAAAAATAAGAGGGAAAAGTGGCAGGCAGGTTTTAGTAGGCAAATACAGCAATTTGGATCTTTGATATGAAAGTCTAAACTCAAAATTTTGACTAAAACCCATTTCAGAAAACAGACATATGAATGTTCTGACTACTGAATGCTGTAGATACTTTGAAGAAGGTTTCACATGCAGACCACTCACTTTAGGCAAACTCTTCTGGAACACTTGTAAGCTAAGGATCATGGGAGCAGCCAAAGCCCAGTTATAGTAACTACGAGAAACAAAAATTGTGCAAAATCATTACACAGAGAAAGAAGAAGAGAGAAGCAAAGCAGGATGGGTATGTGGGGGGGGGGTAGAAAAGTAACCTTTCAAACTGTTTATTCTTTTCAATAAAAAGATGGGGAATGAAGTTTCTGTTACATGAAAAATTTGCTTTAAGCCAAGCTTCTCTGAACAGAGAAGTAGTAAATCTATAAAATGGAATAACAGTGTTTCAATGACTCATTTAAAACAAGCTGATGCTTCAGTCCCACTTGAAGTCACTGCCTGTTGGCTCATTATATGAGATGACAAATTTTGTGAACCAAGAAAACTATGACAGCTAAAACAACAAGAGTGTTTAACAATGATCAAACTAAGTTATATTTACCGGTTATATATCCTTATTACCAGGTTAGGATTGTCTATAAGTCCAGGGTTCTCTGCAAATTCATGATAAGTAATGATATGCTCCATGAATTTTTCTGCAATGTAAAATAATGATCAGCTTGGTTAGAGAGTATATGAATTCCTGTAAGAGGGGGACAGTACTCTTTGCACTACAGGACTTGTTAGTTAAGGGGAAAAAATGTAACTCCTCTTTAAAAAAGTTAAGTGTTAAGTATTGGATACTTTCTAATTTTTTCAGGACCAAAAAAGCTCCCTTCTTTCATACCCCACCCCTAGCTGTCATTCCAAGCCAGTTCTAGGGCTATTCTTTAGTACTTTAAAAAAATATTTTATTTATTATTTATATTGTATGTGTATGAGTGTATTGCCTGCATGTATGTAAATGCACCTGTGTCCTGCAATGCCACAGAGGTCAGAAGAGGGCTTCAGATTCTGCTGGAACTAGAGTTAAGGATGGTTCATAGCTGCCATGTCATAGAGGATCCGCCTGCCTCTGCCTCCTGAGTGCTGGTATTAAAGGCGTGCGCCACCACACCCGGCTTATTATTTTTATTTTATGTGTATGAGTGTACTGCCTGCATGTGAGTACACCCGTGTCATACAATCACCTTTAGTACCTCTAAGGAGAGACACAAGAAAAGTGTTAATATGATGGTACTAACCTTGGAAAGAAAAGCTTGTGCTCTAGGTTCTAGGAACATTCACCACAGGCCATTGGCCAAACTGAGAAAATATTGTTTAATTTAAAATAAATAAAAAATTGTCAGATACCCATGTCTATAATCCTGCTACTTGGAAGGCTGAGGCAGGACAAGTGAGGGCACCAGAACTGTCTAGACTGTATACTGAGTTCTAGACTGCACATTGTGTTTAAGGCTAATGTAGACAACTTAGTAAAACATTATCTAAACTAAAATAAAAAGGAAATTAGATGTATCTCATGGGACAGTGCTTGCCTAGCATGTGCATGGCCCTTGGTTCAGTCCTCGCACAAGGGATGGGGGACCAGAAGGTAGAAGAATATGAACAGTGGAATCCTGGGTGCTCCACCTCACCTAGAGACACTCTACCTGCCTACTTGATCAGATCCTTCCTACTCTACAGTGGTGTGTATACCACATAGCCATCTCTCAAGCTGGAAACAGAAAGTAATCCTCCTTTTTCCCAGAACACTGAAAGACTGTCTACTTAGTGAACCATCACAGTTTCACAGCCTCAAGGCCCCGTCTTCATGGTTGAATCTCAGTGTTTGTTAGGAAGGCAGCTGGGCCCCAATCCCGCTGCTCAGCAGACAGGGCAGCCTGTAAGCTCTCACCTTTTGAATTTGAAACTAGAAACTTCAAGCCTCCCTCACAAAACTACGCCATTAAAGGCATAATGGCATAATGTTTGGCTAAGGGCCAAACATTAAAGAAAGATAATTGATATACAAGGCCAGTAAAGAATGTGGACAACCCAGAATGGTTAAAAGCAGATTTACAAAGGCAGATTTTAAATCAAATGATCACCAGGCTGCTCTATGAGGCGAAGACTGGGTATGTCTGCCCAGCATACCTTTAGAAATCTCTCCATTCTCACTGAGGCCTCCACAAAGGGAGAGAGTGACATCTGGTAAGTCCATGGCAGAGTCTGAGAGGCACTCGGTGCCACTATCTGCTGCTGCACTTCCCACAGACTGTGGGGACTGGGAGCCAGAAAACGTGTCAGACTCAGGCCACTGCCTGGAACCGGGATCTGTTTCACTGCAGCGGGGGAAGGAAAGAAGAATTAAAAAAAATATATTTTATTTGTTATTTTTATTTTGTGTATGAGTGTATTGCCTGCATGTATGTGAGTGCACCTGTATCGTGCAATGCTGCAGAGGTCAGAAGAGGGCTTCGGATTCCCCTGGAACTGGAGTTAAGGATTGTTTTTTAGCCGCCATGTGGGTGCTGGGAATCGAACCCGGGTCCTTTGCAAGAGCAGTCAGTACTCTGAACTGCTGAGCCATCTCTCCAGCCCCGGAAAGAAGAATTTTTGAAAAAGATTTATTTTTATCTGTGTGAATGCTTTGCCTGTGTGGATGTATGTGAACTGCATGCATGCCTGGGGACCAGAAAAGGATGTTGGAACTGCTGGAACTGAAGTTACAGACAGCTGTGAGCCCCCATGTGAGTTTTAGGAACCAAACCTCCATCCTCTGTAAGAAGAATAAATGTTGAACCATCTCTCTAGCCCTGAGAGAGGTATTTAATCTATCACAACTCCTTATATTTTTGGCTTAGTAGATGGTCCTCTGGGGGAATCAAATCAAACAGCATATTCTAAGAGGAAGCGACAATCAGACATGACTTTCATGGTGTGTGTGTGTGAGTGTGTGTGTGTGTGTGTGTGTGAGAGAGAGAGAGAGAGAGAGAGAGAGAGACAGAGAGAGAGAGAGACAGAGAGAGAGACAGAGAGACAGAGAGGAGAAGCACTCAAGTGTGGGAGCACACAGGCAGAGGCCAGAATATGATGTTAGGGGTCTTCTTCTATAAAGAGGAAGTCTTGTTGCCTTGAGATAGGGTCTTTCACTGAACTGGAAGCTTGCCATTTGGCCGGCCATAGCTTTTAAGATTTAACACCCCCCTCCCAATGCTGGAGTCACAGGCAAAGGCAGCAACTATGCCTTTTTCTGAGGGTGCTAGGGATTTGAACTCAGGTCTTCATGCTTGCACAGCAAGCACTCTTCATCCACTGAGCTACTTCTCTAGGCCCCTGACATAGCTTTCTTTAAGCAGTGTTTAAAATCACAGGATAAATGACACTAGCAAGAACCTAATACTACGGAATTAACTGCGAATGCAGCAAAAAGTTTACAAAGCCACTTCGTTGTTCAAAATGATGCAAACTGTTCAACTGTGGCCTTTCTGACGGTAATTAAAAGAGTTATAAACATTTATTTACATTTCCATAATGAAAATGACAGCATAGTTAAGAAAAATATAACACGTGGAAACTTTTCTGATGCTGAATTCCAGGAAAAAGGCATGGTATTATATACATATTTCCTGTCCAACTTAAAAAAACCCAAGCATAAGGGTTTTCTAAATCTTATCTAAAACTAATTTTAAAAAGAAGACATTAATTACTTAAGAAACAAGTACTCAGGCGGCTAAACACACCTAGAGAAAAGAAAATTGCCTCTATAACAGTGAGGCCCAGAACTAAAGATGAGGGAATTCTCGATTTTTCTAGATACGGCACAGAAAACTTGGTCAGAACATGAGCACATGGCCAACTCTGTAATGGAACTTAAAAACAAGAAGCAGCATTGTATTTCTTACTCACAAATACTTACTACTTTTGAGTTTTGCAATTTTTTTCCCCCTCTTTTTTGAAACAGGGTCTCCCTGTAGCCCCAGCTGGCCTGGAACTCACCATGTAGACCAGGCTGGTCTTGAACTTACAGAGATCTACCTGCCTCTGCCTCTCAAGTGCTGGGACTGCAGGCATGAACCACCATGCCTGGTGAGTTTTGCAAGTTTTAATGGAATATTGGGGTGTTCGGTTTTTTTTTTTTCCCCTAGAAGTCAGCTTTTTTTTTTTAGAAGTACTGGGGATTGAACCCAGGGCACTCTTGCATTCTAGGCCAGCATTCTGCAACTGAGTCATACCCCCAATGCAAAAAGCCAAGGGTTCTGGATAGCAGACTTATAGACATGCAGACATGTTCCAAGTAGGAAGTAGTTTTAGGTTTGGGGAAATTTTCTCTTAATAGCAACGCATGTTCACCTCCAAAAAATTGCGATTAAACTAATATTCTCACTGAAGATGGTTAAAAAGCTAAACCTGCTGAGAAACGGTAAGCAGCAATACCCATGTGGGGAGGGTACAGAGGAGCAGGGCCCATGCTTGGCCCAGAAGATGGCTGTGTTGTCTTTAGGGGGCACATAACGAGGATCCAGTGGCCACATGACTGAGCTGTGGATATGGGAAAGGGTGTGTCGCACTCCACAAGTGAGGTCTTTTCTTCTTTCCTGTCTTTTGCTTGTAAATGCTAGACTCTGAGGCCTGAGACGATGGTGGAGCCTTGAGATAGAGGGAGACTGTGTTCCTAAATGCCTGTGTGTAAACATGAGCACTGGGATGCTATCTGAGAGCAAGAAATAAGGCTCTACTGTGGAAACTACCAAGACCTTGGGCTTTATCAGTTACAGCAGCTGCTGTCTCCAATTAGTAATAACATTTAAACTGACTGACTCAGCATGCTGCCAATCCACAAGAGTGACAGCACCTGCAGGAAAGTTTAGCTATACAAAATGATGGCTATTTAATAGCAAAGACAGTGACAATTATGACAAATCATGCTGATATACAACAAAATAGACTATGACTTGCCTCAGTAATTGGTTCTTATATAAATAACCCTATCCAGTAAAATTATAACACAGTAAGGTTTCATTGCATTTAGTGACTTGCCCTATTTCTTGAAGATATTAAAAAAAATCGATGTGAATAAAGGTCTGAGAAATATGAAAGTGACAACTCAAAGATTATATTTTCCCATATTCCCATATTTTCTACTAAAAAACTCCAGCAATGTTATTTTTTTCATCTTAAAAAAAAACTTATTACTTCAAATAAAATGTGTAGATATTTTGAAGTAATTTAGGGTTAGAGAGGCAGGAAGGAATTTTAAGAACCTCCTAAACATATCTGTCAAAAAACTTAAATATCTTATGTCACTTTTATCTTTCTATTCCAAGTAAAAATGAAGCTTGGTTCCTAGTAATTCATTTAAAAGTATGTAATTATGTATATGGCTCAGTAGATTCAAGCCATACTTTCTGTGAGAAAATAAAAACTGGGTTTTATAACTGGTATATCATGTAAGAATTCCTTTAAGGTTGGAATGAACTTGGGAAGACAGTTCACACACATTAGATTTGAGGCTCAAGGTTTTAAAATAATGAGGGATGGAAGAGAGTGGCTGTGTGACCGATGGTGCAAACTGTGGGCGATGTGGGGAACAGAGGACCACCTGGAATGGGGCCTTGTAAGATTTGAATTCATAAAAGGCTACAGACTCTTCAAAGGAGTGAAGGCATTCTTTGTAAATTGTTTAAAAATCAAAATGTATTATTTAAAAATACGTAATTATGGGGCTGGAGAGGTGGCTCAGTGGTTAAGAGCACTGGTTGCTCTTGCAGAGAAGCTGAGTTTGGTTCCTAGCACTCACACGGCAGCTAACAACCATCTGTAACTCTAGTTCCAGGGGATTCAATGTGCTCTTCTGGCCTCTGCAGGCATTGCATGTACAGGTACACTTATGTGCAAGGTAGCATATTCATACACATAAAACAAAATTTTAATTAAATGCATAACTAAACAAAAGCTAAAGGTTTTTCCTAAGCACACTGTTCGCTATTAATGACTGTAAAAATAAAGTACTAATCGAGGGCCACAAGATGGCTCAGCAGGTCTCACAGGATTTGTTGTGCAAGCCTAGTGACAT
This sequence comes from Nannospalax galili, assembly GCF_000622305.1. Taxonomy (NCBI): domain Eukaryota; kingdom Metazoa; phylum Chordata; class Mammalia; order Rodentia; family Spalacidae; genus Nannospalax; species Nannospalax galili. The sequence continues at coordinate 1,093,349 of NW_008339923.1, forward strand.
GAGTTTGATTCCTTGACATCCATATGGGGGAAGCAGAGAACTGACTCTATTGTCCTCTGACCTCCACATTATGCACAGTGGCACAAGTGTGCCATACTCACACACAACAGTAATATTAAAATTTTTTTAAAAGGCACTAATATAAAGTCAAATACCCTTATGTAGGTTTAACTGGTCTCTCTCTTTACCTAATCAAATGTTTTCATAAACATCTAATTTCAAATTATTAGAGTAAAAACAACAAATACTATTTATGGGCTTTCCAAAATCTGGAATATTAAGAACATTTAGCTAAAAGACAATCACTTTGTTCCTTTTCTTCAGATGAAATAATAAGAATGTTTCAGAGTTGTTTACATGTTAACAAACAAAGCACACACTACCTTTTAGGGAAATAGAGAGCTGCCACCTCAGGTTCTAGAGCCTTTAAGTCATCGAGATAAATATCATCAGGTCCCTGGTGCTGACTTCTCTTATGGACACCTATTTTTATTAAAAAAAAAAAAATCAGAGGTAAGAATGTATTAACTATTTACAATTCTGCAAGACAACGAGATTTCCTGGGGGAGGGGGGTAGTCTAGTCCTACAGAGTACGTTCTTACATAGTATGTCTAGGGTATTTAAGAGTAAACTATTTTAATGTCTACAACTTGCCTTCAAATAGTTAAAAAAAATCAAATGTGTCTGGGTACGGGCATGAGGAAGGAGGAAGGAGAAAGCACTCCATTAAGCAAGGAAGCACACTGTCCATCATGTAATGACATTTTAATGGATGGACAAATATACAATGGTGGTCCCATAAGATTACAACAGACCCGATACGTTCTAGCACCTAGTGATGCTGTAGCTACTGTAGCACTTCAGGTAACACATTTTCATGTCTGTGATGATGCTGTGTGTTGCTAGTCCTGTATCAGTGCAGCATGTCCAGTTTCATACAAGATAATGATAACGGCTGAGCGCCTGCTTTATGTATTCATTGTTCATCACTATGGTGGGGCACACTCCCATTTATCTATTGACAGCTCACTGTAAAACTATACCATGCCATAGCCTGGCAGCAGCCCTGTCCATTTAATGTTCACTGCATCTCCTGAGTACAAGAGGCCAGGTCCAAGGTTTGCTTTACAACACCTTGGTTTGTGTAAAAACACTGTGACGTTCACACAATACTAAATTGCCTAATGACACAGTTCTTAGACCATATCCATCATTAAGGATCTATCATGGTAAGTATATAATTCTCATAAGAAAGTGGGGGGGTGGAGAATAAACTCAAAGAATGCAAAGAATTGTGGGAACCATTCAGCGTTCTTAGTTCTATGAACTTCTTCTGTACTGTGTGCTAGGACCACAGGTCACTATTACCTAGATGAACATAAAGCTTTCACATAGAATTGGATATAGCCCTGCACAGTTCTTAGAACAGAACAAATGGTATACAGACTTTTGGTGAGAGCCAGTCAGCTACACAGTCAGGTTTGGCCACCAACAGCCTTGACAGTAAGTTTTTTATTTTAGATAACACTTCAAAATGATCTAAAGGCCTTTATCTGCACTGCGTATTTATTAACTTAGTTTGTGATACTGTAACCTTTGCTATTTGATTATTTTTTTAAAGTGAAGTATTCAGCTAAGTATGTTTTAGGTAAGGTTTTACTTCCCTAAAAATAGGATCCAAGCAAGTGTCTGGAGTTATGTAAATCTGATGCTCACTGTACCAAGTATCGACAGGTAAAAAAGCCTGTGCTGAAACTACTCCATAGTGATGCAGAGCTGTTGAGCCAAGAGTAGGAGTCCACTTTCTCCACACTATTTTAAGAGACAAATGAACTTTACTTCATCTAAGCAGATGTTTGAGGAGAAAAAATTTTTCTCACTTTTTTTTTTTCCTATTTAAAACATAAACTCATGTTAAGATTTCACTTTACACACCTAGTCAATGATGAAATGCACCATGTAAACCTTGGAAGGACCTTGGTTTAAGGTTCTTAGTCTATGTGGGGGATAGAAAAATGCACTCTTCATGGTGACAAGTACCGGCACTGTACCGGCACTGTACTTGTTAACTGACTGGAACTCGTTCATTTATTCTCTCAGTAAATACTTCTCAAAGGCCTGATCCGTCCCAACTCAGAAGATAGCAGTGGGGATGTTTAAGTCTAGTTCTGATGGAGCTCACAAAATAAGAGAAGCCATAGAAGGTAAGTCATCACAATGAAGTGTGCAGTGGTGACCCATACTTCTCACTGGAGACCACGAGTCATACATTATGTAAAATGCTGAACAGAATATCTACATCCACAGAATGTGACTTCAAACACTTACCTTTCTTCTTTGTTGGCGAGTCCACTTTAGCAGTTGGTTTGGGTTCTGAGGGAGCCTCCATTGAGGATGAGCTGGGAACATGGTCTGCATCTAACATACATGAAATCTGAAGAGCCTCAAGAGGTGTCTCGGAAAGTTCTGCGGTAGTTCTATCACTCGGCTGCTTACATAGAGCTCTGGGCTTGGGTTTCACTATGGTACAGACAGTGTCTTCAATGGCAGCATCCTTCTCAACTTCTCTTATGAGGCTGTCTTCACTGGGAATTACCCGAAAATGGGTATTTTCTGATGGTGTAATTGTAGCTGTCCTAGGATGATAGTCATATCTTTCTCTCTTGTTGACCTAGACAGGTGCATTGTTTAAAAATTAATTTCAAATATATTTGTTATGATACATTTTTCTTTTTTAAAATATATTTTTATTTATTATTTTTATTTTATGTGTAGGACTGTATTGCCTGCATGTATGTGAGTGCACCTGTGTCATGCAATGCCACAGAGGTCAGAAGCGGGCGTTGGATTTCCCTGGAACTGTAGTTAAGGACAGTTCGTAGGCACCATGTGGGTGCTGGGAATTGAACCTGGGTCCTCTGCAAGAGCAGTTAGTGCTCTTAACCGGTGAGCCATCTCTCCAGCCCCTTTTTCTCTTAAAAAAAAGTACTTTATTATTTTTATTTTATGTGTGTGAGCAAACTGCCTGCATGTAGGGAGGTACGCCTGTGTTGTGTAATGCCTGTGGAGGTCAGAAGAGGGCTTTGGATCCCCTCAAACTGGAGTTAAGGACAGTTGTTAGCTGCCATGTGGGTGACGGGAACCTGGGAACGAAACCTGTGTCTTCTGCAAGAACAGCCAGTGCCCTTAACTGCTGAGCAATCTCTCTAGCCCCCAGCTCTTTTCAGTTTTTTTTTTTTTTTTTATAGACAGGGTCTCCCTGTAGTCTCAGTTGGCCTAGAACTCTCTATGTTCCTCTATTCTCAGAGATCCACCTGCTTCTGCCTCCCAAGTGCTGGGATTAAAGGCATGTGTGCCACCATGCCTGGCACGATCTATTTTTCTTAAGCTAGTATGTTAATTTTTAAGGTAACATATTAGCTGTAAGTTAAATGAAGTAGTCCACAATTGGCAAAATAATTACAATTTGTTCAACATCATGATTTTTTTTTTTTTTTTGGTCTTTTTGAGACAGGGTCTCCCTGTAGCCCCAGCTGTCCTGGAACTCACTATGCAGACCAGGCTGCCCTTGAACTCACAGAGATCCGCCTGCCTCTGCCTCCCAAGTACTGGGATTAAAGGCGTGTGCCACCACACCTGGCCTCAACATCATGCTATTTATAAGCTATATATATAATTGTTTACTATGAAGAGTTAAAAACTGGAGAAAACAAAAAAGTATGACAATTTTCAGATACTATAGTAGAAAATGCTTATTTTGAGGAAAACAACTTACAGTTTTAAATGAAAAGTTAATCCTGCTTAAACTACTTCAAGGTTCATTACATCAATTTAAAAGTAATCATAAACATAAGCAAAATCTGTATTTTTAAAAAACTAATTTCAACAGACAATCTAAATGTTTTTTTCAAGAAATGTAGTTTTCTACTTTATTCTTCTTTGATTGTGAGCTGGCAAAAAAGTTTTAATAACTCCCTCCCTCCCTCCCTCTCTTGATGCTGGGGATGGAACCCAGAGCCTCCTATGTATGCTAGGCAAGTATCTTACCAAGTGAGCTCCACCCCACCCCAACTTCAGTAATTTAAAAATTCAGTGTGGAAATTTTAATTTCCTTTAACATTTTCTTACATTAATAAGCAATCAACATTATTTTTTATAAAGAAAACTGGATTCCTTCAGTTTCAAGTAAATATATAGAAATGTTATGAAAAATGTTAATTTTTCAATTTACTTTTACAACCACAAGAGGGCAATGCTGTCATTATACTATGTGAGCTCAGTTACAGATGGCTCTTCAGGTGTTTACACATCCCACAGGCTTTCCAGAACCGCCCACATTAGTACCTTGGTAGACTCTGGGAACCCGCCCCATGTCCACTCCATGTGAGACTCAGACCTCAGCAGGCTCTCCGCTGGTTTCACCTCCAGCTCTGAATCGCTCTTAGGACACACTGCCTGGGGATAAGTGCTACAAACACGGGAGCAAAGTAAAGCAAAGCTTCAGCATTCCTGAGGTTGACAGAGCGAAGCACATACAAGGTTTTAAATGACCACTACAGATACAAATGCTCTAAGGAACTCAATTATTTCTTCCACTTGGGGTTCTTAATAAAATAAAAATCCAATTAGTGTTTACTGAGGATCTACCAGGTTCTCTGTAAAGACTTCACTGTATGCAGTTCGTGTCTCACAGGCGATCAATGAGATAGGCAATTTGCAGGACAGGAAAGGCACAGAGAAGTGGGTTTAATAATCAGTTAATACACATAGACTTGATCACAGAATAAACAGTGAGACCATATGCTCTCCTACTATATTACTTAGCTGGTACCAAACCCCTAGAATTTAATAGTAGACATGGCCAATTCTGTGCTGGTTATCCACATTTACAATTGGCAAACACTATTAGAGTAAGATTAAATTTAGAAAAAAATAATTGAGAAAAACAGTTCATATTCATGTTAAAGTTTTAGTGAACAGATACTCTATTATATGAAATTATATCACTGTAGAATGTCATAGACACTGTTAGGTATGCTCCTCCCCTTTAAGAAAAAAATTCAAAGATACTTACGTTTCTAATGGAGACCAATCTCCATCAGATAAGGGGTAGTTGTGCCCGGAATGGAAGAGGGAAGGTTCCTTATATTCTTCTTCCTTTAAGGAAGCATTTGAAGATCCTCTATGAAAGGGGGGTGGGTAGGAATGATATTTACGTCAGCTTTAAAATGGCCTCCAAATCTACTGCCAAGTCTCCTAAAACAGAGTTACATGGTTGGTAATATCCTTTTAAAAGGGGACTATGAACAATGGAGGATTCACCAAAGACCCAGTGTATACTATTGCAATCACTAGCTATGTTATAGAGGAAGGACAGAAAAAAAATGTGATTAAAAATCCCTTTTCGCTGAGTATAGTGATGCATGCCTTTCTTTCATCTCAGTAGAAGTAGAGGAAGGCAAATACATAGAGAGTTACAGGCCAGGTAGGGCTACAAAGTAAGACACCACAGTTTCAAAACAAAAACCATACAAAAAAAGGATCTGGATAGATGGCTTAGCCGTTAAGAACACTTGCTTCTCTTGCAGAGGATCCAGTTCAGTTCCCAGCACCCACATGGGAGCTCACAACTTCCTGGAACTCCAGTTCCAGGAGATTTGATGCCCAATTCTCGCCTCCATGGGCACTGCATGCACGTGGTATACTTACATGCAGGCAAAACACTCATACACACTAAATTTAAAAAAATAAAAACAAAAAGAACCCCAAAGAACAAAATGTGGTAGAGCATGTGCCTAGCATTCATAAGATCTTGGGGTTTGATCAATCCTCTCCCCAAATTTCCTTCTTATATCCCTCAGGGCAATGTGTGTGTGTGTGTGTGTGTGTGTGTGTGTGTGTGTGTGTGTGTGTGAGAGAGAGAGAGAGAGAGAGAGAGAGAGAGAGAGAG
>NW_008339923.1:1099569-1115689 GCF_000622305.1 Nannospalax galili
GTGGTTGTGTGTGTGTGTGTGTGTGTGTGTGTGTGTGTGTGTGTGTGTGTGTGTGTGTGTGTGAGAGAGAGAGAGAGAGAGAGAGAGAGAGAGAGAGAGAGAGAGAGAGAATATTCAGTTTTTCAAAATGTGAGGTAGTGACACCCCGTTTTAGATACTAGGTAATTAAAGATCCAAAGAAGTTTAGTATAATTTGTCCAAAGTTAAAAAGCTATGGCCCCAGTTTATCTTTTATCTTCTGCTGGAAATTTTATCACTTGTTCTGTCTACTTCTTAGGTGGTATGAGATTTACATGATGCAGCATTTTGAAATCTCTGAAAACAGAGTTACACAGAAAACCTTTAAAAAGCATAAAGCACCATATTATACCAGTCTAAGAGCTTCTTATAGAACATTCAATGTTCTAATAGTATACTAAATACAAATTAGTATCTTTTCACTCACTTAATTTGGAAGGTTAAGAAGAACTCTAACAAGCTTAGGCTGCTTAGCTCAGAATGCTTGAACTCTGACAACTGTTTACATTCTCCTGTTTTTGTTTGTAAGTACTAATTTCTATTGGCTGCATAATTAAACAAATTTTGCTTTAAGGAAACTGCAGGAAAAAAGTCCTCCAAGAGCTAGAACCCACAATTTACTAGTAACTAAAAGGAAGAGCAAATGACTAAGCTCCTGAATAGTCTTAGAGGTCCTAGTTCACAAGTTCTAGGAGATCCCTGATTATCAAGTAAGCCAATGCTGGCTTACAGAGCGAGAAGCTGGCAACCACTGGGAACTGACACCCAGACCGACACTCTAATACATTTGGCTGATGCAGCCTTTCCTGTGACCTGGAAATGTAGGGCATGTGGTAGCATTTCTGCAATATAATGACTTACCCTGTCCATCTACAAAATTCCTTTAGAATTGCAACTCTTGTGGTTTTAGTAGGGAGCTTTTTGTATGTCTTAGAAATGTTTTAATTTCCTAAGTTAAAGCTGCATATCGCTCAGGGATTCTAAACTTTGTTCTATTATGTGAACAAGGGATAAAAATCAACAAGACTGACTTTGAGCAAAAGTATTACACTTCAGTGTTATTTTTAGTGGCTCTTCAAAGAATTTAAGTTGGCAAAGATATTTTCAGGAATAAGGCACAGACAGGAGCAAATAAAATTTCCACATTCAAGTACCGCAAATTTAAAAAATTCATGTATTTCTTCTCCACCTACACATTTTACTATAGATAAAACTTTTAAAGGAATTGCTTTCAGTTTTCTTAACAGTTCTCAGACCAAGCAGCAGAAGACATGAAAGGTCAGACTGAGACCCCTACCTTGCTGCCTGGGCTCCCTTCTCGTCATCAGAACTCACACCCACATCACATGCATCTTCTGCAGCAGGAGAGGCAGTCTGCTCTTCCTTCTTACCATCCTGTTTGCACTTCTTTCTCCTTCGCTTTTTCTTTTTCACAGAACTTGGAGTGAAAGCTGTCTCCGTTTCCAATATATGTGTGATGTCTGAACTCTGAGATGGCCTTTCACATCCAGCTGATTTCGCCAAAGGTGTGTCAGTATCTTTAAAAAACTGGTCTTCAGTAGGAATTGGTGAGGTGGCAAGATAAGCAGGAAGCTTTTCCTTAAAGATGAGAAGGAAAGTTATCAATGACAAACTGGACAGCTGATCATACCTGCTAGACTCAAGTGCCAGCTCATTTCAGTACATGTTAACTTCAATACACCTGCAGGAACCACTCTTGCCAACTCAGCCCGGAACATACAAGAGCTATGATTAAAGTAGAGTCAGTTAAATTCTCTGCTAAGAGATATTCAAAGTGGCAGCAGTGTTCTGATGAGGTATTACACAGGATTCCATTAAGAACTTACAAAGAATAGTAAGCACAAGATAAAGCACAAGCAGAGATCAAGGACACACATCTGACAAAGGACAGCAGGGCAGGTTAGCAAAACCAGGACCAAGGCAGATTTTGAGAGCTCATGGCAAACTAACCTGAGGATGGAGGGAAGTGGTTAGAACAGAAGCAATGCCCTATGAAATGAATGAAATTAGTGGATATTGTAGCATAAAGCATTAAAAATATCTTTTCATGAATTCAAAAGAAGAAAGGAGGCCTTTAATTTGGAAGAAATTAAGCTCTCAATTTAGTGCTGAATAAATCAAGTCTAGTGTTCATTGAATCAACTGGTTGGCTATTTGTTTCCTTTCCTTTTGTACATTCAGGAGAAACAGGAGATAGGGAAGAGAGGCACAAATGAACCTCACAATTCAGAGCCCTCAAGTTCACACAGTAGGTCAGAAAATGTGTGGGTAGTCAGATAACTGTTACCCAGTAAAATTATAAACTTGCTCTGGTAAACTCATCCTGAAGCTGAAGTCTGGTTTACCCAGCAAACATTGTGTTCACCACCAATACACAACTGTGGTCGATAGTCTGAATGCCCCCACAGCACCCACGTGGGAGGCTGTGGGCCCTGGTTCAATGGGTCTTAAATGCATTTTGTTACACATCAAGTTTCTGTGTATTTCTTCAAACCTGTTTTATTTTTTGGTAGTGTTTCCTGGTTTTATTACAGTAATATTTCGGGGGGGGGTTAGAGGTGGAAATTAACCTGAATGTCTACCAGTAAGATAATATTTAGATAACCGTGGTATATCCACACCATGGAAACTTGTGCAGCTATTAAAAAAGATGGGTAGATTGAAAATTGCTGACTTGAAAGGAATGTTGATGATACACTGTTATGTGAGAAAAGTGAGAGAAAAACTAAACAAATGGTTTTTGTTAACTTGGAATCCCTCTTTAAAGCAGGGCCTATGTTTTAGTCATAATATAAAAGTAGTAATTCTAATGTTTGTTGGGTGAATTAAGACTTTTGTTTTGAAGAGAAATACACTATGGTACAGAAAATCTTTGATTAAGTCACATAAGGAAGAGGAAAAATGCTGCAAAGTTGACATTCTCCAAATTGACCTCACTAAAGCAGGTTTTAAATAGCACTGTGAGCAGCAGTGTAGCCAGGCAATGGATTATCAAGAACCCAGACCTACTGTTTATGTAATGACAATCAATGATAAGGATGATACTTGATTTTCAGAAACATCAAAAATACTTAATTCTTTTGACAGTGGATGTTTATTATGCTTTATTCTGTTCTCTGCCTTGTTTCTGATAAGGTGAAATTTTGTTTGGGTTAAGAAAATGCAGAAAAGGTAATAAAAAAAAAAAACAAGAAGTGGGGCTGTAGAGAGAGCTCAGCAGTTAAGAGCACTTGCTTGCTCTTGCAGGGGATCTGGGTTCAGTTCCCAGCACCCATATGGAGGCTAACAACTGTCCTTAGCTCTAGGTTCCAGGGAAGTTCAATATTCTCTTCTGTCCTCTGTGGGCAGTGCATGACATGGGTGCACTTACATACATGCAGGCAATATATTCATATGCATTAAAAAAAAAACCAAAACCCAACAAAATGCAAGGAAGAATAGGAGTCATTTGTGGTAGCACATGGCTTTAATCCCAGCACTCAAGAGCAGAGGCAGGCAGATCTCTGCGAGATCAAGGCCAGCCTGGTCTATATAGCAAGTTTCTGGCCAGGTGGGGATATAGGGAGACCCTGTCTCAAAAAAACAAAAAAAGTTTGATGAGGCCCCCATAAGCTGTACACTTCAGTGCTGCTTTTCACACCAACTACACAGATGCTCTAAGGTTTTTTTTTTTTTAAAAAAAAAAGACTAAAATAATCTCATTTTCTTATTGCTTAGTTTTGGTGTTATGTTTTTTCTTTGTGAATTCTTAATATCAAACTAGTAGTAGTAGTTTGATAAAAAGTCCTGTGTCCTAATAATTTGAAGCTTATTGTTTTTGCTATGAAATTTCATTTCTTAAAAAGGCTCTTCAGGTCTTTTAGGAAGAGCTACAGTAACTACATCAAGGACAGTTCATTCAACTGGTGTATGCATGCCTTGGATGGGCAAGAGCAAGGGGGCTGGTATGAATTGTGCTTCCTGTAGACGAGGCCAAATACACACTCATTTATAAAAGCAAATAGGCCAATTAATTTAAATCTCTTGAGATCATAATTCAGTGGCTATTAAGTATATAATATTCCTAAAAAAACAGTAATAGTTTTTTAGAATATTTATTTATATGGGGGGGGTGTACTATGGCACCTGTAGAGCAGTCAGAGGACAACTTTGTGGAGTAGTTTTCTCCTTCCATCTTTATGTGGCTCTGGGGATCAAACTCAGTCTGTTATCTTTACCCACTGAGTCATCTCTCTGTTCCAAGTAATCGTATCTTCTGAGTTTAAAGGTCATACCCTCACACATAGCCTGAGATACGCCTTGAGGCAGAACCAAATAAATTCAAATCAAGTTATAAACTGCAAAGGATTTGTGGGAATGCCTTCTGTTACTAATAGGGACATTCTTCTTTTATAAAACAAACAAGGGGGAACTGCAGGAATAATTTACCTAATCTTATAACCAAATTAATTTTATGTTTTGAGATCATTTAACACCCCTCACATTGTTTATAATGTAAAGGTTACATTAGGAACCCAAGTCCTCTCGTAACCAAACAGTGTACTATGGCACCTGTAGAGCAGTCAGAGGACAACTTTGTGGAGTAGTTTTCTCCTTCCATCTTTATGTGGCTCTGGGGATCAAACTCAGTCTGTTATCTTTACCCACTGAGTCATCTCTCTGTTCCAAGTAATCGTATCTTCTGAGTTTAAAGGTCATACCCTCACACATAGCCTGAGATACGCCTTGAGGCAGAACCAAATAAATTCAAATCAAGTTATAAACTGCAAAGGATTTGTGGGAATGCCTTCTGTTACTAATAGGGACATTCTTCTTTTATAAAACAAACAAGGGGGAACTGCAGGAATAATTTACCTAATCTTATAACCAAATTAATTTTATGTTTTGAGATCATTTAACACCCCTCACATTGTTTATAATGTAAAGGTTACATTAGGAACCCAAGTCCTCTCGTAACCAAACATAGCTTTAATCCCTCATGACCCTTCCTTGTCTTTGACCCAGGATAATGTATGTGTATATGTTGTAAATATCGAGCCCTGCAGCTTATGTTGCAAATAACAGGTGGTATTAGACTGATAACATCTGTTTGTGGGTGTGTATACTATTCTAGGCCAGCAATGGTCAGAAAGAACAAATTCCCTGATAAGACAAATTCTGGATATACAGTTTCAATAAAGAGAGAGCAAAGCCTTTGTTCAAGAGCACAGTTCTGGGAGAAATAGAAGGAACAGGTTCTCAGAACAGTCTGGGCCACACTCTTGATTGAAATGGGTGCTGGTCAGGATGTCTTTGTTCAGGTATTGTTGTCATGTGGCTTCTCACAGCCGCAGATGGAGAGTAGGAAGGCCCTTGGGTATGAGAAAAGAGGTTTTCTGTGTGTTCTCTCCACCCTGAAAGCGGGTGTGGAGGATTTTCTCAACCCCTCAGCTCCCTTTTGGCAGTTTAGTTTAACATGTAACTAAAGCTTGCCAAAGCCAACAATCATATACAACCAGGGAAACTGCTAACCATTTGTTTTGGGACATGTTCTAGAAGCTAAACACAATGTGCAAAGTGGCTGTAACCATTGGGAACTTACATATTCTTCTTCAGTCTCCTCCACAAAGAAAGCTTCTCCATTGTCACCCAATTTCATGTGAAGATCCACTGCATTGCCATTGATTTCTATATCAATCTAAGGGCAGAAACCAAGTGTGATTCAGCATTCAAAGAGTCACTGAGGCTAACCCTGAACATATATTCTGGGTTCTCAAGACAAATTTGTTATTGGGTTTCTAGAGCTACAGCCCCAGAGAAACACTACCACCAGTCTCCATGGCCCACTCCTACAAGAAACCAATGTGGGCAAAAAGAGAGACAGGTAGCCAGGGATTCAATGAAAGTGTTTGCCATTTATTTTCATAGCATTTTAAAATTTTATTGTCTAATTTCTCTTTGCAGGGGGCAGGGTCCTGCTGTGTAGCCTAGCCTGGCCTCAAACTCATAGAAATCCTACCTCAGCTTCCCAAGAGCTAGGATTACAGGTTTGTGCCACCATGCCCAGCTACACTTTCTAAGTTACAGTATAAGTAAGTCTCATCTGCAGAATTCAGACACTCACATGTCTTAGTAATCCTAATGTGTGAGTTGTGATCAAATCTCCTGCCAGCTCTTTTATCTAGGTCACTGTGTAATAACAGATGCCGTCAGGACCAGTTACTGGCCACTATGGTCTGCTATTCAGCTCAGGCACAAAGCAAAGCCTGGTAGTTATGTGCTCACCTACCTCCCAGCCACAAACACACATAACTTATTTTATGTGCATATATGTATATGTAAATGTCTATGTATGTGTGGTGTATGCTTGTATATGTGTATGTGAAGGCCAGAGGTCAACCTCAGGTGTCATTCCACAGATACTGTTCACCTTGTTTTTGAGAAGGGCTCTCTCACTAGGACCTGGGGCTGGGGCTCACCTGATTAGGCCAGGTGGGCCTGTCTCCTTGCTCCCCCAGTACTGGTTATGACATGCCTGCACTTTTACATGGGTTCCGGGGCTTGAACTTGGGTCCTCATGCTTGTATAGCTCACTTGACCAGCTGAACCTTCTCATCAGTCCCAAGGAGCATTTTATAATAATGAACAACTAAAAGAGGAAATTATTGGCCAAAATATGAAAGTACAGCAAAGAAACAAAGAACTGAATGCTGGAAGAAAAATTCAAATCAAACTTGAGAGAGTTACAGAAGAAACAGCTCACTATGGAAACCACAAGCTTGGAGTCCTTGGACAGACATAGATGTGCAGCCAGAACTACATATAGAAAGAGGCCTTCAGATTCACTAAAAATGTCTAGAGACAAGTTTTATCTATATTGAGTTATAAATCTAGACCTGTTTCTTGGTCTGCCAGTTGATCAATCCTAGAAGCAACACCCCTGTAGTAGTGATAGCAACAAGTGCAGACCTCCATGGAGACATAAAAAAGTAATTCTAAGGTGGAAGAAGGGATAGACATTTTTCCTGGATTACCAGATGAAGCTTGAGCAACTAAAACAGTAATACTATGTAAGGGAAGACCTACAATATAAAACTAATGAGTTCATATGGATAGAATTGAGTAACTGAGGGGCTGGAGAGGTGACTCAGTGGTTAAGAGCACGGGCTGCTCTTGCAGAGGACCTGGGTTTGGTTCCCAGCACACACATGGCTGCTAACAACCACCTGTGACTCCAGTTCCAGGGAATCTGACAACCTTTTCTAGTCTTCACATGACACAGGTGCACTTACATACTTGTAAAACACTCATACACATAAAATAAATAATAAATAAATAAAAAAGAAAGAAACAGTACCTGAATGAAGCAGATATGAAAGCAAGGGTAATTCTTCAAAAGAGAACTTCAATGAACTGGAATAAGAAGGATGAAAACAAAAAGCCGGCAAACACTATTATGTTTACAAACACTATGCTTACAAAACTGTTACTTTGTAAACAAAATTACCAATTCATGTTAAAATGTATGAGAAACAATATGGGAAACAGGATATTTGCATAGCACACTTAAAAGAGTAAATCCAACTTCCTCCTACGAGTAGATTCAAAGCAGAGAAAACCCAGCAGACACCATGAAACAAAGCTCAAAAAGTGATTATCAACAGCAATGAGACAGTAGTACAGATGACCACTGCCTGATGTGTTGCCCTAGGCAAGGGACAGCAGCACTGTGTTCTTACCCCAAAGGACCAAATGACAAACTCCAACTGAGGGAGAGTCTACACAATAGTCACAGAGAAGGACTGAGGACAGGTAGGACAAAGTCAACATGAATATAGGATCCTGGAACTGAAAGCAGGTAGTCCCAGAAAAATGGGTGAAATCTGAGTAAGATCTTTAGTCGGTAGTATTATCCCAGTATTAATTTCTGGGTTCAGTAATGTACAATGGTCATATAAAATGCTCACATTAAGGGAAGGAAATGAGGTAATACAAATTTTATTTTTACTTTTTAAAAATTTATGATCATGGGGGCGGGTGTGCACAGGCCATGGCACATACATGAAGGTCAGAGGACAACTTCCAGGAGTTGGTTCTCTCCTTCTACAGTGGTCCCAGGGATTTAACTCAGGTTGTCAAGCTTGCTTGGTAATAAGCATTTTTACTTGCTGAGCCTTCTCACCCACCCAAAAGAAGTTTTTCTCAACTGCATTTGTGACTTGTCTAGAAGTCAAAAATCAACTCAAAAAAAGAAGTTAAAAAATAAGTCAAAGTCATGTGTCATGGCCCAACTCCACAATCCTGGCACTTGGGAGGCTGAGGAAGGAGGATGGTGAATTTGGAGCCAGTCTGGGCTCTGCACAGTAAGTATCCTGGGCCAACCTGGGCTATATAGTGAGACCATACCACAAACCAACCAGTCAGGTAAAAAGTTACAAAGCATGTGGAACTGCCACAGAGTGGAGGAAACCAAGAGGACAGGGTAAGACTCAGAGGGTAAGACAAGAGGCCAAGGCAAATCATCTTAAGGCAGACATGGTGTGGTTTTAGTTCTTAAGAAAGCTGTGTTTTGGTAAATAAAATGGTGACATTTCTGCCCAAATACCCCCTCTGGATTCTGTGATCTCAAGGGAGAGAGCAGAAAAGAAGAAATTTTCTTGTGTATTATGCTAGTAAAAGTACTAGGATTTAGACAAGGTATTTAACACAATGGAATTAATCGTGTAGCCTGGTACAGAAAGCGAATCCCTCAATCAGAGGTATAAAGCATGCAGACAAAGGCACCTTATTTGTTCATCATCACTTAAGAGATGGCAAGTGCTTACATACACCTTCTAGCAGTTCCATTCGAGTTAGTCTATGGATCAAAAACCTGGTTCAGGGGAAAAGACCTCCAAAGCAATTTTGTAACAGATCACTGGGAAATTAACAGGAACTTCAGGGCATAAAGAGTCTGATTCTCCCCAAACAGATCAAACCTCAAAGCACTAATAGTGTTACTGCAGGTGGGTGGGCAGGCACACCTGAGCAGGCAAAACTGTGGCTAGACAACCCCACTGTGGATTGGAAAGCTTCCAAGTCCCTGAGAGAAACAAAGTGCTTTTGGTTTCTAAAAGGCGATACAGCAAGGCCAGCCACACTAACCCCGCCACTCTGAAGTGTAGTTCTCCAGTGGAAACCAATTTTGTAACACTCAGAAAAGAGAACTTTTTCTAGCACCAAAAATGTCTAGTTTTGTGAAACCCATTTTCTTTCACTTTCAAAAACAATCTAAGTTTAATCAGAGGGAATAGAATCATAGAGTATCAACTATATAAAATAGTAAAAATCTGATAACATGCTCTTAACTTCATAGATTGGTCCTTTCATGCACAAACTTAGATCTATATTAGAAAATGGAGATTTCAAGGCTGGAGAGATGATGGCTCGGTGGTTAAGAGCACTGTTTGTTCTTGCAGAGGACCCGGGTTCAATTCCCAATACCTACATGGTAGCTAACAACTATCCATAACTCCAGTTCCAGGGGAACTGATGCCTTCTTTTGACCTCCACAGACACTGTATGACATGGGTGCACTTACACACATGCAGGCAATACACTCATACACATAAAATAAAAATAATAATAAAAAAAGAAATTGGAGAGTTCTCACAGGGTTCCAAAATCTTAATAAATCACACTTTTGAGACAGATAACCAGAGAGGAGAATGCTACCTCCTACATGTATTATGAAGCTTCATTAGTAACTTAGTTTTTAAACTTATCATATATATATATATATATGCATGCTTTGGAAAACTTCCCTACTACCCAATACTTAAGACAAAATATTAAAAACCCAAACCAAAATTAAAGCAAAAAAGAAAAGATAACACATACACAAACAATAATGTGTCATTAATTTCTTTTGAATGAATATAATCTATACTGATTACACCAGCCTATTCCATTCATAATTAGTCTAAAGACATTGTCTTATTTATTTAGACATGTTCTCATGTAGCCTAGGCTATTTTCAAACTCACAATGTAGCTAAGCATGACCCTGAAGTTCTGATCTTTCTGCCTCTACCTCCTGAGTGCTTGGATTATAGGCAGGTACCACCATGCCTGGTTTTATGCACTGCTGGGGACTGAACCAGGGCTGCTTTGTGTATGCTAAACAAGCACTCTATTAACTGAGTTATATCTCCAGTCTATATTATTTTATTTCACTTCCCTTTAAAGAGCCTTTAAATTTTAAAAAAATTTTATTTTTATTGGGGGGGGGCGGCAGAACGCATACAGAGGTCAAAGGACAACCTGCATGTGTTTGTTTCTTTCCTTCTACTATCTGGGTCTTGGAGACTGAACTCGGGTTGGCAGGGTTGGCAGCAAGCACCTTTATCTGCTGAGCCTCTCACCGACCCTATATGATTTTAAAGTGCTATATTATGTGAAAGAAATTTTCCCCTTATGCCTAACTTTGTAACTATTTTCTCTGCTTTGCTCTTCAGAATATCAATATGTAGGATTAGTATAATAATTTCCAGTTTCTGTTTCTTTTGGAGAAACTCCCTGTGATAGGGCTGTGCTGGACAACTTCAGTTGCCAACTTGACATATCTGGGAAAAGGGAACCTCAACTAGGGAATTTCTTCTAACTGGCCTGTGGCCATGTCTGTGAGGCATTTTCCTGATTGTTGAGTGAGATGAGAGGGCCCAGTCCAAGGTAAGTGGCACCACCCTGGGGCAGGTGGTCCTGGGCTGTATAAGAGATCAGGCTGACCATAGGTCAAGAGAGAGAGGCAGCAAGCAGTGTTCCTTTGTGGCCTGTGCTTTAGTTCCTGCCTCCAGGTTCCCTTGATGATGGACTGTGAGCTGTAAGTCAAATAAACCCTTTCCTTCCCAAGTTGGTTTTGATCAGTGCTTTACCACAGCAATAGGAAACAAACTAAGGGCCTTTTGAACTTAGAAGCAACTTGAAAAGCAATACCTAAGGCTAATTTCTCATCACAGTCTTCTACAGTAAACATAAAGAATAAGATGGGTGTGGTGACAGAGGCAGAAGGATCTGAGTTTGGGGCCAGCCTGGTCTACACGGTGAGTTTCAGGCCAGCCAGGGTTACACAGTTAAGACACTGTCTCGAACCACTCAATCCCCCAAAAGACTCCAAATGAAAACAAAGAATAAGAAGGAAAAAGGCAGAAGATCACCATGCTGTTCCTGCCTTGAGCACATGCTGTACACCGCACTTACCACCTTCTCCTTGGACCTCAGGACTCCCAGCTTCCCAAACCGCACGTGAAAAGGGGAGCACTGGTAGGTGCCATCCTGCTGCCGCACAACAACAATGTCGATGCACCCAGACAGGGTGGCTTGGTTAATGCCCTTATAGAGTTCCTTCACAGTAACGAGCACCTGCCCAGCCAGCTGGCCCACATAATTCATGGTTTGAGACTGTAAGAAAACACAGGATACGATGTTAACGCTGAACCAAGAACCAATGACAATGCGAGACAAGACAAAACTAGTGGTGACTGAACCCACACCGCTTGTTGGTACATCACAACAGCACAGCTCTCCCACTGCCACTATGCATGTATGTCTACATGTCTACGCACGGTTGGTCTCAGACTGAGAGGCTGTCCCCAGCCTGGATGGAGGCTGTGGAAGTTACCTTTCCTTACAAGCCACCAGGGGTGGGGTTAATGCTCACTAGGAAGTCCCTACATCCAACCCCCCCTTCCAGGAGCTCAGGACCTGCACAGAGTCAGCAAAGAACTCTGACCACCACGGCTGCACTCCAGCCAAGTAGAACCTACTGCACCCACTCTTACACAGCAGCCAAGCAGAAAAGGTCCAGGGGGATCACCTCTGGGAAAAGCTAGACCCATCTTCCCAGGGAAGAAAGGGATGAGACCTGGGGTCTGCAATTGAAGTTAAAGAATATTAGGATTCAGATACATGCTGTATCCAAGGACCTACAGTGAGCTGGCATAGGACTAACATATTTGAACATTATTTCCAAGAGAATCCCTTCAACACCTCAACACAACTCAGTGGGATACATATCCACATTCTACAAAGTTCAAAGCACAGAAAGCACTTTTAACCTTGTTCCCCAACCTCAATTACTACCCAAATCAGGATCACCGGCGATCTGTAAAAGGTGGAAGAAGGCAGGCAACAGCTAAACCAGACTCTCCCTCCCAACCTTCTACAGAAAAACCCAAGCCACACAGAAACAAAGCCTTAGTGCTAAGGCTGTCAGATCTTATTCCAGCTGAACACACTGCCACAGTTCACTCCATAGACACCCTAACGTTACGTCAGGGCAGGGTCCACAGGACGTCCTTCCTCTTGATGTGCAGCAAGATGACACCCTCCAGGACTCAGGGACTAGAGAAGCCAATGTTTACTGACCCTCAGGAGCGACAACTCCAGGCATGCAACAGAAAGAAGCACAGGGGGTCTAACCCAACTACGGCGTTGATCCAAGTTCAAAGTTCGTCTCTGCAAAGTTCTGGAGAGACAGCTAAATCCAAGGTGGAACTCGAGAAGTGCTAATCCCTCAAGAAGCTGAAGGGGCCTGCCAGGTCCCCTGCCTGCACGTAGCTCATGCCGCCCTCCACAGATGGGCCAGTGCCTGGCGTAGCACCAATTCCACTCAATAGTCTTTTCTGCTCTTACAGAAATAAATATGTGACCAGGTTTTATCAGGTCTATACCATAAGCATAGCCCTGATCATTTTCACTGGATATTATGTGACCAAGGCTTCAAAATGCATCCACAGAAGAGCTAGCTTTGAGCAAGGTATACTAGCAAGCATGTGTTCTAGTTACTGTATTAGGAAGGGGCACCTTTATAATATGAAACAATTACCAGCTGGTGATTTGGGTTTTAGAATGATTAATTTAGCTTCCATAGCAAGGCCAGATTAAGCACACGCCAAATACTCATTTTTATTCTTTTGAGACAGGATCTCACTTTGTACTGGGACTTACTGTGTAGCCCAGGCTGGCCTAGAACTCAAGGCAACTCTCCTATTTTAGCCTCTCAAGTGCTGGGATGCAGGTGCATGCTACTGTATCTGACAGTAATTTCTGGAATGAATAAACAAATGAACTATCAATAAATGAAACTTAAAAATACCCACTTACCACTTTTTCCATGTGTGTAAAGAAAATACTGTTTCATCGAAAACCCTTGTATTCTCACTGTTTTTAAAAATTAACTTTTCTAGGCAGGAGGATCAGGTGTTCAAGGCCTGCCTAGGGTACAGAAGTTCTTGTCTCAAAAACTCCAAATAAACAAACAATTTCTACTTTGAGGCCCCTGTAGGTTCACAGGGAGTTCTAGGAAGGATTACAGTCAGAGTTAATGTGTTCTTGCTGAGCCTTGCAGCATCCCAACTGGATGTCAACCCCAACTCAGGGAAGACTCAGACCATGGTCAGCAGCCCCACAATCCTTCCTGTGGCCCCGCAATTCCTTCTTGCCTTCTCTTCCTCCTTAGTCCCTAGCAACCATTAATCTGATCTCCATTTCTGAAATGTTTGTCATTTTAGACAAGGAGCTATATAAATGACACCATAAAGTATGTAGTCTTTTGGGATGACCTTCTTTCCCTCATATTTCTCTGGAAATTCATCTAGGTTGCTGTGTGTATCAACAACTTGTTCCTTTTTATTGCTGCACAGTATTCTATGACATGGACTTACCATTTAAAAAAATCATTTACTTGTTGAGGGACAGCTAAGCTGTCTACAGTTTCTAGCTATTACAAATAAAACCACAATTATAAATATCTACACAGAGTGCTCTTTGCAAAAATGAATTTTCATATTCCCAGGACAAATGGCTAGGAGTACAATGGAATGCAACTATTCAGTTGCATGGAAACTGCATGCTTAACTGCTTTAGAACACTGTCAACCTGTTTTCCAGAATTTTTGCCATTTAACATTCCCACTAGTAATGTCTAAGACAAGAAGTTATTTGACATTTTTATTTACTTTGGTTATGAAAGGTGTATAGAGATTTGCATTTCCCTAACAGCTAAAGATGCTGAGCATTCTATACACTGACCTGCCAAATGAGCATCTACTTCATTTCATGACAGAGTCCTGCATCAAACTTAGAGGAGAAGGAATGCTCATCTTTGTTTCCTATTTCTGTGGACATGGTATACAACTTTACTATGCTAAGGGTGTCTCCAAAAATAGAAGTGAAATAAAATTCACTTCAAAGTAGTCCACTTTTCCACTTCTTTTACTAGGAAATGTTTCCTTCAACCTGGCACACTCAGACCTTTCCTGCCTTGGAAGTTACATATGTTCACAACATGTTCTTGCCTGCTGCAGTACATCGGTTAAGCGGCGCCCACAAGTCAGTGTTTCTGTGACTGACTGACTGACTGACTGATGGCAGTGGTAAAATGAACGCTGTTACAGCCTCTAAAAGAATCATAATAGTACAGACAGGCCTTTAAAACAAGAAGCTGAAAAGTGATAACTTTTAAGTATCTACATTCAGCCATAAACAACTGTCTTCTAAATGTGTAACAAGCTTACATCAACTCGAGTATAAAATCCGTAATTAAGTGTAACAACATCTATTCGAGATGATTTTAATTACCATGGTTAAGGGATGTGCTGTTAAATGTGAAAAGCCATTGTGTAAATGCTAGTTGCTAAATGTAGAACACAGGCTGTCAAGCAACTGGTTTTCTCTCAGCAGATAGGAAGTGATTCAGCTGATGTTATGGAGGCTGGGAAAAGAAAAATAAATGGAGCCAAGGCCTTTACACATACTGCATCCTAGAAACGACTAGCAGCAACTGTCATCTCACTGACCCTGGAGAAAGAGCCTTCCTTCCTCATGGTTCTGTCTGTAGAAAAGCAGTTGCTTTCATATGCACATGGGGCATGTGCTACAGCTTCCTCTTTAGGCAGAATCTAACACCATGAAGCAGTACATGGAAGCCCAGCACCAGCCACATAAAGCCCACCAAGAGGCAAGAGAGGTCTCCAGCCAGACTGTGCTGGTCAACACCTGAGGAAACCAACCTTGAACAGAATTATGCAACCCCAGTGCAGGGAAGTGCACCACCCCAAGACACTAGCTTCTGAAGATGAAAAACAGCAAAATAATAAACAGAAAATTATTTTATAGTCAATGAAACAAAAGGTGAGAAGAGAAGACATGATACTAAAGAGCGCAGAGTGACAGAGATCAGGGAAAAGAATGCTGGGGGAAAACTCTCAGGAAGAGTCACAGACAAAAGAGAAAAAGCAAAAGTGAAAATAGAAAACATCTCAAAGGCGGGCTGACATGAACTGCTCACACAGAAACTGAGCCCTAGAAGGGAAGCGGTTTCAGTGCAGCCTCCTGACCTCAAGGCTTACAGGCATAATTAATACACAAGCACACACGTACATACAAATCCACAAGAGTTCATTCTGCCCAATCTTTCATCAAATACATAAAAAATGCCTCCACTGGATCTCTGAAAGATGGTAATGCTAATAAATGTAGCAGCAGGAACTTTCTGAGCTTACATACCCCATTTTAGACCCAGACTTGCATTATCATCTCAGATACCTTAAAGGGAGGTACCATCTATTCTGGGCTATGCACTCTT
The DNA here is from genome assembly GCF_000622305.1 of Nannospalax galili. Lineage (NCBI taxonomy): Eukaryota > Metazoa > Chordata > Mammalia > Rodentia > Spalacidae > Nannospalax > Nannospalax galili. The sequence continues at coordinate 1,115,211 of NW_008339923.1, forward strand.
ATTCTTTAAAATATCTGAAATGACTGGGCCTACTTTCACTTTTATGATTAACTAGACAACTGGTTATATCTTTGTTTAAACAACATAACCCAAACTAGACGCCATGGCTCATTGTGACCCAGTCTGACTGACAGAGAGTATACAGAATATATACAGTATTCTGCGTAGGTCTATGTACCTGCCTCAGGGACTGAGTTAAATATGAAGTGCTCCCAAGAAAAAGAGATACTTATTGATCACTGAATGTTTAAATCAAAGGACTCGGTAGACAACAAGCAACTAAAATATGTACTGAAGGTCAAATGGACTTTCACACATAAAGCTCAACAGGCTGAGTAGTTCTTCATGCATGAAATTCAAAGTGTTCACTACAGATATCTTTTATCAAATGTTTTAAAGAAGAGGACAAATCTAGAGTAAATGGGAATCTTCAACACTCAATAAAATTCAAAAAGCATCAAAGAAACTAAACTAGATCA
>NW_008339923.1:1115719-1155802 GCF_000622305.1 Nannospalax galili
AACACTCAATAAAAAGCATCAAAGAAACTAAACTAGATCATGAAATAGAATAGGTATTTACAAATGGAATATTATCAGTAAATAAATTCGAGTATACATTCTACAAAAACTATTCAAAATTATTTTAAGGTAAAATGTTCAATCAAAAATAACTCTCGTTAAAGAGTAACCCAGGACAGACTGTAGCGGTTGAAACAAACACCAAAAATGTATTCACTCTGAAATACCCTTGAGAAACATCAAATCGTGTTTACTAAAGTGTAAGCTTACCTGGACATATCTTTCAGCACTAGTACTGTTTGTGAGCTATACCATGGAACACCAAATCCACAGTTCTTAGACATCTGCACATATCAAATGCTTTATTAACCTGTGCATTACCTCATGTAACCTTTCACAGATACCCATGGACTTGGCTATTATTATTCCTATTTACATAAGAAACCGACATTCAGAAATCTCTAAGGCCAACAATACTAAGTGGCAAAGACAATATTCAAATTCAAGTCTGAATCTGAATATTGAATTAGAACTTACCCCCTGAAAGCACCTCTAAGTTTCAGGATTGCTCTAAGTAGCCATGATAAAAGTCTTTAACCCAAATTCCCCAGACTTCTCATTGTACATGAGCTGTTTTCAGCAATTTAAATATTCTTTATTTCATGTTACTTGGCCATGAAAATTATAAGGAGTTCCGAGATGTCACACCCATGCTAGTTCTGACACCAGCATCACAGGCAGCACTGACCACCAAACCTCCTCCTGGAAACACAGCTCAGGATATGAAGGAAACTTGTGGGAGCAAAGCACAAGTGCTACTCACAGTCCAGAGTACATTCTGTGTTTGATGAGCACTTAGTCATTTTTCAACAACTTTATCAAATATACTTCATTTGATCTTCAAAAAGGGAACACAGGTTTGCAAGGCCAGTGTTACTCATTTATTTTGTGATGAAGACAGAGCTAATGTGTTTACTTTCCACCACTGTTCACTGAAATGTGGTTCTACCTCAAATCAGGGTCCCAAATTTTTCTACCTCCTTTCCCACTCCATCCTATTTAAATCATCAGGTCTCAGGTCATCAGTATCCCTGAGGGCTGAACTCAACTTGTGCTAAATCTGGACAATCTGGACAAGTTTTTCTCCAAATAGCTCAGAAGAGGCTGGAACGTTATTCCCTTGAGAGTGAGTGATGAAAGGGGGCAGTGGCGCCCACAGCAGTGCTCCTGGAAGCTTCTCTCTGATCAAGGAAGGGCAAGGAATCAAAGTCCCAGGGGCTTGCCCACATCTTGTGGGGACTTAACTGAGGCAAGATGTTTCATAAAATGTTTCCAGTGGACCCAGCAGATGTCATAGGGATAACAAAGGAGGAAAGGACGCTAGAACAGAGTGCAGTCCGAGTCAACGGCAAGCAGTGCCATGGACAGCAGACATGGAGCCCCGAGAATGTGGCTTCCTGAGAAGCTGCCGTCAACCATCACCTTACTTTGTACTGTTTAGCACTTTTCCTTTTCCCCAAGCAGAATGCTAGCTTGTCTCTTTAGTTTTTATTATTTTGTAAATTTATTTTATAAAATAAGAAACAGGAAACAGGAGCAAAAAAAGGATGATTCCGGGCCTGCTAACTCCCCAGGAGCACCACAGAATGGATGTCCATTACAGCCATCTGACTTCCTGGAAGCCAGGACAATACACAAGAAACGTCCTGCTGCAGGCAGAAAACTCACTCTCCCAGGCCCTCAGGAAGAACACGACAGGTCTTGTTCTGTCTGCACAGGGCTCCCCTTCACTTCTAGAACAGTTACTCCCTTCCTGCAGGATCTATAAAGTAAAACCCTGTGCCTGCCAACAAGCTTCCTGAGCACATGAGGTCTACAGACAGCCTTTCTGTCATAGTGAAAATGGAGTGTGTAAGAAGCTTTATCCAGGAAGGGTCCTTCCATGTAAAGCCCTGCAGGATTAATTTAGAGATGCCATGAAAGACAACTGTGTGATTCCTTTAAGATTTATAGTCACGCTATCAAAATGTCTGCTGTATTGGCCTGTCCTAGCAGAGCTAGTTCTACACAATCAGAAACCTCCTTCATGCCAGGTCCTTAAGAGCCAAAGAGACCCACACTTCGACCCTGCCCCCTTCTCAGAGAGGGCCTTGATCCACTAGAAAGAGACAAACACTGTTTTAACTTACATAATGTCCTGTGGTAATGTTGTTGTGGTGCCTTCTTTTCTTTTGTGGTACTGGTCAGTGTCCTAAGCATGCTACAATGAGTACTTTAAACTGAGCACCACTGCCAGCCCCTTTGGTGGCTTGACTTTAAAATTTTATTTTACGCCAGGCGTAGTGGCGCACGCCTTTAATCCCAGCACTCAGGAGGCAGAGGCAGGTGGATCTCAGTGAGTTCCAGGATAGCTGGGGCTACAGGGAGACCCTGTCTCAAAAAGACAAAAAAAAAATTATTTTATGTATATGAATGTGTTGTCTGCATGTGTGTAAGTGCAACTGTGTTGTACAGTGCCTGGGGAGGACAGAAGAGGGTGTCGGATGTCCTGAAACTGGAGTTATGGACTGCCAGGGGTAGGGAGACATGTGTTTCCAACTGGGCCAAAAAGACATCCTTGAAATGTGTAGAGAGAACCACAGCAACCAGATGCCGGTAGGGCTGGGCCACCAGAGCTGGGATACCGAAGGTCCACCAGCTGGAAACAGACACCCAGGTAGACACCAGGCTCTTTGCCCTCTCAGTATCTCTCCTAAGTTTGTTTGCCTAGAGTGTTCAGAGTCCACTGCTAATGTCTGCCAAAAGATAGACACAGTCAGTGCCCGATAAAGTCTGACCTGATAAAGCCATCTTGACCCTTCATTATGCCCTTTCAAAATTCACCAGAAAAACTGGCAAGAAAACGTCTGAAGTATAACCTGGTGGAGGTGACTTCTATCTACCCTGTTTTAAAATAATTTAAATTTCTTTAAAAATTTATTTTTACTTTATTTGTATGAGTGTTTTGCTTGAATGTATGTAGGTGTACTTGTGTTGTGCAATGTCTGCAGAGGCCAGAAGAGGGTGAGGATCCCCTGGAATTGGAGTTACACATCCAGCTCGTTGGCTGCCATATGGGTGCTAGGAATCAAACCTGGGTCCTCTGCAAGAACAGCCTCTGAGTCATCTCTCCAGCCTCCAAATTTCTTAAAAAATATAATAATTAGTAGTGCTAGAGTTTGAAGCCATGCATATGATAGGCGAACCACCTACCACTGAGCTACCAGTCCTTAAATGGTTTTTAAATAAGAAGAAATGAAGGTGGCCTTAAGCAAGCTGATACGTTGAGATTTTGGTTCTATCACAATGTATTTTGTTTTTCTGTTTGTTTTGTGAGGCAGGATTTTATGACACAGACCAGGTTTGCTTTTGACTTGGGATTCACCTCCTGAATGCTGGAATTACAGGTATGGTCGTCAAATCCACTACAGCATGTTTTCTTTAAGGGAGGGAAATGCGACTATTGAGTTCACTTCTCCACGCTGAACATTTTCACTACCTACAGAGTAAATGAGGACTTTGGGTTGAGTGAGGTTCTATAAAGGACAGATGCTTTGCCACTGTAGCAATATACTCTTTCCTGAGTAGTGGCCCTACTGTCTGCTTCTGTTTTTCAACAGGTAGAAAAGTAAAGGATAAACCACAAAAGCATCGCCTATTTTGCACCCCTCCACCCACAAACTTTCAATTCTTATCTCCACCCAGTCACTGTTCAATAATTTTCAGGACAATCTCTGAAAACTGAACACCAGTTTTCTATTCAATCTAATTTTATAAAACAAGCAAATATCCAGGTTTCCTGGATACAGAAGAAATGGGATCAAATGGGAAAATAAATCCACAACAGATCTGAAGGGCATGGTGAATCAGGTGTGGCTCGCGATGCCATGCCAGCCCCATCCTAGGTTCTTAATGAAATACAAATGGAGGGACGGGTATCCTGGGATCAAACCCAGGACTTTCGTCATGTGAGGCAAGCACTGTACCACTGAGCTACACACCCAGCTCTGAATATTTTTGGATTCATGAATGAACCAATGAGTGAATGATAAATGAACGCATGTAAGACCTAGTAAGCAGAATCAGCAGAAAGGGAAAAATATACAAAGTATTTTGCTGTCATTGAGACAGTGATCTCAAAGGCAAATGAAGAAAAATTTGCATATATACATATCCACATAGTTTAAAAAAATCAGTACTGGCCAACTTAAAATCCCAAAAGCAATGCTCACACAATCAAAAACCAATGCTTTTTCTCATAGACCAGTAATAACCTTGCTGAGGAAAACTTGCATAAATGTAGCTTAAGTGGGTGACAAGACACCTCAGGATGGTGAATCTAAAAATGTATCTGTGAGAACAAATGACATCCATACAGATGATTCTGAAGAACCTAGCAGCAACTGCGGATCTGAAAAGGAAGTTACTGTGGGGACTCAGTGTGGGGAAGTGAGGTGACACTGATCACAGGATGATTACACAGCACAAGGTTAGCCAGCTTTATCTGAAGGCACCCTCCGTTACAATCTACAGAACACAGTCCTCAAGGAACACAGCTAATCACCAGGGTTTTATCTGCCTTAGGTATGGCCCAGGATATTTTCTCCAGCAACCAAATTTGGAATAGAGCCAAACAAACAAACAAAAACCCTAAATGCTTATCCTTGCACACATCTTTAGGTTTCAAAAGATTAAAACGAGCAGATTGTTGCACAGCAAGCAGCACTGTACGTGAGTCTCAACCTTTCCTCAGTTCCCACACCACTGGCATGACCAGGCTAGTTTGAACTATCACAGCTCCATAACCTAAATTGTCCCCCTCCACCACTTCTCCCTCATTTCCCCAACTGCAGAATGATGCCTTATACTGAAGCTTCCTAATAATTTAGTTCTTACCTGTTCCCATCTTAACTAAAATCTGCCCAGACTTCATGTTGGGGAGCATGAGCTGACAGATGCTGTTACAGAGGACATCTAATCTGGCTGAAGACTAGAGAGAAAGGTAAAACAATCACAAGGCAGTGTAATGAGTTTAAGATTTTGTTTATGAGCAATAATGAAAGCTATTAAACTATTATTTAAGTCAACCTATGGAATGATTATCTGCATAGGAAAACTTTTATTAAAGTTTATGCTGACTGTTCTGAAATGCCAAGTCTAAGATTTCAAAGAGCAGTACCTTGAACTATTCAAAATGCATGAAACAAAATTTAGCCGTGTATTGTATAATTCTGTGGTCATTCATCTGCTCAGTGCTACCTGAGTTAATCAGGAATCTAATGCTGGGGAGGGACCTTCAGCCCTGAGAATAAACATTTACCTGTAGTACTAATGCTCTTTTTAAGGGGATGAGAGAGTCAAGAAAATTGAAGGTCAGAAGATGAGTATAGGTTAACATCTTTTCCTAGGCCTACTACCCACAGGAACATATTAGCTTGTTACAAGTCTAGGGCTATATTTTTACTACAAAGGAGTAATGCTAATTCTCTGGGTTCGATTCCCAGCACCCACAAGATGGTTAACAAACATCCACAATTCTAGTTCTGGGGGATCCACACCCCCTTCTAACCTCCATGGGCATTGCACAACATGGGTGCACTTACATGCATGCAAGCAATACACTCACACAAAATAAAAATAATAAAGTATTTTTAAAAAAGAAATGGACAAAATAAAATTAATAAAGAATTTTTAAAAAAGAAATCTACATAGTGAGTTTCAGGAGAGCTGGGGCTATAGAGAGACCCTGTCTCAAAAAGACCAAAAAAAAAAAAGAAATGGAGGAGCTGGAGAGATGGCTCAGCAGTCAAGAACACTGGCTGTTCTTGCAGAAGACCTGGGTTCAAATCTCAGCACCCACATGGCAGCTAACAACTGTCCGTAACTCCAGTTCCAGGGGATCCGACAACCTCTTCTGTCCTCTGTGGGCACTGCATGACACTGGTGCACTTACCTATGTGCATGCAATACACACATACACATAAAATAAAAATAATAAATAAACTATTAAAAAAAAAGAAATGGAATGTTTTAGAGGGAAATTGTGAGCTGTGTGCTACCGATGTTTGTGAGTCATCCCTCAAAGTAGAGGGCAGAGTGTCCATAGCTGCTTACTAAACATCGTGGCTTTATGTGGAAGCAGATTTATTAGAGAGCTTGTGGTTATCGATCATTATCAAAATAGATCAGTTATGCAACTGTCTTATTATAGAAGGTTTAAGATGAAAAGAAAAAAAAGTTGAGAACCTACTTCTTAAAACATTTATGATCACAACCTTGTATCTTTATGTTTACTTATAGTAAAAAGCCTATCCTTCAGGGCTAGAGCAATGGCTCAGGGGTTTACTGTTTTTACAGAGGACCCAGGTTTAGTTCCCAGCACCCACATCATGGCCCACAACCATCAGTAGCTCTAGTTCTGGGGGCTCTGATACCCTCTTGCCTCTGTAAGCACACAGTGCACATAAAAACATGCAGGCACTCAGATATATACATAAAAATAAATCTTTCTTTTAAAGCCTATCTTCTCAGGCATCTTTAATACCTCCATTTTGGAGGCACAGGTAGGCAATATCTGTGAATTCATGGTCAGCCTGGTCTATGTAGTGAGTTCCACGGATACATAGTAAAACCCTGTTTTTTGTTTTTTGTTTTTTAAAAAAAGAACAAGAAAGTCACATATGCTAGCATGTGCAGAATCATCATGGCCTTCTAAAAACCTTTTGAAATTTCTACCTGCACATTTCTCTGAAAGTTCCGTAGGAACCTGTGGTCCCTAATTCAGAGAAGAGAGGAGAATGGGATGAGAAACAGGCACACCCAGGCATCTGTCTAGGCCTGCTTTATGCAGTTCTTCAATGTCTCTGGGCCTATTTTCTTATCTAGTACAATCCATAACATAGCCCTCATCCAATGGTGAAGATTAAATCAGATGATGAGTATAATGACATTTGGAAGGCTGAAATTCCAGTGCTTCAGGTCATCATGTGATTTATCAAGGATGTGCACTGTTTTAAATAAAAGTTGTGTCTGTGAGGGCTGGTGAGCTGGCTCAGCAGCTAAGAGCACTGGCTGCTTTTGCAGAGGGCCCAGGCTTAAATCCCAGCACCTACACTTAGAATTAAATTGGTTTTAGTGAAATTCTGATTTTTTTTTTTTTTTTTGCCATTTGTTTGGGCGGCCTGTTTATATTTTTAAAAGATATTTAAGGAGAACACATGAACATTCTCTATTATCTCCAAAACACAAAGTCAATACAAAAGAGGAAATAACAATTTTATAGTGTAGAGACCCACAGAAATCACTCTAATCAAATATCCAAAGAAACTTCACTAGTACTATGACATCTAGGCTGTCCCCGATGTTATGATGTTACATATAACTCAGTCGAATCGTCAGATAGCTCCAGACAAACCCAGATAAAGGACACAGCATACCTGATCAGTACTCAGTGAACTGTGAAGGTTAGAAAGACAAGGAAAGACTACGAATTATCAGAGGTCAGAAGAGGCTAAGGGCACATGACAACTAGAGAGGGGGATTCTGAAACAGAAAGAGCACTCTGGTGAAAAAACCACTAAGACTGTAGTTTATCTCTAAAATAAAACAAAAACCAACTCTTGGGCTCCCTAACCGCTTTAGTCTGTGTGGTAGATCTGTGTAGATCTGTGTATGCTAGTGATAGTTCAGCAGGGATTCCAGTGTCCAGACGTGAGATTCTGACCTTGGCTGCTGAGTTCCCCAGGCATCTGAGGAGTCCTTATCAGCAGCACAGACACCCCTATTACAGGTACAAGTACTTTTAGAGTCCTAAAACACTCCAAAATGTCAATATTTTTCAAGCTTAAATTAAAAAAAAAAAATCAATGTTTTTCAGATGCAAGTCCTCATTTCAACTAAGGTTGAAGGTGGCACTTCCTGTTCTTTCCTGCCTCACTGTCCTTGAAAGAATTACTTTTTCCAATTTGATTTCAATCTCATGTCTTAGTGTCTGTAATGGCTATGCTGGTATGCACTGTCAGAATGAAGACAATATGAGGTGATAAATAACTTCTCCAATCCCAAACTTGCCCCTTGGCCCAGATGGAGGTCCTCCTGTTTGCAGGTCCAGTGTATGTGCAGGTCAATCTGAGTCATGTGGCAATACCCTAGACCTTACACAACTCTCTTAAGTTTGCCTGATTAACTTTTAGGTGGATATCTCTTTTCTGTTTTTTGTCTTTGTTTTTGTTTTGAGATGTTCAAGATGTAGCCCAGGCTAGTCACAAACACACCATCCTGCTTTTGTCTCCCAAGTGCTGGGAGCCACTATACCCAGATTCTTAGACAGAGTCACTTTCCAGAGACAGGGGTGAATGTTAAGATGGTACACCAAGCCGGACGTGGTGGTGCACACCTTCAATCCCAGCACTTGGGAGGCAGAGGCAGGTGGATCTCTGTGAGTTCAAGGCCAGCCTGGTCTACATAGTGAGTTCCAGGCCAGCTGGGGCTACAGGGAGACCCTGTCTCAAAAAGACAAAAAAAGACACACACAAAAAAGATGGTCCACCAAAGGCACATACAGTTCTAAGCATGATTTCCTCACAAAGGTAAAACAATACTCTTAGAAAATAAAATCAGGAACATTGTTTCACCACCTTCTGAAAAAAAAGTCCTCCCCAGAATAGCTTTACATAAAAAATTTTAGATAGTTCTCCTATATAAAATAGGTTTCAAGGAAGAGAAAAAAATTTATTCTAGAAGAAGACATGCACCAATAAAAAGCAACAAAAATTGTTCCATTCTTAGGTAAAAAGCAACGTCAACATACAGAAGTTATCTACTTCAGAACACAAGCCTATAAAAATTTATTTTATATTTAACTTTTAAGACTGTGATTTTTATCTCTAAAAGTTCAATTAGGTGTTTTATATTTTCTATAGGGCACAAGTGACGGTACTTTGGGGCTACACTTGAGTAATAGAAAACTGATGGAATACCTCTGGGTATCCCACAATGGGAAAGGTCCAATGTCAAGATCTGGTTGCCCAGGACCATGTGTAAAGTCCACAGCTGGCCATTAAGGGAGGAAGATTCTTGAGAATCAATTCTCCCAACAAATGACAGGAACCTCCCCTGTCCCTAGCATAAGCCCAACACAGAGAGGCAAAGCCACTGCTATATACAACCCAGGATCTCAGGGGGAGGGAGTTGTGGGGAATGAAGCCACTCAGAGAAGGCTTAAACTATTACCCAACATCAGGAAGTCCTCCATCCTCCAATCTGCTCCACCATCAGCCTATCACCAGAGGAATATAGAACAGGGGCTCACAGTTGGGGACCAGAGCTCCAGTTCACAGGAGGGGACCAACAGCTCCAGGTTCACAGGAAGGACCACAGCTCCTTATGTGCCTGTAATTTTATTTTCCAGTACTGGGTTGGTTCTGTAATCTTGGAATTGTATTAGAATAACAACACACAAATGGCATAAAATCAGAGTTGTGTGCAATTCCTTCCAGACCAAGCCAGCAGCCCTACTTCTCAGGGCACTAAAAGGCACAGTGTTGAGATTAGGGAGGGTTTTCCCTAGGCACAAAGCTGGCTGATCCTGGCCAACACAACAATAGGCACTCCAACCACATCAGTGAGAGCTCAGCAACCAGAATGTACCTGGGACAAATTGAAAGTGGTAAGTCGAATAATACTGCCATTTGCTGGAAATCTCTCCAGCTATGTTATGTTATTCAGAACCCATATCAGCAAATCATTCAAAAATACTAGTAAATACAAACAAAAGTTATTTGTAAGTATGTAACATATGGCACAATAAACATTTGCTGAATTAACTGTTTCCTTTGAATCAACAGGTTTAGTCATGTACTGCATAGTTTGGTGAAGGCAGTGGGTATTTCTATTTTAATTATAACCTGTCTCTAAGATTTTCCTTACTGAAAACAGATGGGGTATAAATATAAAAATAATAATTTTCGGGGCTGGAGAGATGGCTCAGCAGTTAAGAGCACTGACTGCTCTTACAGAGGACCCGGGCTCGATTCCCAGCACCCACATGGCAGCTATGAACCGTCCTTAACTCCAGTTCCAGGGGAATCCGAAGCCCTCTTCCGACCTCTTTGGCATTGCACGACATGGGTGCACTCACATATATGCAGGTAATACACTCATACACATAAAATAAAAATAAAATGTTAAAAAAATAATTTTCACACAGTTTCAACATATTCATGCCCCCAACCCCCCCAATCCTGAGCTCATCTGCAGGACCAGGATTAAAAATAGGCAAACATGCTTGTTCTAGTTTGATTCTTCATGATGACCAATACCAACTTGGGGAGGAAAGGGTTTATTCAGCTTACATCTCCCGGGTAACAGTTCATCAGGGAGCCCAAGGTAGGAACTCAGGGCAAAAACCTGGAGGCAGGAGCTAGAGCACAGGCCGTGGAGGAACACTGCTTACTGGCTTGCTCTCCTGGCCCCTGCTTAGCCTGCCTTCTTATGCAATACAGGCCCACCACCCATAATGGGCTGGGCCCTCCCACATCACTCAACAATCAAGAAGATGCCGCACAGACGTGGCCATAGGCCAGTCCAATAGAAGTAATTCTCCAATTGAGGCTCCCTCAACCCAGGTGTGTCAAGTTGACATTAAAGCTATCCAGCACAATGCTATAGAAAGCAAGTGCTCAGGAGATGTGCTCTCCCAAACTGCCTCACTAATGATATTCCCCACCTGTGCTGCCTCAGGCTCAATACCCTCTTACGAGGCTTTCATCATTGCACGTTGTGTCACTTGGCTAGAGGTCCTATCAAAGCACACCTTATGTATGTGTTCCAGACAACTGAGATGCAAGGACCCCTGCAGGGCATCAACACCTAGTACTCCTCCAAATTGAATATGTTAAAGCTGTAATAAAATGCTTCTTCTAGTCATGTGGTTATTAAACAAACCAAAAAGAGGCCTGAGGTAGAGGAGGAAAGCCATCATTCTCACGCTTCTCATGGGTACCGGCTGGGGGAGGAGCTGCAAGAGGACCTTGAAAATAGAACTCCAAACATGTTTTCCTAAAAAATTTTGGTCATGAAGAAAGAAACTAGTTTTGCTTTCCTTCTTTCCTTCTTTCCTTCTTTCCTTCCTTCCTTTCTTCCTTCCTTCCTTCCTTCTTCCTTCCTTCGTCCAAGATTCAGTACTCTGGTTAATTCAGTTCTGTGATTAATGATGACATAGTTAACAACATTATTTCTGTGATGAAACTCCACTAAATATTTTTTGTGAACAGTGACTACTAGATTGCTACCATCATGTTCTACAGCATGATGAATTCTGGATCTATTGGCCTAGTGTTGTTCTAGAAATTTAGGGAGAAACTATGGAGTAACAAGTGTGTGCTAAGGCTGGGGCTTTGTTGCCCCACTCAGAAGCCCGGGTAGACTCAGGATTGTCTAAATTAGTATAACATACTCTAAGGTCATGTACATGCCTAAAGTAGGGTGACCTGCTACATCCTACCGCTGTTTGTGCGGAGTCAATCAGTAGGGCCCAGATCCTTTGATAAAAAACTAGGGGAGGACTGAGGAGCTCTTCTTCCTGGGCTCCTCATAGTCCCCTCAGGTCATGTCTTACTTCTGCCCAAAAATATATGTCTGGGCACCCTCTGTGACTGGGCCATCTCTAATTTCAGTTGGCTAGCCTCTACAATTTCTTCTAGATCTGGAACGCATAAAGATTTTGGGTCTAGAAGACTTCCTACTATATGAATTTGGCTAAGAGCTCCTATAAAAAGCTCTAGCTTGCTAGGCATGAAGTCAGTCTGGTCTACAAAATGAGACCCTGTCTCAATACAAAACCAAAACCCCAAACAAAACAAAACGAAACAAAACAAAACAAAACCCTCTGGCTTAAAGCAAAACCAACATAATCAACATTTATTTAAAAATTAAATAGAGGGAACGTCAGAATATTTGAATGTAAAAGTACTTATCCTCTATCTTACCAAATAAATTATCTTAGGCTAGGTATGGTGGCTCAGCCTTTAATCCCAGCAGAGGCAGATGGATCTCTGTGAGTTCAAGGCCAGTCTGGCGTACACATAGTTCTAAGCCAGCCAGGATACATAGTAAGACTCCACTCCATCTCAAAAAGAAAAACAACAATAAACAAATTATCTTTACTTGTTAAAAATTATAGAAATGTGATTTTTGAAAAGTTACAACTTCTAACAAGCACAAAAGTCTTCTCAGGGTTTTTTTTTTTTAATGAATATATATATATATATATATATATATATATATAAATACTTCAAATACATGAAACCATGAAAAAGGAGTCCTTCAAAATTCTTTACGTATTAGCTAGGCATGGTGGTATACACCATTAACCCCAGAACTTGAGAGGCAGAGACAGGCAGATCTCTGTGAGTTCAAGGTCAGTCAACCTAGTCTACATAGGGAATTCTAAATCAGCTAGGGCAACACAGTGAGACCCTGTCTCAAAAAGAAACAACAGCGGCAAAAAGGGAAAACTCTTACCTACTAAAATGTGATTTATAAAAGTTGAGGTCATCAAAGGCTTAAACCCTAGAAACTAGGATTCTTTACCACACGCCCACGTTCTAAAGTCACTCCTAGATAACCATTATAGCTTACTAAGCAGATATCAAATCTAGTATCCTAGCTACTAGCCGTTCAGAAAATCCTCTTGGGGTGAGGTGACTCATGGAACATCTCCTTGACTTCCCTTTGGAACAGACCAGATACCAGCAGCAAGCAATCTAGAAGTTTGTTCTGGGATGGACAGTGTGTGTTGGCTACTTACAACAGGGGATTTAAAAATGCTCTCTCCTCTAGCCTTTACCACAAATGTACACAGGTTCACATACACACGAACTATGTATTAAATAAGGTTTCAAAATAAAACTACCTCTCTCAGTAGCACCTGACTTCTGTTCATATTCAAATGATGTTTTTCTCACTAGTATTTGAAAAGTTTGAATAAATACAGGTATAACTACAGATCCAGAAGCAAAACACACAGAACATGGTACCTCTAAAGTGACAATAAGCATGTTTATGCCTTTAAAGCTAAAATCACCTTGATTATTAAGATTTTAGAAATATTCTTTTTTTGTTTTGTTGGCTTTATGCTTATTTTCACAAACATTCATCTTTAATTTTCTTTTTAAAAAGGTAATCAAGGTAATTTAAAGTAAATGGGGAGAAACTACATCAGTACATTATTTTGGAAATTCTGGGTATTTGAAATATAAAATTGTTTAGTTTCTAGCTTACCTATAGACCAAGCATTTAAACTGGGCTTGGTGGTACATGTCACTAATCCTAACACTTAGGAGGGCTGAAGGAGGAGGATCTTGAGTTCAAGGACAACCTGGAGTATACAGTAAGCTCTAGGTCAGACTAAGCTACTTAAAGGCTGGAGAGATGGCTCTGTGGTTAATAGTGCTGTCTGCTCTGGCAGAAGAAGACCCAGGTTCATGTTTCCAGCACTCACATGGCAGCTAAACTAACTGTTAACTTCAGTTCCAGGGGATCTGACACTTTCTTCTGACCTCCATGGGCACTGCGCAGTATGAGTGCACTTACATATGTGCAGGCAATACACTCATACACATAAAATAAAAATGATAAATAAAATATTTATTTTATGGATGGTTTGTAGCCACCATGTGGGTGCTGGGAACCGAACCTGGGTCCTTTGCAAGAGCAGCCAGTGCTCTTAACTGCTGAGCCATGGCTCCAGCCCCACTTTGCATTATTTTTATTGAAAAAAAAAAAGGTTCTATAGGTAGAATCAAATTAAACATATGATGTTCTAGCCTGTATCTTGTACCAGAAAAGAAAACTAGCTTTTTAGAAATTCAGGCAACTTTCTTTTCCCACACATTTCAAACATTTTGTTGTTGTTGTTGTTTATAGTCACAGGGGGGAAAAGCTAGTTACTCTTTTATATCACATGAGCAAATAAATTGCCAGTTTCAGAATATTACTTTAGCTTTACAAAAGATTTGGCTAGGACAAGTAAAAAAAAAAAAAAAACCTTAAAACTTTTAAGTGACTTCTAACCCCTCAACTACTAGACTGAGATGCAAGGAGAATTATTAACTAATACATTTAGAAAGTTCTGTTTAAAGCAACTTCATTTTTTTCCTAGGCAGACAGTTATTTACTAACAGCCATCAGAGAGTAAAAAGACAGCAAGGAGGGAGAGCAGGGAGCCAAAGATCTCTGCTCAACACAACATTTGAAGGTTAATAAAATTTACCACAACATCACATTTTCCAAAGAAGGGGCACCAACCACTTCCATCTGGTGGGGGCTGTCCCTTGTCAGTACTACCCCGACTGAGCCTCAAGCAGGGGAACAGGGCATGGGTGGATGGAACTTACCAGAATACCAGGAGGGGCCTTGCCACGGTAAACACCTGCAGTTTGACTTAGTAAGTTTTCCTGAACCTTCTCCTCATCTTCACTGTTATCTTCTAAGTGAAACATCTTAAAACTGAAGATGCATATCAAGCATGTCTTTGTACAGAGAAGGCACCAAACAGAAAGCTGCTCTGCTGTCTACAGACACGGGGATATGGTTAAAACGGAAAGGAAATGGGTCTTTAAAAAAAGCAATGCATACACAACTTTACCAATGAGATTTGCTCAAAATGCCTCAACCCCTCTCACCAAAGGTGATAAGAAGGGCATGGGACAGGCTGTGCCATATGTTTACACTGATAGGTACCAAGTCCTGCCCAATCACATGACTGTCACTGCAGCTTCCATCATACAGAACAGGGATTGAGTTAATGATTCCTTAAACCAATCACATCCTCATTTGTAGAAATGAAAACAGCGATCCATATCGAGAAAACAACCTTATGTAAACTAATCAGGTAGGGAAAATGACTTGCATATATTTTGTGGCATCAGTGAGTTTCCCAAAGTCAGCCTTGTTTGTACAGTCCAATTACTAAATATTTTTCACTTTATCATACTGGCATAACCCAGTATTTTTCACAGGTCTGGGAGGAATCCTGCTCAGCACTCTATAAATAACAGAACTAGTCTTCAAGAGTATGACAATGCAACATTTAATTAATTCCCAGTATTTCCTTGCAAGCTTGCTCACTAAGTCAACATAAGAGTAACTTGAATGTTTCTAAAAACCTAAAACACTTAACACATAGACAAAACATCTGATTTTTAAGTTAAAAATTTTATTAAAACCATTTTCTAAGATTATACTATGTATCACAAATAGCCAGTCAAATGTACCTACTGAGCATGTGAAAGCAGGTTAGTAGTAAGTGCTTATTAGGTGCTTATTAAGCCATGAGTAAAAATACCCACTGGATTTGGAAGACTTAGTATGAAAAAAGAATGTGAAAAAATTTGTAATTTTTATATAATTACAGGTGGAAACATTCTATATACTAAATAGGGTATTTTGATTAAATTTTTGGATTTTTTTCCTACTTTGTTTGTGCTTGTGGTGTATGTGTTTATGTGGTACAGGTATGTGTTTGGGTGTGCACACCTGTGTGCACATATGGGGAGGTCAGAGAAGTCAGGTGTCTGTTCCATCACTCTCCTCCACCTTGTTCCTTTGAGACAGGGTCTCTCACTGAACACATAGGTAGGCTGGCAGTCAACAAGGCCTGATAATCCTCCTGTTTTGGCCCCTCACAGCAGTAAGACCACAGATATGCATATTCAGCTTTTTATGTGAGTGCACAGCAGGTGCCCTCACCCATTGAGCCCTCTATCCAGCCCCTCTTCTTTTCATAATGTGGCTTGTAAGAAATTTGAAATCACACATGTGGCACACAATAAATTTCTACTAGATGGCACTGTTCTAGGGACCTAAGACAATATTAAGAGGTAGGACACACAGGTAAAGTGTTACCTAATGAGGAATTGAAAATGACAGGATTTTTAATCATTCTAAGTATTTAACTAGTTAATCAACAATATACCAGCTGATCCACATTTAATGATCTTCATACTAAACCTTTTACCTCAGAACTTTATACCCCCCCAAAAGGAAAAAAAAAAAACAAACCACCAAATTTTGATCAAGTAGGAATGGTAATGCTTTACACAGCAATAGTCCACCAAGAGTCACAGAACAATGTTCAGTGGGGAGATAGTTTAGCTGGGGAGATGGTTTAGCAGGTAAAGGCACTTTCACTAAGCCTGATGACCTGACTTGAATACTTAGGACCCACATGGTAGAAGGAAAGAGCTGACTCCCATACATGCCCCCCAACCAAAATTTAAAAAAAAAGTAAAAAAAAAAAGTTAAGCAGAAGAATTAAAAATCAATTTTACCAAAATTAGAAGTAGGAAAAGCTGCCTTACATTCAACTGCTTGCTGTCTAGATGACCAGATGTAATGGATTATTCATACTCACTTGACCTTTAATCAATTACACATCACCTATACAAATTCTCCCTTTAAAAAAAAAAAACTGACAGGAGTGTGTATTTTCTAAATGTTATGCATGTGCAAAAATTTGAGTCTCTTCCTCTATGATCTGCAGCAGTTCCAGATCCCTGGCAACAGAGGTAGTAACCAAAGTTCCTATGAGGTGCTGTCAGTGGATGAAAAGATGGATGGAGAAATGAGAGGCCAGGGGAGAAGAATGGGAGACACACAAACAGGGAGGTTAGGGAGGACTAACCCAAGAAAACAAAGTTGGAGAGGCAGAGGGAAGAAAAACGGGTAGGGTAATATGTTAGGGCAAAGCAGAGAAAGGGAGAAGCTCAGCAGGAGGGAGATGGAAAGGGAGGAAAATCATCCTTAGCTTTAAAGGTGAGGAAGCTGAGGCCCAGAGAGATGTCAGACTAGTGATTACCTACCCACTCAAGTTTGCAAAGATACAGAACAAGACTCCCTTCAGTGTCTCGGGTGTGTGTGTGTGTGTGCTGTTGTCTATTTGAACAAGACTCCCTTCAGTGTTCATGTATGTGTGTGTGTGTGTGTGTGTGTGTATGTGTATGTGTGTGTGCTGTTGTCTGTTTGAACAAGACTCCCTTCAGTGTTCGTGTGTGTGTGTGTGTATGTGTGTACATATGTTTGTGTTGTCTGATTTTGCCAAGCTGAGACTCACAGAGAATGTGCTAGGGGCAAGGAAGGCAGCTCGCAAACAGGATGGGCAAACAAATGGAGAGTGGGGGACACACAGGAGGGCAGAGGGTAGTGGGCATGAACTTGGTGCAGGCAATGTTAAAAGACCAGCCGCTATGTTTCCTGTCCACCTTGGTATTGTGTCATTGTTTTGATGAATAACTCACAGAATGTCCTGTCTGCAAAAGAGGTGTACCATGGACCCACTGGAGATGAGCTCATCTCTGAACACCTATGTCCCCATCAGGCACACGCCTAGACTGACCTGGACATCAGCCTGACCTCCCAGGCTGAAGCCTTAAGTTTTGGTTTCAGTCTCCCATCTATATGGTGGAACTTTTCATCTTGCTCAGTAAATGCTAAGATAATGATTCTCAATCATCCCTACGATTTTCATAGAAAAACTATTTCAAAATGCTTTAAGGAAAATCATCATTTTCTGTACAGGTTAACATAAAGCAAATTCTGCCAGGCGTGGTGGTATGCGCCTTTTAATTGCAGTCCCCAGGAGGTAGAGGCAGAGAGGCAGAGAAACAGAGGATTTCTGTGAGACTGAGGCAAGGCTGGTCCACATAATGACTTCCAGGTAGGCTGGAACCAGGGAGACTCTTGTCGAACAACAAAGTAAATTCTGAGGGCTGGGGATGTACCTCAGTTTGGTGCTTGCCCTCAGAAAGCCCTAGGTTCAATGCCTAGTAAGCGACCGCACAAAGTCAGGCATGATGATGCCTGCCTATAATTCTAACACTCAGGAGGTGAAGAGAGGACTGGGAAATTCAAGGTCCTTTTCAGCTACATAGGGAGTTAGAGGCCAGCCTGGGTTAAATGAAATCATGTCTCAAAAAATATAAAAAAATAAAAAAATAAATGTAAATGGCTGAACCCTGAGAAAACCTTTTTACTTTGCCTAGCATGTTCTTTTTTCACCCACACTGAGCTCAGGTTGATACCTCTTGCCCTAGTCTCCCAAGTGCTGGAACTATGGACAAATTGATGATTTCTTTTAAATGGGAGGCAGGACGGCACATGCCTGCAATTCCAGCAATCAAGAGGCTGATTCAGGAGGGACATCAGTCTGGGCCACACAGCAGCTAGTTCAAGGCCAGCCTGGTTATATAATGAGGGGGAGAGGGAGAGAAGGAGGGAGAGGGAGAGAAGGAGGGAGAGGGAGGAAAGAGGAGGAAGAGAGGGAAAGGAGGGAGAAGAGAGAGGATGAGGAAGGAGGGACAACAAGGGGGGAGGGAGAAGAAAGGGGGAGAGAGAGGAAGGAAGGAGGAGAGAGGGCGAGGAAGGGAGAGAGGGAGGAGGGAGAAGGGGAGAGAGGAAGGAAGGAGGAGGGAGAGAGGGCGAGGAAGGGAGAGAGAGGGAGGAGGAGGAGGGAGAGGGCGAGGAAGGGAGAGAGAGGAGAGGAAGTTTTACTCAAAACTTAATTTTTCAAAAGTGAATCTAGCTTAAACAAAGTTAAAATGCAGGAGTAACAGAATCTTGCTCAGATTCAACAAGGGATAATGATGCTAAGTAAACTATAGACCACCTTTGCTTTTGTTTTCTTATTATTAATCACTTAAGTATATGAGACTAGGCGTGAAGATTTTTTTAAGAAAACCTAAGGATTTATTTAAAACTTTAGGCAGTCTAATTTCAGGTAAGAAAGCTATGCTAAACTAGTTCAAAGGAAATACTTCTAGGCTACAAGCTATCCCTTCACCATACGACATAAAAATTAATTGTACTCCCTCCAGTGTTCATACTGTGGAATAGCAACAGTGTTCTTTTGTGTTAGCAATGAACATGAGAAGGATTGGTTAAAAAAAAAAAATCATGACGAAAGTATTTTTAAAATCACAATTACAAAGAATTCCATAGTCCCAAGCTGGCCATGGTGGTATACACCATAACCTCACACAGACTAAAGAAACACTGCCAGTCTGAACTACATGGTAAGAACTTGTCTCAAAAATAAGAATTCCATAGTCTCTATTATAATTATTCTATAGTTTCAAGGCCTTTCAAGAGACTCACCTGAAGAAACACAGTTCACCTGAAGTAAAAATTTCCTTGTTTTTAAGAGATCTAGAGTATACTGTTTCTTCCTAACTCTGTGATGAATTATAATTCACCTTTTTTTTGGTCTTTTTGAGACAGGCCCTGGATTTGCTATGGAGACCAGGCTGGCCTTGAACTCACAGAGATCCGCCTGCCTCTGCCTCCCGAGTGCTGGGATTAAAGGCCTGTGCCACCATGCCCGGCATAATTCACTATTTAAACTATGAAAACCCAAAGGGAATGATAAATTTTATTCAAAAGCAAGAGAAAATTTCTCTTGCTACCACTCTCAGATTTTTCCAATATTTGTCTGTTAATATTAACTGTTTTCCAGATAATAGCTTACTCAAGTTCCATGTTTCATAACATTCTCACACAATCAGAAACAAAACAGAATAGCATCAACTGTGAATGAATAATCAGATGTAAACAGGTCTTTCCAAGACACAGAGGGAAACAGGAAGGGTCCCCTGGTCTTTGTCCTTCCCCCATTAATCTTGAATTCCTGGTGTTTATTGTTTGGGTAAACTTTATGTGTGAAAGAATTATATTCTCAATAAATCACATGCCTAGAGGATTATTAAATTGGCTCTCTCAAAGACTCAACCCTTCAGGACTTTATCTGTAAAGACCGTATTTGGGGCTGAGGATGTAGTACAGTAGTAGAGCATACATGAGGTCCTGGTATCAAACAAACAAAGCATGAAAACAAAACAAAAGTGGATTTCCATTTTGCTTTGGTATTTTTTAATATGAAAAAAATTGGTCAACATATCTTCTATCAAATTCAAGGGTTGTTTTTATAGTTCCTCTCTTGCTTAGAATATCCTTAGAAAACTATATATATATATAGTTTATATATATGTAGAACTTTAGGCAGTCTAATTTAAGGTAAGAAAGCTATGCTTAAACTAGTTCAATGGAAATACTTCTAGGCTACAAGCTATCCCTTCACCATATGACAAAAATTAATTGTACTCCCACCAGCATTCATACTGTGGAATAGCAACAGTGTTCTTTCGTATTATATGTCTGTAACTCAGTTTAAGACGTTTGGACCACAGGAAACTATGAAGTCTAGCCCTTCTGGACCAACGATCAAGGTTGAGCTTTCACCTGATATTCTGAGGAGTGTTGCCTTGCTGCAGTTGAGCATACTGACCACTGAGAGCCTAAAGCTGGACAGCCCAATTACCAGTCATTATCAAATACCAGTAGTTATCAATTACTGATAATTGAGATCCTTATCAGAGAGGAGGCAGGGGAGACTGTGTGCTAGTTTAAGCAATTAGTTAATATTAAAAAGAGGACTTTGGGCCGGCACAGTGGAGCACACCTGTAACCCTAGAACTCGGCAGAGGCAGCATATACACAAGCCTGAGGCTAGTGTGGGCAACATAAGACCTTGTCTCAAAACACATGAATATATTAGTTCCTGGCTATAAGCATCATTATCTGAGTTAGGTATAGTGACATATCTCTGTAATCAGTGGCATATCCCAGCACTTAGGAGGCTAAAACTGGAGGCTAATGGGTTCAAGGCCATCCCAAGCTATAGAGCAAGACCATGATTCCAAAAAAACCCCAATAAATAAAATATTATCTATTCCTGCACAGTTACTATTTTGTTAAGTTATTTGAGCAAATCACTAAATATCACTAGCCTTCAAGTTCTTCATTTACAAAACGAACTTCTGGTAATTTCTATGCACCTTCTATGTAGGAGGAAAAAAATTGACATTGTGAAAAGTTAAGTTTCCTGAGCACTCAACTCTACTAAATAGAAAGCCAATTGAGTATTTCCTACAACCTAATATTTAATATTCACTCTGAATGCGATGAGTCTTACTGTGCATCTTTCCTTTCGTGGACACCTATGCAGAAGAGTTTCTTCCTTCAGTCAAAGTTACTACACTGCACCAAACAAATCCAATTCTGATTTCAAATTCCTAAACTGTTTCTTTTTTTTTTTTTACAAATCTGTATGTGTCTGCATGACATATGTGTAGAAATGCTTGTGGAGCCAGAGAGGGAGCTAGATCCCCTAGAGTTAGAGTTATAGGCAGCTGTGAACCCCCAACCCCCATTCCCCACATAGGTTCTGGGAACAAAACTCAGAAGTGCAGTAAGTGCTCTTAACTGCTGAGTCATCTCTCCAACCCCTAAATAAGCTTCTACATGTCTATACATAGCAGGAGAAAATAAGAGTTTAATGGTAGTTTGTGCCAGTCTCATTTTTCAGAGCCTAGCCAAACTCTGGAATATATCCTCCTTAAATGTGCCCACCAATGGCATTACCTGCGTACTCACACAACCACACTGTTTTATGGCCAAAGCTCTGTTTTATCCCCTGTATGGCTAATACGCAGATTCAGTATGTTGATTCCAAGAAGGAATCCCTGATTTGTGTACATACATATATGACGTGTGTTTGTGACTGTACATTCACATGGGAGCATAGGCATAAATGTGGAGGTCAAAGGACGACTCAGGTGTCGGTCCTTATCTTCTATTTTGTTTGTAACAGGGTCTGTTTGCTGCTGTGTATTACCAGCTGGCTAACACCCAAGCTTTTCGGTGATTCTCTTGCCTTAGCCTCCCAATGGATTCCAGGTGTATGCTACTACACCCAGTGTTAGAGGGGTTCTGAGGATTCAAACTAAGGTCCTCATGCCTGCACAGCAAATGCTCTCACACAGAGCCATTGTCCCAGCCCAAGAACTCCTGATTCGAATTCAACTGCTATCTGCAAGACAAGAACATGCAGGTGCAGAAATTTCAATTATTCCTCAGCGGAAGCAATGAAAACACGCTCCATCTAGCTATGCATCATATGGCAGCAATTTTTAAAATTAAGTAGCATGGGATGTACATAAATGCACAGCTACCATTCAAAGACGTGGTTATGGAAATAAAATATTCACTCAACCAACACTTCTTCAGTGCCCACGATAGGTCAGGCACCACAACTTTAACCCTGGTCCCTGCACTTCAGACGGTTCTACAACAGAACATCCGAAACACAAAGTTTACTTTTCTTCCTTTCAGAGTTTTAGGAACATTTTAAAAGAAAATCAATGTGCCTAAGGGAACTAGTGGTTAGCCCAGTCAGACTACCTGACACAGTGTCCTGCACCTCCCTAGTAGATGCGTGCAGCAGATCCACATAGCTGATCCACATGCAGAAAGCTGAACAGAACACAACGCTGGCATCAGTGGGAATGGAGGCCATGGAGTGGTCACTGGATTCATAGCTTTAATAGCTTAAGCCTGGGTTTTTCAGCCTTAGCATACTAACATGTGGGGTCAGATCATTTCTTGGAATGAGAAAACATTGTGGCATCCCTGGCCTCCAACCACCAGGTGTCAGCAGTACCTATGCTAAATTGTGGCAATCAAAAATATCTCCTGGTCACTTCTGAATGTCCTCTGGGGGCAAAACTGCCCATAGGTGAGAATCACTAGCATATGTTCATCTATTTATTTAATTTGTCCTGTTTTGTTGGTTGGTTAACTTTGAAACAGACTCTAACAATATAAACCAGGCTAGCATCAAACTCATGAAGCTCCTGCCTTAGCCTCCCCAGTGCTGGGATTACAGGTATATGCCATCATGCCAAACTGATATGTAGCACTTGTATGATTGTCCTGGCTAGGTCTTTGCAAATGTTAGCAGTGAGTCAACAGATACATAAGCTGGTCTTTGGAAGGTGAGATTTGTAATAGCCTTCCCACTTACCATCGACCTTCAGCACATACCATTCTCAGCTTCAGCTTGACCTGAGCATCACTAAGACTCCTCTCTAGAAGCTTGGGACAGGAATACCTCTCAGGTAGGACTGCAGTCAGGATCCCACAAGGTGGCACTCAGAAACTACCAGAAGGACATACAATATGTGCACTTCACTTTTGGAGGCTTGTATTTTTCCAAACCTAACTAAAAAGAAAAGGAACACCACAGTGAGGGCAAAGCTGGAGTCCCCTCTGTGAGACATCATCAGAACACCTGGCCTGTACCTGGCTGTCACTTGAAGTGGCTGTGCTGAAAGCATGCCCTGCAAGCCAGCTTCACACACTGCATCAACCATCTTGTAACCACCATCTTGTAATGACTCCTGCAGACAGGGGAGGATTTTCTGTGATTGCTAGAAGCATAATATTTCTTAAAGGGAACAAATAAGCACCAGTTTACCAAGATGCAAACAATTCCTTATCCCTTTGACACTGAATTTTTTTCGGCCTTAGCTCTCAGAACATGCCCCCACTTTCCACGAGGAAAGCCTGCTGGATGGGGTTGCAGGCCAGTTTCACATGGCCTCAGAGAGCAGCGCAGTGTGGGTGGGGGTTTGTTAACAGGCAGTAGCACTGTGCTGTCAGAAGCAGATTCCACACTGAGCTACTTAAACAAGGGAGGAGCAACACTTCGAAGAGCAGCAGCAAGTCAGAGAAGCAACACCAGGCACTCATTGGCCCGGTCCACATTAGTGTTTACTCAGGAGCCCCAGCACTGCTCTTTTCTGAGAGCTGGGGTCAAGCAGTGAACAAGTGATAGGGCACCTGCCCTCAAGGGTGCTTTTATACTAATGGAAGGGAAGACAAAGGAACAACAAATCTTAGACTAGGACACCTAGACAAGGGACATAGGGAGGAAGGAAAGGGAGGGAGGGAAGGAGAGAGGAAGAAAAGGAGGGAGAGGAGGAGGGAAGAGAGAGAAGAATGCAGGAAGGAGGCTACTTTAGGTGAAGGCACTGGAAAGACAGAAATAAGAACACATGTGGCAGAGTACTTTGAAGAGCAACAGAAGCCCAGGAAGGCTCCCACCTGAAAACAGAGTATGGTCACATGACTACACTGTGCTGAGGACAGATTAACTCTAAGACACTGTAAATTCTTTATTCATTTTGCCAACCTTTGAATTATTTTAGAAACAAAGCAAAAATTAAAAAAAGAGGTAACTAGGATATCAAGTAGTTACTAAACACCCGAGGATCAGAAGAAAATTTAGCATTTAGCATTTAAGTTTGAACCAAAATATTGTTACAATCTAAAAATTATTTCCTAAGGGATTTTCTTCTGATTGTCAATAAAGACTGAAGATAGTGACTAAAAGTACCTTTAAAATTATTACTTAACTAGACACCCTGATACAACCTGAGAATGCCATCCATCTTTCTTGAAACTTGCCATTATGGGTTGAATTACGTCGTCCCAAAACAGTAAGTCTAAGCCTTAAGTTCTGGTATTTTAGAATGTGACCTTACTTGGAAAAGAGACTTTTCACAGATAATCAAGATAAAGTGATGTGGAGAAGCTGAGCTCTAATTCAATATAATGGGAGCCAGCCCTTCTAAGAAGGGAAAATGAACAGAGACAGGTACACAGATGGCAAACTACCAGAAGGCAGGATGAGCTGACCTTGCAGACAACCTTGATCTGAGCTTCAGGCTCTAAAATGCTGAGACCATAATCTCTGTTGCTCAAGCTATCCAAGCCTGTGATACTTTGTTACCATTGATAACCAGGACACTGTAAAGAAACAAAGGAAAACTCAAAAGAAAGAGAATGGGAAGATGTGACAGGAAATGAAGGAAGTGAGGTTGAAGAGGAAACTGGATAGAGGACCAGGAAGCAAGTGAGCAAAACAAAACCCAACTCAGTTATGTGCCAGGTATGGTGACACATAACTGCAGTCCCAGTTCAGAGGAGGGAGGCTGAGGGGGTCTCTTGGGCTTAGAAATTTGAGACTATCCTGGGAAACATAGTGAGACTCATGTGAAAACAAAATATCCAACCCCACACTGGGGAGAGGTGGGCAGGGACAATAATGCCAAAGGGGCAGAGGAGCCAAATAAGAGCTCCCAGGGGGCAAAGCTAAAATGTCTGCGCAGCACACTAAAGTAGAATTGGGTTACAACCTAAAGAACTAACGAACACCCATGAGTCTAATCCAATGTAAGCAAAATAATCCAATTCAATAAACTAAGGTGTAAATACAAATTTTTCATGCAGAATTCCAAATATATAGATATTCTACTCTCGAAGACAGAATTAGTAACTCCCAACTGTTTAGGTGTATTCTAGGAGAATTAACTTCTAAAGAACATAGACTATGGGGCTGGGTAGATGGCTCAGCAGTTAAAAGCACTAACTGCTTTTATAGAGTGTAGAACCCTGAGACCCTCTTCATTCACCCGCTACCCCCCAATCCCTCCAGACCCCCACTAATTGCTCTTTTAGCTCCTGTAAAATGCTTGGCTGCTGCTTTAGACATGCCTAGACATGCCCTGGCATGCCCTGACCCCCACCTGCTATTCCCCACCCCCCTTCCAGGAAACTATAGATTAAGCAAGCCCGTGCATAAAAACTGCCCTATAAGGTAAAAACGGAGACTCCTGGCCCCACAGGTAACAGTCAGCACATTCCACAGCCCTGAGAATAGCACCTACCAATAAGAAACTTCCAGGGCTGCATCTTATACATCCAATCGGTTTAAAACTATGTTGGCGCGCGCGGGCTCCTTGAACCAACCAAAATGTATCTTCGGTATCCCTCGCCTCTCTTTGTCTAAAACCTATAAAAGGCTCCACTCTCCCTTACTCTGGGCTCTCAGCACTGATCCGTTGAGCTGGTGAGGTCTGAGAGCCCGAGCTTAAGCCCGAATAAACCATAAACCTTTGCTTTTGCATTTTGGTGTGTTGGGTCCTCGGTGGTCTTTTTGGGGTCCAGGGGATGAGGTACAACAAGAGGACCAGGATTCATTTCCCAGCTGCCACATGGTGTCTAAAAACTACCTTTAACTCCAGTTCCAGAGGGTCAGATGCCCTCTTCTGACCTCCCCAAGCATTGCATGCACATGGTGCACTAAGATACATGCAGGCAAAACACTCACACATTAAAATTTTAAAAAGAACACAGACTGTGGCTAGTGAGATGACTGGAGGTCCCCACAAAGTGCTGAGCTCAGACGATGGAGAGATTACCTGTACCACTGAGGTTCTACCAAAGGCAAGCAATAGAAGTCCAACAAGCCTCAGGGATTCTATGTAGACATGGCTATACCAAGTAGGATACATACCATGCCCCAACTGAAGAAACAGAACCCAGCATCAGCACCTCTAGTTCATGAGGACATTTAGCCACAGTGGTTCTATGTGTAGGAAAAGCCTCCCAAAACTTAAGAAGCTCCTGATTCTCTGGTGTTTGTGTAACCTCTGGCCTGCAGAGACTGTTGACACATCTGCCTGCTAGCCAGATGTGAGGAACAAAATGAGGCCAGGAGAGGCAGGGATTTCCTGGGTGTTCCAGTCAGTCCCTAACCCTGTCTGGTGTGAGGACAGATACACCAAATCACACACCAAGGCACTTCAACAGGAAAAGATTTATGATATGCTCTTGTTTGGTTTGGCTTTGTTGTTTGAGATAGGATCGCCTTGTAACCCCAGCTGGCTTGAAACTTGCTATGTAGGTCAGGCTAGCTCGGAGATTTACTTGCCTCTGCCTCCAAGATTAAAGATGTGTGCCAAAACACCTGGCCTGAGATAGACTTTTAAAAGAGATAAAGTAGAGAAGGGAGAAAGAGTCAGTAGAAAAGGAAGGTTTGAAAACCACAAAAAGGCTTTGAACTTTAAAAAAAACTAAATAACTTCTCAAAAGTAACAATTAGGACAAAGGACCTAACCCAGAGACAAGACAGGCACCCCACTGGCAATGTGACCAAGGGAGCCTAGATTCATGACTGGCGTTAAAAACAAAAACAAGCCAATAAAGCAATTGACTCTAGAGAAAAAAAATCTGTAGTTAAAAAAAAAAAAAATCACCGCACATGCTTAATTTTGAACAGTATTTAGTTATGAAAATGTAAGTGGTGGCAAAGGGAAAATATGATATGGTCACAGTAAGAGGATTCAGAAGGAAACTTGACAGGATTACATGATTATGATGAGTTCTCACCTTGTATTGTAGATCAGTAGACAATGTCTAAAATGGAAGAAAATCAAAGTACAGTAGTGTAAGCATACAGGCATGGAAATTAAATCTCCCAAGGTAAAGAGAACAGCACTGACAGATTATTTCCCCTAAGAAATAGTAATCAGCAGTGCAAAAGACAACTCATGTTTATTCACTGTAAACCTCATAGTACTATTTGAAGGTTCTAACTACATAGAAAAATAATATACTTTAAATTTTTAAAGATGAATAGAGCTACTATATGACATAGCTTTACGTTTAAGAATCATTCACAGGGGGCTGGAGAGATGGCTCAATGGTTAAGAGCACTGGCTGCTCTTGTAGAGGACCCAGTTTCGGTTCCCAGCACCTACATGACAGCTAACTGTCCATAACTCCAGTTCCAGGGAATTCGACGGCCCCTTTTGGCCTTTGAGGGCACCTACCTAAATGCAGACAAAAATACTCATACACATAAAATAAAAATAAAAAAATTTGGGGGCTGGAGAAATGGCTCAGCGGTTAAGAGCACTGACTGCTCTTGCAGAGGATCCGGGTTCAATTCCCAGCACTCACATGGCAGCTATGAACCGTCCTTAACTCCAGTTCCGGGGGAATCCGAAGCCCTCTTCTGACCTCCGCAGCACTGCACAACACGACTGCACTCACACACATGCAGGCAGTACACTCATACACATAAAATAAAAATAAAATAAAATTTAAATGTTAAAAAAATAATTCATAGGAATGAAAACTAGGGGAAAGAAAAATGAACACTAGGAAAATATAAGCACTATGGATCTGTATTACTTTTCTGTTGCTGTGGTAAAACACCGTGACCAAGGAAATAGTTTATTAAGAGACATGTACGTTGGACGCAGCAAAGCTGGAGGGGCTGAGCCATCTAAGCTTTTTGGAAGCCAAGTCCCAGAAATCAGACACAGAAACACTGATTTTGGTGTTCTCCCTGCTGGTTTTCAGTCTTCCCTCACTATGCCCCTTTCCTCCCTTTTGGAATGGGAATGTATATTTGGTTCCACTGTATATGAAAAGGATGTAATTTGTCTTTTGATTTTATAGGGGCTTACAGTAAGAGATTGCTTTGAGTCTCAGAAGAGACTCTGGACTTCTGAATAATATTGAGATTGATAAAAAATATGGAGACTTTTAAAGATGGACTAAATGCATTTTGTCTTTTATATGTTCATGAGCCTTTGGGGGCCAGGGAGTAGAAAGTGATGGTTTGAATGAAAATGTCCCCAACAGGCTTCAAGTATTTGGACGTTTTGTCCCTAGCTGGTAGTGCTGCTTTGGGAGGTTTTAGGAGGTGTGGCCTTGCTGGAGGAAGTGTGTCACTGGGGGTGGGCTTTGGAAGTTCTTAAACCTTGCCAGATTTCCAGTGGAGTTCTGCTTCCAGATGTGAGAGTGAGCCGGGTGTGGTGGCGCACACCTTTAATCCCAGCACTCAGGAGGCAGAGGCAGGCGAATCTATGTGAGTTCAAGGCTAGCCTGGTCTACATAGCGAGTTTCAGACCAGCTGGAGCTATAGGCAGACCTTCTCTCAAAAAGACCAAAAAAAAAAAAAAAAAGAAAAAAAAAAAAAGATGAGAGAGAGTGTTCCTCTTTCTGCTCTGGCCACCTTTTGCCACCATGATGGTCTCTGATTCCTCTGGAACTGTAGTATCCAATAAACTCTTCCTCTTCCTTTTACAAGTTCCTTTGGTCACAGTGTTTTATCACAGCAACAGAAAAGTAATACAGAGTCTTATTCTGAGTTTTGTTTTTTGAAATATTTTAATTAGAAAAAGTTCTTTTTATGTATTTAATCTATTTACGTATTTACTTTGCGTGAGCATATGTGTGGGAGCTCGTTCTCTCCTTCTACCATGTTGATTCTGAGGCTGGAACTCAGGTTGTCATCATTGGTGACAAGCACTGTTACCTGCTGAGACACCTCACTGGCTGAATTCGAAAGCTCTTTCAGGGTAGAAAGACGGCTTGGTGATTAAGAGCATTGCTCAGAGGAGGAGCCAAGCTCACTTCCCAGCATCCATGTCAGGTGGCTCACAAGTGCCTGTAACACGAGTTCCAGGGTATCTGATGCCATCTTCTAGTCTCTGTGGGCACCTGTATGCAAATGCGCATGCATATACAGACACACAGACACACACACACATAAAAAATACATTTTTAAAAAAGTTCTTTCCTAACTCATCAGCAGCAGTCCACTTGAGCTTTAGGCATATCTCACTAGTAAGAGGAAACAAATGAACCAGTTAACTTAAATATACCAAAGTTTTTATTAAGTTATCCAGTTCATTCACTTGGGGCAAAGAGAGATGATAACACAATCCTTTTGCATTTGATGACAAGAATACCAATGAAAGACTCAGTATTTAAAAGGACCAAATTTAGAATAATTAAAAACAATCACAGTCTGGAGTGATGGCTCAGTCAGTGAAGTGTTTGCCATACAAGGATGAGGACCTGAGTTCAGATCTCCAGCACCCAGGTTAAAAGGCCAGGAGCAGCTGGAATCCCAGTGCTGGGGACACAGAGACGGGAGGCTTTCCAGGGCTTGCTGGCCAGTCAGTGTAGCTGATTCAGTGAGCTTCAAACAAGGTGGAGAGTGACTGAGAAAGACACCTGATGTCGACCTTCGGCCCCTCAACATGGGTGTGCAGGCAGACACAGACACAGACACACACAGACACAGACAGACAGACAGTCACACACACAGAGATCAGCTGCCATGACAATACAGGGTGCTCTAGTTTCCTTTCTGTTGCTGTGATAAAATACCGACAAAAAGCAACTCAGGGAAGAAAGGGTTTATCTGAGCTGAAAATTCCAGATTACAGTCCATTATAACAGGTATATCAAGGCAGTAGGAACTAGTTACACCAGAGCACAGTCAGGAGAGAGAGAGATGAAGGCATGAGGCTTACTAGTGCTCAGTGCACTCTTTCCACTCATACGATTCAGGGCCCCAAACCAGGAAATGGTGTCACCCACTTTCAGGCTGGGTTTGGCCACATCAATGAAGGCAACCAACACAACCCCCAACAGGCCAACTCAAAGGAGACAATCCCTCACTGAGACTCTCCCCAGGTGTGTCAAGTTGACAATTAAAACTAACCCTCACACAATGGTACTAGTATTTTTCAAATCCACAGAATAAAATTGAGTACTTTTACAAGTTTATGATAAGAATTAGAATTTATACAAAAATGTTGATTGCTTAAAGTCTTTATAAACTGTCAGTAACAATTTTTTTGTTTCAGTTAAGCACTCACCTGCACTGCACTGATATGACAGGCAGCTCTCCTTCTGGGGGCCACATTCTAGACACAAAGGCAAGGCTTTACCTACTTCAGCTCTGTACAAGCTCACTCACTGAGCCACCAACCAAAGGATGGCAAAAATCAAACCTTACATTTTATAAGCACAAGTAAAGCAGAAGATTTATTACAAAACCACTAATGTCAACACTATGAAGGCAAAAGTAACAGGTCAAGAAAGAAATTCCAGACAAGCACATGAAATGACTTCTTTGGGATGCAAAAACCCCAAAATCTTTGAACTAAATATTCTTACATTAAAAATATAAACATAGTAGCTCTGTCCAAGGTTATTTCTTTTTGAAAAATATTATTTTTATGTGTGTTTCTTCACTGCTGTGAAAAAATACTCTGACCAGTATCAACCTGGGGAGGAAAGGGTTTATTCAGCTTATATCTCCCAGGTCACAGTTCATCAGGAAGCCCAAGGTAGGAACTCAGGGCAGGAACCTGGAGGCAGGAACTGGAGCATAGGCCATAGAGGAACACTGTTTATTGGTTTATTCCCCTGGCCCCTGCTCAGCCTGCTTTCTTATGCAACACAGGCCCACCTGCCCAGGGGTGGCACCACCCACAGTGAGCTGGACCCTCCCACATCACTCAACAATCAAGAAGGTGCCCCATGGACATGGCCACAGGCCAGCCCAATGAAGGCAATTCCCCAACTGAGGCTTCCTCAACCCAGGTGTGTCAAGTTGACACTAAGCTATCCAGCATAGAGTGTATTGCCTCCATGTATGTGAGTGCACCTGTGTCATGCAACGCTGTGGAGGTCAGAAGAGGGCTTTGGATTCCCCTGGAACTGGAGTTAAGGACGGTTCATAGCCCCCATGTGGGTGCTGGGAATGGAACCCAGGTCCTCTGCAAGAGCAGTCAGTGCTCTTAACCGCTGAGCCACCTCTCCAGTTCCCCAAGGTTATTTCTTTTACCACTTCCTTTCAATCACTCAGACAAGACCCCTAAATTCTCACTGCTCCAGTTTTAGAAAACTGAGCTTTATGAACAAGGTGACTTAGTTAATTCCCCTACAGCACTATGAGCTCCTATCAGGCAGGAGAACATTCAGGTTCCCTTTGCCCTGTGATTCTCAACCTTGGCGTTTCTGTTCTACTATAGCCCTTAGCCTGCTGCCTGGCCTCCCAACTTCCCGGTGGCTATGGCTTAATGTACACCTTCATTTAATCATCAGAACCAGTCAAGTAGGCAAGCAGGTCTCACCAAAGAGACACCTGAGTCAACTATGTATCAAATGTACATTCATGAGAAAATGTCACAGTGAAACCAGTTGTTCTGTAAAACTAACATAACTAACATATGCTAACAAAACTAAGTATATCCATGAATTTAGAAATTCCTATAGGTCTTAATATATTTCTGTTTAATAAAAAGTTCTTAGGTCGTTGATTTATTCAATTATATAGAGTAAAATACCATTACCAGGGAACTTATCTGCATAGGTAGTTATCAATTGAGCTAAATGATACAGATTTAAAAAAGCACTAGTTCAAAAGATAAATCTGTCTAAGAACTCCGATACCCAAATGTACTGTACTGGTGGCTTCAGCTGGGTATCTACTGTGACAGAACGAAGATTCTAAGCTGAGAAAAGGCTGGGCACACCATCCAACTGTATAATTTAATGCTCCTTCTGCATAGCCCAGTCCCAAGTAAGGAGGGGATACAGCTTATACCTATTCAAATCAGGAACAGTCAAAATTAACATGGCAAATCCTTCAGGAAGGCAGCACAGTGGCTACTGACAGATCATGTCTCAAGTAGTCCAACAACTCATTTCCTCCTTCCCAACAGTAAAACAGAACCACCTTCCTTCCACGTTTGAGTTTAGAAGTTACGTTGCTAGAAAAACAGCTTTTGGACATTTCCTCAGACCCAGCCTAGTGATAGGCTCATACAGTGAAAGGCAGGCAGAGAGCATCAGCTGAAGACATCTAACTCATTCCAGAGCAGGTACATGGCAGGCATGTGGGACCTGCTCACCTCACTATTTCCCTGGTACTCTCTCCCTGGCACAACTGGCTTTGCACACACAAATGCTTCAGAGAAGCCCAAGGCTCCAAAGCAAATGTTCTCTTTAGTAAATGTTGACATGAAGAATAGTTTCTCTAGTTCTATCAAATACAAATAAAAATAAGTTCCTAAAGTGCAGGGATGTCAAATGCCTATGAATTACAGTCCTTGGGCAGTGTGGTGCCCAGGGAACAAATACAGTGAGGGCAACTACTGCCACATGGTTGCCTGACCTCCTGCAAATGATCTCTGCCTAGCACGGCTGTTATGACCCTTAAGACAATTAGAGTAAAGCTCTAAGCACAATGCCTCACCCACAGAAGGTGCTCAATCAATAATGACAATTTTTATAAAACACTAGACACATGCTTGACAGAGCCTGTGATCCTAAGCATCTGCATCATTTGCTGGACTAAGGATCTCAGTGGACAGTGGGTATTATAAATCCCCAATTCCCAGCTTCTACCTGTAAAATAATGCTAGTTGCAAAGGTTACTTTGAACCAGGTAAGCCATGAGTCATTAAAAAAATCTTATGCTGAAGACTAGCCCTTTTTTATGAAATATTTGTTCAATACCTATTTCAAATTATAAAATAGAACTGTCTCTCTTTAAGCCATCCTTCATATGTAATTAGATATCATGGCTATAATGCCAAATAGTTACCGTTTATTCATCCAAAACAAGGGTAAGATATTTTAAAGACATTTAACATGTTGGAGAGATGTTTTGGAATGCTTACAAAGGAAAATAAAGAGTAACACAGCAAACTGAAATTAAAAGCATACTTCCAAAGATGCTTCAGAAGGCCAGACATTCATGAGAAAAGCACATCTTTCCATAAAGACCACAAGGGCTGGGAAAAATACCATACCACAATTCAGGGAGTATCAACCCGAACTTCCAATTCATATTGACTACTAAAATTGTAACACTATATTACCAGTTGACTATGTTCACTTCAATCCCAGATTAATCAATGAACTTTTAAACTTGTATTGGTAACTTTCCATTAAAAAAGAAAAGAAAAGAAAAGAAAAATCACCCAGGCATGGTTGTGCATACCTCCCAACACCTGAGAGGCAGAGGTAGGAGGATGGGGAGTTCAAGGCTGGCCTGGGCTGCATGAGACCCAGCTGCAAAAAGAGAAACAATGTTACAATAGATTTAAAAGCAGTTGTTTAAATAAATATCCTTGGGTCAACTATTCCTTCTATTACATTTCAAAAATAGTAAAAGCAAGAGGCCAATCAGTCACTAAAGAAGCTACTTGGTATCTCACACACTTAGCTTTTTTTCCTGCAGGACTATCGGCATTTCGGAAGGACCATTTCCCATCTTCAGATTCCCCTCTTTATCTAACAAAGAGGACTAGCTATAATGACTGAAACCAAAGAATTTTAAAATCTAGAATCTTCTCATTGAAATACTGGTGTCTTTTTGTTTCTTAAACTTTCTATCTCTATGTTCCTTTAAGCCTCCATTAATGCTGCTTAAATTTCAACTAAGTTAAGTCAGACATGGTAGTGTACATACATCTTTAATCCCAACACCAGGAGGCAGAGGCAGATCACCTCAACTTTTTGAATTCAAGACCAGACAGGACTTACATAAGTAAAAACTTGTCTCAAAAAAAAAAAAAAACTAACTAAATTAACTATTATTCCAAAAATAATGGAAGAGCACAGACTCTAAACCTTAAGAAAATTACCAGTGCTCTGAAAGAGATCTCTACAGCACCTCTGCATCCAACTCTGAAGTCTCCTCTTTCCCTTTTAGAAGCATATGTAACCAACAGACCCTGTCTCTCCACACCTAACTCCAGGATGTCAGTCCACGTTGTCATCCTGTTCCTAGTCTTAAATCCTTCATTCTTCACTAGACTTTGCCATACCCTCAGCACTTGGATTCAACACTTTCTGTAGTCTCTCTCTACTCTTCCCTTAGTTCAACATCTACAGAACACAAAGGAGGCAAGAACACAAGTTATTCACCCTAATAATGATTAACAACCACAAGAAAGCCACAGACTCCAGAGAAATCCCCAAATCCCCCAAACTCCAGAGAAATAGCACAAAGTAACACATCACCAACCCATGTAAAAGGAGAATTAGTCAAGGAAAGTATTGGAAAAAAAATGATTAAATATTTGGGGAGGAGAAACTGAAACCAACAGGGATAAGATAAAAACTAAGAATCGTTGCAGATTTTTGAACAAGATAAAAAAGATGCTAAGAATTGAAAACAACTTTGAATTTATAAATCACTACTTAAATTTCATTTACACTGGTTGAAAAAAGCAGCTGAGATCAAAACACATATTACTAAACAATAAAATACGACAGAATTGGCACAAAAAGCAAATAAAGACAGAAAATGAGATAAAATCAAGTTACATTTAACTTGATTAATGCCCAGTTAAAAGTCATAAAAATAATACTAGAGTAAGGGCTTTCTGTGGCCGGAGAGACAGCTCAGTGGTTAAGAGCACTGGCTGTTCTTGTAGAGGATCCGGGTTCAATTCCCAGCATCCATATGGCCACTAACAATGGTCAGTAACTCTAGTTCCAGGGGATCTGACGTCCTCTTCTGACCTCCGAGAGCACTGCATGACATGGGTACACTTACCTACAGGCAGGCAATACACTCATATATATAAAATTTAAAAAAAAATTAAAAAGTTTATTTCATGTATATGAGTGTTGGAGGGGAGGGGAGGGGAGGGGAGGGAAGGAAGCCACTGTCTGCCAAGCTCCACAAGCTCTGCTCATCTGGGAGCAGATGTTTACCCAGTAAAGACAGAATACCTAATTTAGACAGATCATACTGAAAGTACGTGATGCTATAGGCAAGTATAAAAACTAAACAAACAACACAGTTCAAAGATTACCAAAAAAAAAGTATCACATTCCAAATGGAGTTTTGAGACCATGTTTCAGGAGCTACTTCCCTCTCCACACAACCTCTCTGAATTGCAACCTAAATCTGAAAAGAATTCTAAAAAATCCCACTTTTAACAGGTATATACTACCATGGCTTATATAAAGGTAAACTCAAGGTAGCTTATGATGCAGCCATCTTGCTAAGCTATACATGTTAAAAGAACTCTAGTTGTTTTCTTCCTCATTTCTCAGCAGCATTCAGGCCAATCTAAACCAACTTTAAGTAGGATCACTGAAATCCAGCAGCCAAAGGCTTTAGAGGAAAAAAAAACTCTATGGGCCTGTGACATGGCTCAGCAGGTACAGGAACTTGCTGCCAAGCATGACAACCTGAGTTTGATACCCAGGACCCACATGGTAGAAGGAGAGAACCGATTCCAGCAAGTTGCCCTCTGAGTACCATTTGGATTTATACAAATAAGGTTTTTTGTTTGTTTGTTTGTTTGTTTTAATGTGTATGTGTGTATTGCCTGCATGTAGGTAAGGGCACCCATGTCATGCAATGCCCGCAGAGGTCAGAAGAGGCTGCTGGATCCCCTGGGACTGGAATTATAGACAACTGTTAGCTGCCACGTGGGTGCTGGGATTCAAACCTGGGTCTTCTGCAAGAACAACCAGTGTTCTTAACTGCTGAGCCATCTCTCCAGCCCCACAAATAAGTTTTTAAGAAAAAACTGTTAACTGTAGTCAATGACTCAAATTAGAAAAAGTCCATCTTTTTAGTCCTAAGTCCCATTATACAGGAGTTACCTTACAAGGCAACACAGTTCCTCTCCAAATGTATTCTTTTTTCATATGTTTGAGACACAGTCTTACTATGCAACACAGGCTAGCCTAGAATAGCCCGGAATTGGTGATCTTCCTGCTTCAGTATTCGAAGTGCTACGTGAGTGCTGGGATTACACCTGTGCCAACCTCCACATATATACATATGTACCTGCATGTCTGTATATATATGTACCACATGCATTCTAGTGCCTTTGGATGTCAGAAGAGGATGTCAGATCTCCTGGAACTGGAGTTACAGGAGGTTATGAGCATCCATGTGGGTTATCTAGAATTGAAACCGGGTCCTCTACAAGAGCAGCCAGTACTCTTTAACTATGAGCCATCTCTCTAGTCCCTACAGACTAACTTTTTCTTCTTTTGGGGGCTCTTTCCTCCTTCCAGACTGCAAATCGGAGGGGCAGACCATCTGTAAACCAAGAACTGGTGCCAAAGTGAGGAGAGCAGACTAGAGCAGCCCGGCAGCATTCTGGTCATCCCACCACCACACACAGGCTGCCACCAACATTTGGCAATCCCTATCTACTTCATGTGGCACCCAGGAGTGAATGATTTCTCATCCATCTGTTTATCTTAAAAAGCACAGGACCTCAAATATGGAAAGTGTCTGTTTTATTAAAGAGTATACTGCTGGGGCTTAATGGTGAAGAGAGCTTGCTACAAAACCATGAGGACCTGAGTTCAAATTCCAACATCACTGACCTCTCACAAGCCTGTAATCCCAGTGATGTTGGAAGTGGAGATAACCTTGCTGGCTATCAACAAAGGTAAAAAACATGAGCTCTAGGTTCAGACAGAGACCCTGTTTCAAAGGAATGAGATGGAAAGTGATAGAGGAGGACATCTGACTCTCTTCTCTGGCCTCCACACACATGCAGACAGGCACAAGTGTGCATACACATGTGGGCATACGCCACATGCAGAATACATTACTAATAGAAAGAATAAAGGCAAGCGTGGGGGATAGGATCCAAAAATTGGTTTACTGCTAGCAAAGTCACCAAGACCACTTAATCAAATACTTTATTACAGGAGGCTTGGGCTCCATTGATAGTGCTTGCCTAGCATGCACAGTGCCCCAAAGTTGAGTCCTAGCACGTCATAGACCAATTGTCGTGGCATACACCTGTAATCCCACCACTCAGGAGGTGGAGGCAGAAGGAGCAGGCAAGTTCAAGGCCAGCCTGGGCTCTAAGCTATCTTGTCAACAACAAAAATTTTATTATCAAAGTACTAACATAGTATTACCATTCTAGAATTCTTCCAACTCTTCTAAGGTTTAATGACACAGTTTATATAGAATTCTGTCAACTGCAGCCGTGCCAACCAACTCGTGATCTATTTTACCCTGAAGGCAATGATAGGTTCAAAGACCCTAAGTAATGACTTACTTAGCAATGAAGTGAATTAAGAGACAGCTAAAAATGAATTTCAAAATAAACTTCCAAAACATTGCCTACCAACTGACAGGTCAGGTACACACCCCTCTCCAATACATGGAGTGACAGGCCCTACAGTCAGGACAAAGAGAAGGATTTAAATACAAATGGACAGACTTGGGGCTGGAGCGATGACTCAGTGGCTAAGAGCACTGGTTGCTCTTCAAAGGACCAGGGTTCAGTTCCTAGCACCCACATGATGGCTACCACCATCTATACCTCCAGCTCCAGGGGATCCAAGCCCTCTTCTGTCTTCTGTAGGCACTGCATGTATGGGTGCACTTACATACACGCAGGCAAAACACCCATACACATAAAAACAATAAATCTTAAAAAACAAAAAAAAGATGAAGACTAATCTTAGGCTTAAAAACTTCTTGACTGAGGCCGCCAGGCACCTAAAGGAGGCAGCCCAACCTACTTCCCAGCAAGAACAATTCCTGTTAAGTATCATTGTCCTGGTGGACAGGATGTATACACAGCAGCAGAGAATTACTGTTTACATAGACCCCAGGCTATATTTAAACTGAATACTAATATTTAAATTTTGCAAATGTCCACTGGCCTACCAACCTTTGACCACCACCAATGCGTGGCAGAACCAAAATTCACCATTCAAGGATCACTGGTGATTCAGGAAAAGTCTGTGAAGTCACTTAGGAAGGTCCACTGACTCCTAGTGATCTGGAAAGACAAACTGCTTGCTGCTCCTACATCCAACCAGCCTCCACCAAAGCTCTTCTAAAAGTCAGCTCTGTGCTTGGTAGTGAGCAGTTACTGGAGTCTTGCCTGTAGGAACTCTGGCCCAGTGCAGGGGGATGAGCCAGTTAATAAACCAAAAAACCGCAATACCAAGTGATCAGAACCAACATAGAATAAAAAGGAAACAAAAGCCCCAGCTGCCTGATTATTTGCTTCTTAACAGAGCTTTGCTATATAGCGGACCAGGGTTTTCAAAGGCTATTTCCAGATCCCAAGTGTAATGCCTCTTTGTGCCAGAGAGATTCTTAACTGTGCCAAATATTAAAATAGAACCTGTCCGCTTCATTTCTAGCATTCTATGGCTATGTCTACTAACATTTGGGCTTCGGTGCAATACACCACAATCAAGTACACATTTAACTGGAGGAAAGCCACCCACACCAGTCCAACACTTGTCCATGGCTTTCTTTTTTCACTCTGGCAGGGTCTGACTCCGAAGTGGTGGCTCTTCCACAGGCAAAGTGAGGATGCTAACTGGGCAGGGCAGCCCAAGACGGGAGCAAACAGCTGTCTCCACCCCTGCACCTGCTGGCCGGGCTGTGCTGCAGAACCTGGTTCAGCATTACCTGCCAATTTTCATTCTTAAGCCAATGAAAACAGTCAACAGATCAATACATAAACCATCAGGGGCCACGAAATAACTGGCAAATATTCCAAAAACGGATTTCAAATTTGACTTTGTACTGCCAAAACTACAAATCAATGAGGCCAAGTTTTAATAAATAATAACAAGCTAAATAAACGGCATCACTACTGTTGGGCAAAATATTATCAGCAGGGCCTGGCTTCCGAGCGAGGCCAGAGACTCGTTTTCGATCCAATTTTTAAAAAGAGTCTCAAATGTGCATTAAAAATAAGTCTGGGCTCCTTGTTCCGTAATCCCTCAGAGCCTTTCCAAGTATTCAGAGTTCCAGTACTTTCTGAAAGGAAGGGCATTCTTCCTGGTCTTGTTCTGCATAATTATGTCTTCGAAACGCCATCCCAGATTTGAATGAAAATAATTTTCCTACGTTCGGATGATCTGCAGCATTCAAAAATGGGCCGAGGAGCCCTCGGTATCGACACATCTCGGGCAGTTCATCCCTAACATCAGCCCGGGGGGCCGAGGGTCTGGAGGAGCGAAGTGCTCGCTCTCGAATGGTCCACCGCCTGCAGGAGGCGGCGGGGCAAGCTAGCTGCCCGGGGACAGAACAGCAAACTTGAGACCCCGACCACTGGACGTGGCGACCTCCCCGGGCCGGCGCCCCTTCCCACCCCGGCCGGCGTACCGCCCCCTCTCCCCCTGGCCCCGGCCGCAGGCAGACGCAGCCTGAGCGGCCATCCCCCGGCCGCGACTCCGCACCAGTCCGAGGGTCCGGAGACTCGGCCGCTCAGCCCCTTAGCCGCCCGGGCGTCCCTCCGGCGGCGGTCGCGTCTACGTGGCGCGGTGGCGGGAGGTGAGGACGCGGGTCGCGGCGCCCGACCCGAGGCCCCGCCCGGGGAAAAGGTCCCCGTGGGCCCCACGCGCCGCACGGCCCGCGGCCTCCGCAGACCCCGGTCCGCTTACCTGCGGCCAGCGCCAGCTCTGGCTGGCGGACGGATGCGCGGCCGAGGCGAGGCTGCAGCAGGACGCCGGCGACCAGGG